>NC_089017.1:64758015-65358015 GCF_963932015.1 Anas acuta | reverse complement strand
TGCTTGAGTCTGCATGGATGCATCTATCCATAATGATGTCTCAGTCTTATTCCTAATTAAAAACTCATTAATATCAAAGACAATTGTGAGAAACTCCAATGAGACTACCATTTGGGATCTTAAGACTGAAGGCAGCACCGCTGCCATCAACTGAAATTCACTTATTCAAGAGCTGACTGTAAGCATCGATGTACTTCTTGCTGAAGTCTGTACGTAATATTTCAGTCTTTCAGTTAGTATCTAGCTCTAAAATGTAACATACATCAAACAGTTGCCTGACAAACTGAGAAAAAGAGAACTGACTGATGGCAATTGGTTCACTCTCAAAAGCATTACATATTTTCAGTATTTCTTGTCACTGATTACTGAAGTGGGGTGGGAGTTGCAGACAAGGTGGGTACATGAACAAGAAGGACACGACTGAGGCTGTGCACTGGAAACCTTTCTGCATCTCCTCCAGTGGAAGATACCTTGAATGTGTGTGTCATTTCTGAGCAGATACTACCATAAATGCAAAATCTGTGTAATGATTGAGGCACACGAATAGAGGCATTCATTTCACTTGTGCCTTGAAGCGAAGTTTATGCTCTCTAAGTCTTAAGGTAAAAGGACATCTGTGAAGCAATAGATGCTGGCAGTTTCCCATGGCTCTGAAATATGTGACATGACTTCCTCCAAATTCCTTGTCAGTAAGTTACAATTCATTTGATTTGGAAAATTCAACACAGTCTTAATCTTTATTACCCATCCAATGACAAACATCACTAGAATGATCTAGAATTCAAGAATGATCATAAGAAACGACATTTATTTAAATGTGTACATGGATGGATATCATCAGTAGTAAGTGAAATTTTCTTTTCATCCAATTCCCCAAGTTGGGCTACTTATTATTGTAATTGTATCACTCATTCAAGGGCACTAACAAGTAGCTCAGTAAGCCTGGCATGGGGATTCAAACTCAAACTGTTTTATGCCTTGCTTGTCTGAGAGGTCCGGTCAGATAAATACATCTAGGTGTTTAAAGGTGGTTTTGGGTAGCTTTAGATACTTACATTATCTTTGTGAAACTGCTTTCAGATGATCTAAATCAATCTCAGTGAGGTGGCAAAAGGTACTCAGATATGATTTTATTCTTGAAACACACAGTAAGATGGAGATATCCACTCTTCAAACAGGCTGAATTCCATTGATCAATGGTATAAAAAACCTTTGGCGCATATTGCCACAAATCTCACTGGAATTACCAATAGTTAACTTTCTGTATGGTATGAAACTGGTCAGGAGCTGGCAGGTGGGATGACTAACTGACAAAGACAATAAAACATGAAAGAACACAATTTCACTCATAAGAAATTACTGTGAAATGGGTATCTGAGGTAGTATTTTTCATGACACACCCCTCCCTCCAACAAAGTACATCAGTATAGTATATCTTAAGAGGTGGTCCATACTATTACATATGCCATATTTGCATTCCTGACCTCTAACTGTTGTCATGTACTTTGTAAAGGAGGAGCCATAAGCCTCAGAAGAATATTTTCACTGTGTCTGAACTTGGGAGTCCTCACAAAACTCTGTAGATCCATAATTGTTGGTGGTGTTTAGGGACTCACACAAGATTATTCAAGACATTATACTCAGCCTATTTCTCACAGTTGCATCCATTTTTTTTTTTATTGTGTGGCCAGATTTTAATTCAACATCTTTTACACAATTCATAGCGCAGAAAATCCTCTGTAAAGCAATAATCCTTGTTATTGTGTATGACAGAAATACGAGAACAACTCCCTATCTTCCATATGATGATTTTTTTGAAAGCCTTCTGGTTTTCCTATTGATTTCCTGAGTCTGCTTCCAACTATATCAAAAACATTCTGGTAATCTGTCTCAGTGATTTCACTAGCTTCTTAAATGAAAGCAAGGGAGGAAAAAAAATGTTATGACCACTCCTTATTTTCATGCTGAAGCAGCTGGTATGGGAATAAGAGTCGGATATAAACACCTGGTGGACTCTCAAGACAATCTCTCTTTCTAATTTTTCTGCTGTAGGAAAGAAAAAGACCAGGTGATGTGCAAAATTCAGACTATTCACACAGTCTTTTTTTTTTTTTTTTCTTTTTTGAAAGGGTAAGGAACAATGACTCTGTTTTCATATTGCATATAGTTGCAGATGCACAGAACTGAGGTATAAATTTAAAGGAAATCAAAACCATATTTCGGCAGATGATATGAAGCAGTGAAAGTTGTTCTGTGTTTTGCTATTTTTGTTATTTTTGCTAGCTAAGTGAAAATAAAAAAGATTTACTTTTATTCTCCTTTCCTAAGGGTTATCATAACTTCTTGCTTATAAGTAATTATATTCCAATTTAATTGAGGATGAGAATAATACAGCAATGGCCCAAATCTTACTTTTTAGTCTTTTTCAAAACAGGACATTATCTGTTGAGTATAGTAACAACTAATTAGTGAAATATTAAAAGGATAACCAGTTCAGACCCATCACAATAAAGTCTGTGTTTTCCTCTTTGGTGTAACACTATCTGAGCTCAGCTTAACACCTGGGCAGCAGCTGATATCAAAAATGCAGGAATGTTGATAGATAGTCTTTCCCCCATATATTTAATATATTTAGGATATAAATAAGCACCATATCAAACTATGCAGGCTTCTCACCAAGTGGTGGCTTCAGACATTAAATTCAGACTCCTCTTTTTTGTGACTTTATGCCTATTTCATCCCATGACAGGAGAACTGGACACATCAGCTTAAGATGGGACACCTAGAGGATTTGCCAAAAAGACATTGCCCACCTGCTGTGACCTCTCACCATCATGCCTGATAATTCATGGAGAACACCTCTGTTTCCTAATATCATAAGACCTAACATTAGTCATAACATTGTGATTTCACTATGACTGCTTTGAATGCTGAGCCCAGGCTTCCAGCAATGTCAAACCAAGTTTCCACAGGTAACATCACTAAATGTATATTTATGTAACCATCCTTTGTCAGGATGTGAGGGCTTATGTCTTTGACATGTTTTGTTACTTGAAAAGTGACTGAACAAAGAGCTGGTTAAAGCCTCGTGCTTCAGAAGGCCTTGTTTCAACTCTCCTCTTCCCTGTTGCAAACACATGTGCTATTTGTGCCTTCTCTGTCTTGGAGGGGTCAGACAGTCGGAGCTTGCGCTGGAAGGCACAGAGGTATGGATCTCTTCAGTCCTGCAAAGAGGGGATTTGTGGCTTGCTCTGGCAACCCTTGAGATGCCTGTGCTTCTAACTGCCAGACAGCCACAACCTGTGTATGGTTCTCAAGCAGTCATGGATAGAGGACCTCCTTCTGGTGTGCTGTGCTGTTGTCATACAGCAGACCCACTGCTGCATACGACTAGCTAAAATACCATTTTTTTTTAAGGACAGTTGACTCTGATCCACTGGAATATTTGGTTTTACAGACCAGCATCACTCCCAGCTAAATTTGTTAGGCAAGAGGATGAAAAGGATCTTGTTACCACCACAGCCAAAGCAGTTTGCCAGTAGGTTTACTGGAAGCAGAAATGCTGTGAACCAAATTCCAGTTAATTTCCTCAAGCAAGTAATTTTGACAGAGGCTGAATGCTCATGTACAAAGTGTCAGATACATACCAAATACTAACATTTTACTCATTGCTAGGCTTTTCCTAAGCTTGTAAGATTTTCTGCAGCCTTGCTGCACCTGTTACAGTCTCCTTGTAGAAGGATGGGACTTTCTCAGTTGATAAAGGAAAATATAGATTTTTTTTTTTTAAATATTTTCATATGTATATATATATTATTAACAGTGAATATCTCTGATCATGACACTGATTTTACTTAATTTTTTAATTATATAAACTGAGTTCAGATAAAAAGTCTTTTCATTTCCACACAGGTTTCTGTGCTCTCAAAAACAGCAATACCACAAAGTACTTAAAAGCAGAAAAAGTACTGAATCTGACAGGAGGACTCTTATATGTGAGATTAGTCAGCTGAAGGACAACTATTTGATTAATAGGTGATTCTTCCGTAGTTTCTTTCTCCTTCCCAAAAAAAGGCTAGGGTTTTTATTTTCCCCTTTGTAATAGAAAGTCTTTGTTTTTAGAGGCTCGTTTAAACCAAACCCTTTCTGCTAGAAAAAAAATAAAATAAAATCAGAAAATGCCTTGCTATTCCATCTTCAATCAGTTGTAATGCCAAGCATATGCTCAGGAGGTAGAGACAGAAAAAAGTGAAATTATCTAAATGTGTAGATGTACTTAGTATGATGATAATGCAAATTCTGAAAATCTTTGAGCTACTGGAATTTACTCTTAAGGATAAGCAACTGGATTCAATTTAGAGAAGACACGCCCACTTTCACAAACAATTTCAAAACCCTGAATTTGGGAAACTGTGAGCTCTAAAACATTGTAGCAATGACATATTAAAAAAAAAAAAAAAAAAAAAGTTTTAAAAGTTAAGAAAAAAGGAAAAGGATGGAACTTTATTTTTGTAAAACTTCAGTATTACTTCATGCCAGACTTGAGATTTGCAGGGAGTCTATTTACTGAGGTGGCATTGATTATGTGGTGGCAGTGTGGGACAAGCTGGTAACCAGTAATGGTATATATGGCAGAGAGTAAACAGTAAATAATTACTGTGCTATCCATTCTTCTATATAATAAAAACCTCTTCTGTAGACAACTGATAGATGAGAATGACACAAGCTAAATCTGAGCTCTGTGGTTCAAAACCCTCCTGCCCAAGCTTCCTTTTCAGTGTTTGGGAGCATTGACAATCACTTGGGTAAGGAAAACTGCACTCTTCAATTATCTGCCTATGTCTGATAGAATAGAACACAGAATTAATAATGAGCATTATATCTATATTTTGAATCAGTGATTCAGAATGCCTTTTCTGCATTCTGCTGTCAGGTCTTTATGAAGAGAGTGCTCCCCCCAGGAATTAAGAAAACTATTGTATAAAACCAAGAACTGATAACAGAAGGAAGTTAGCCACTCTGTGGAATTTTTAATTAAAAATATAAATAAATAAAAATTAAAACAAATAAAATACTTTTATTTAGGGAGGGCAATTTAACTGCAATGTACAGGTTACACTGAATCACAGAATCACAGAATTTCTAGGTTGGAAGAGACCTCAAGATCATCGAGTCCAAGCTCTGGCCTAACACTAACAAGTCTTCCTCTAAACCATATCACTAAGCTCTACATCTAAACGTCTTTTAAAGAACTCAAGGGATGGTGACTCCACCACTTCCCTGGGTAGCCCATTCCAATGCCTAACAACTCTTTCGGTAAAGAAGTTCTTCCTAACATCCAACCTAAAACTCCCCTGGTGCAACTTTAGCCCATTCCCCCTCGTCCTGTCACCAGGCAGATGGGAGAACAGACCAACCCCCACCTCGCTACAGCCTCCTTTAAGGTACCTGTAGAGAGCGATAAGGTCGCCCCTGAGCCTCCTCTTCTCCAGGCTGAACAAGCCCAGCTCCCTCAGCCTCTCCTCATAGGACTTGTTCTCCAGGACCCCTCACCAGCTTCGTCACCCTTCTCTGGACTCACTCGAGCACCTCGATGTCCTTCTTGTAGCAAGGGGACCAAAACTGAACACAGTACTTGAGGTGTGGCCTCACCAGAGCTGAGTCCAGGGGGACAATCACTTCCCTAGCCCTGCTAGCCACACTGCTTCTTATAAAAGCCAAGATGCCATTGGCCTTCTTGGCCACCTGAGCACACTACTGGCTCATATTCTGCTCTTTATCAACCATCACACCCAGGTCCTTCTCTGCCAGGCAGCTTTCCAACCACTCATCTCCCAGCCTGTAGCTCTGCTTGGGGTTATTGCGCCCCAGGTGCAGGACCCGGCACTTGGCCTTGTTGAACTTCATGCGATTGACCTTAGTCCATCGGTCCAGCGTATCCAGATCCTCCTGCAGAGCCTTCCTACCCTCAAGCAGATCGACACACGCCCCTAGCTTGGTGTCATCTGCAAACTTACTGAGGGTGCACTCAATGCCCTCACCCAGATCATCAATGAAGATATTAAAGAGGACCAGCCCCAGCACCGAGCCCTGGGGAACGCCACTAGTGACTGGCCTCCAACTGGACTTGACTCCATTTACCACGACTCTTTGGGCCCGGCTATCCAGCCAGTTTCTAACCCAACGAAGCGTGCGCCAGTCCAAGCCAAGAGCAGCCAGTTTCTTGAGGAGAATGCTGTGGGAGACGGTGTCAAAAGCCTTGCTGAAGTCAAGGTAGACCACATCCACAGCCTTTCCCTCATCCACCCAGCGCGTCACTTTGTCATAGAAGGAGATCAGGTTCGTCAAACAGGATCTGCCTTTCATAAACTCATGCTGACTGGGCCTGATCGCCTGCTTGCCCTGCAAGTGCTGCATGATGACTCTCAAGATAATCTGCTCCATGAGCTTCCCTGGCATTGAGGTCAAACTGACAGGCCTATAGTTCCCCAGGTCTGCCCTCCAGCCCTTCTTGTAGATGGGCGTCACATTTGCTAGCCGCCAGTCAGCTGGGACCTCCCCCGATAGCCAGAACTGCTGATAAATGATAGAAAGTGGCTTGGCCAGCTCCTCTGCCAGTTCACTCAGTACCCTTGGGTGGATTCCATCCAGCCCCATTGACGTGCACACATCCAAGTGCCGTAGCAGGTCACCAACCATTTCCTCATGGATGGTGAGGGCCACATTCTGCTCCCCATCCCCTTCCACCAGCTCAGGGTACTGGGTATCCAGAGAACAACCAATGTTGCCAGTAAAGACTGAGACAAAGAAGGCATTAAGCACCTCAGCTTTTTCCTCATCTTTTGTAACTAGGTTTCCCCCCGCATCCAGTAAAGGATGGAGATTCTCCATCCTTTTGTGTTGATGTATTTGTAAAAAGATTTTTTGTTATCTTTAACGGCAGTAGCCAGATTGATCTCCAGATGAGCTTTGGCCTTTCTAATTTTGTCCCTGCACAGCCTTGCAACATCCTTATAGTCCTCCTCAGTGGCCCGCCCTTTTTTCCAAAGATTATAAACCCTCCTTTTTCTCCTAAGCTCAAGCCACAACTCTCTGTTGAGCCAGGCCAGTCTTCTTCCACGCCGGCTTGTCTTTGGGCATGTGGGGACAGACTGCTCCTGTGCCATTAAGATTTCCTTCTTGAAGAGTGCCCAGCCTTCCTGGACTCCTCTGCCCTTCAGAACCGCCTCCCAAGGGACTCAGCCAACCAGCATCCTGAGCAGCTCAAAGTCCAATATAGCAGATTTACTGGTCCCCCTCCTGGCCTCACCAAAAATAGAGAACTCTACCATTTCATGGTCACTCTGCCCAAGACAGTTTCCAACCACCACATCCTCCACCAGTCCTTCTCTGTTTGTGAAAAGAAGGTCTAGCGGGGCACCTCCCCTGGTAGGCTCACTAACAATCTCCGTCAGGAAGCTATCTTCCATGCTCTCCAGAAACCTTCTAGACTGCTTTCTCTGGGCTGTGCTGTGTTTCCAGGATATGTCAGGGAAGTTGAAGTCCCCCATGAGAACAAGCGCTGAAGATTTCGCAACTGCTGTCAGCTGCCTGTAAAATTCCTCATCCGTCTCCTCATCCTGGTTCGGCAGTCTATAACAGACCCCGACTAGGATGTTTGCCTTGTTGGCCTTCCTGCCAATCCTAACCCAAAGGGACTCAACCTTGTCATTCCCAGCCTCGAGTTCCACAACATCAAAAGATTCTCTAATATAGAGAGCCACACCACCACCCCTTCTGTGCTGCCTGTCCCTTCTGCCAGTCATTGCAGCACTCCAGTCATGAGAGTGGTCTCACCACCGCATCTCCATGATGGCAACCAAGTCGTAGACTGCCTGCTGCACGATGGCTTCCAGCTCCTCCTGTTTGTTACCCATGCTGCGTGCATTGGTGTAGATGCACTTCATCTGGGCCATTGCCTTATCCCTCAGCCTTGCCATTGTTCCCCCTGGCACAGCTCCAACAAGCCTTGCTTCAGCCCCATCCCCCTTCTTACCTAGTTTAAAACCCTCTCAATGAGCCCTGCCAGCTCCTGGCCCAGGATCCATTTTCCCCATAGAGATAGGGACCCATCTGCGGCCATCAGGCCAGGTGCCGAGTAAAGCACCCCATGGTCAAAAAAAAACAAAATTTCTGTGCTGAAAGACTGCAGACTACAAAGAATTAAAATTTACTAAAAAGATCATAAGCCAACCATGAAGTCTTTATGTAGTGTAGTTGAGCATCCAGCAGACTGTTGTGTTCCAGTCATGCTTTCTTCTTAAGATGTTTTGGGGTCTATAGGATGAGTAGTCCTTATCAAGCCTTAATTAAGGGCTAACTCATCAGAAAGGAAGATGACTTATTTTCATACAGCTTACTTGAATGTGTATATGTTCGTAATGTTCAAGTAATCTTCCAAGAACTTGGAAACAAAAATAACTCATTTGTCAAGCATATTTTCAATTTACGTCTAAGGTAGGGCAGATGAGCAGATGAGGTATTTATAGTTAGATAGCACCATGCTTAAATGACTCAGAAATCTAGTCTTCCACCCAAAAGCAACACAGACACGTACGAATATACATGTGTAAGCACAAATCAAATGATGTTGTTGTTTCTACTGTGAAGTTTTGACTCAAATTCTTGTGGATTAAAATTTATTTTTTGCCATCACTGAAAAAAATGAATTGTATATACCCATAAATCTGTAAGCACAGTTTGTTCTTGCATACTGGTATCTCCATTTTCTTTTTACCACGAACATGCTTTAAACAAGAGTCACTTGTCTGCCTGTTCCATTCACAGTGAGGAAATTTAGAGCCTGAAAAGCTGAACTGCAAGGCAATTAAGACAGTTGGTCAATATCTGCCTTGCTGTTTTAGTGAAAGGAAATTATGCTGGTAAATTTGGTTTTGCTGATTGGTGTATTTCTACAGTCAATAAAGAGGGAGGTTCTTTACTTTTAAACACTGCTCTAACTTTGGTTAAGCTGTTTTTTATTGATACTTGACATACCTTGATATGTTTTCCTTTAAGAAATGCTCAGACTAAGTAATTTCTCTCATATTCTGGATGGTAACTACATTCAAATACCAATGTGTAACCACTGACTGTGAAGATCTCATGAACAATAATTTATAAGATGAAGTTAGCATCAAGCAGATGTTAAGTGAGTGCAACTTGGAGTTTGATCAACATTTTACTGAATTCTACACTGTATCAACTGCACAAAAGAGGATTTTAGGTAGATGCAAAAAGTGCTACTATCTGCTTATCACTCAACTAAGTGTACCATCGGGAGTCCAGTGACCAGCCCTTGTCACTGGAAGGGAAAAAAGACAGCCCAAACCTTCTGGCTTATGCACAGATATAAAGAGGGGAAAATAAGCTGCAAACGCTGTTTATTCCCCTCTCTCTCCTCTGGGACTGAAAGAATATGTTCTGGTTGAGCATTTCTCCCTCTTTTCTAATATATCCTGCCATATGGATGGAAGAAGAGAGTATGAATCACTGACTCCGCATGGGGTAGGATGAAGGGGAAATAGGCACAGAGGAGATAGGAATGACAATCTGAGTGCAGACCTGAAATCCCCCCAAACAGTTCGAAACAGCAATTTGGCTAATGGCCGCAATTTGGAGAGGCTGCACATCCTCAGAAAGCACAGGGGAGGTGGGTGGAAAGTAGATTAAATGTATCAGTCTCTGATCCACTTCCCACTGCCTGGCTAGCATGCGTGTCCTCTGCATCCCTTCACACAATCTGGAGGTGCTGGTGGGAGGACCTTCTGGTCAAGAATGTCTGCAGTCTGCTGCATTTTCCCTGAATCTGTCTGCTTCTCTGAGTCACCATTTCCATCAGGAGATCAGTGCTCTTCCTCCTGCTTAATGACTCTCCCTGTATTACTAGCTTTATAGCAACAGTAATGTTTTATTTAGCTGTGGAAAGCAACCACAACACCATCTGACCAAATGAGCCTAGACAGCAAAGTTGTCGTGTTCAGTTACATTTCAGGAACACTCAGACTCAAGCTGACTGAACGGCTTCTAATACCCACAACACACTCAGAAGACCTGACGATGCCATTTCAGGAGAAAGCTCAGCATGACATGGCAGCACGTACACAATGTCATTTGATCAGCAGACACTGTCTGTATCATCTATCAAAAGGATGACCCAAAAGGGGTCCTGAAACTTTCCAAACACCTTGAGAAAGAAAAGGTATCATTATTCTTGCCTTTGTACCCCAAAGAAGCCCTCTACAAATTAAAAATGTTGTTGCCAATAAAAACATGCAATATATTGTTTCTGAATTAATAATAAGCCTTATAAACATCCTGGAACACAAATAATTGAAGCTTATATAATGATTCTGGAGGGAAAAAAAAAAAAAGAAAGAGAAAAAGAAGAAGAAGAAAAAGAAGGAGAAAAAGAAGAAGAAGAAGAAGAAGAAAAAGAAAAAGAAAAAGAAAAAGAAAAAGAAAAAGAAAAAGAAAAAGAAAAAGAAAAAGAAAAAGAAAAAGAAAAAGAAAAAGAAAAAGAAAAAGAAAAAGAAAAAGAAAAAGAAAAAGAAAAAGAAAAAGTAAGAAAAAGAAAAAAAAAAAGGAAAAAGAAAAAGCATCTCCTCCCCAACAAACAAACAAACAAACAGAAATAAGTACAAACCAAGTACAAAAGAAATTTCTTGTAATATTTCCTTTTTGAATTCATAGGTTCTCAAAACTAGGTAAGCTCGTTAAGGCTGAAGATGCTATTTCAATAACACATGGATCAAAGTACCCAAGTACAAAACAATGCGCAAGCTACAGTCTGAAAAAGATTTCTATCTATCGCTAAGGAGCACCTTACAGTTTACATGTTCATCTGAATTTACTCAAGGAGCTTTAGATGGGAGCAGGAAACCAAATCTTTGCAGTTTTAATTCATGAAGGTTTTAGAGGATGTCCTGCCTTGCTATCTGTTGCTAGTTTTTTGTTCAGGCAGAGAACTTGCCATGTGTTCAGAAACCGTTCCTAGGTATAATATGTACTGCACTTGCTAGTCTGAGATACGATCAATAAAATTGAGTCAGCATCTGTAACAGAGAACCCAAAAGCCAATCTTGCATGTTACCACCTTAATATGACAAGGTGATACACTACTTCTTGTGTTTATGTGTGATTCATAGCTTTTGTAAGGAAAGTGATAACTTCACCCTCTTGTCTCAAAGTTTAAGTTACACTTGCACAGTATGAATTGTGAGGTGTCTATGGCAGTCAGCTCCTGCAAGTACTTTAATTGAGAAAATTTAATTAAGATAACATTAGAGGTCAACACTCCACACTTCCATTTCATTGTCATTTTCAGCACTCTGATTCCCTGCTGGGTAATACTGGCATATAATTTATAAACTTTTCTTTCTATTATATTCCACTCAGAACACACTGTTAATATGCCACCAGGAATACCTGCTTCCTGATGTGGAAATTAGGATTATAAATTCCAGAAGTGATGCAAAAAAAATAAAACAAAAACTAAAATATATTTGGATAACTCAGTTACATGACAAATTGTCTGGAAATGTACACCTATATCTGCATGAAATTATACATGCCATTTGAGGAAATGCTGAATACATCATTCTCAGGTCTGATTTAGATCCTATTTTTCAAAACAGCTGCTATACTACTTGAAATATCTTTATCATTAACTTACCAAGACACTGATGAATAAGTATATTGATACATGTATTCAGCCTGCTTCTCATGTGAATTAAAAGTCCCTTTACACCACTGGTTGAGACTGAAAAGTTTTAAGGTAAATGGAAAAAAATGAGTACAAAGCAAGCAAGTAAATGAGTCCTTCAGGCTGAGCAGAATAAAGAAATCTCAAAACAACTATAATATTGGACTTTGTTTTCTCCAGTTCAAATCTAGGAAATTAAATTTTTAACACAAAAAAGACATTTGTTATTTGGTAATGGCATCTGAAACAACTTTTGATTCTCAAATAGTGCCACAAAGCTAGAATCACGTCGCATTAGCAGTAATAACCTTGGCAAAAGGTAACATAAGTAATGCTTGTATAGGAATGAGGAATACTGCCAAGAAGAATTAAAAACGTTCATTTTTCTCTTTTAAGATACTTCTCAGTATCTTAATAAATATATAATACTCTAAAGCAAAATTCAGACATGAAAATCCAGAGTTTTATGAGTTATGTATTATCATGTAGTAGTGGTAGGGTAGCATACTGAACCTTCTTCATATCTAAAATGTAAATGAAGATGGGAGCAGAGTGCTAGCTGATGGTACATAATGAAAGAAACACACTCACTGCAATTTGAAAAATACAGGCTTTTAAACCTGCTTGGAGGGTAGGCAGAGTAAGAAACGAGAGCACAAAATTTTTAACAATCTCTTTCCCCCTGTGCTTACTCTCAGGCCTCCTCTCCGATTGCCTTGTGGAAGAGGAAAGGAACAAAGAGCTGCTGTTCAGGAGGCAGGCGGTGCCTTTGCACAGCCCTGCAACACCAGTGCCTTGGGTGTTCCCATGGAACAGTGCTTCTGCAGCTTCACTGCTCGACAGGTAGCGAAACCGAGTTGAGAATACAACCAAGAAAGTCAGTAAATGCTGGGGTTAAATTGGATCACTACCATCAGCAGCAAATTTTCATCTGGGTTAGTCTCAGATCAATGCTGGTAGAAAAACCTCTCTCCTGCACAGGAGGCAGTGTGCAGATGTTTAAGAAGCTGGATAAACAGATACTGTGACCCCAGAAAGTTGTGGAAGGAAATCATGTGCTTGTGAGGACCAACAAAAGCTAGCGATCTTGAAACCTTTCCAGGACAAATCTGTTCAGCCTTCAGTTCTCTGAATGTACTGGATGCTTATAATATATTCAATCTAGCATTAATATACTGAAAGAAGAAGATTTGGAAGCAAACTGTCATGTCATCTAATGAAGCCAGAGAAGGGAAAATCACAGTCTGCTCCCACCCATATATAACCAGTCTGTTCTCACATGTAAAACAATTTTTTATTTTTATTTTTTTTTTTAATGTAACAAAGCTTGCCATCATCTGTGGTCTATGTGACCTCTTGCTTTTTAATCAGTGAAATCACAGGAGGATAGCTTCCATAGACTTCTTTTTTTTTTTTTTTAAAAAAAAAAAAAGAAAGGGGGGAGTTTAGTGAGAAAGGAATGGTCTCAGACTTCTCTAAGTGTGGAAATCACATTCTTTAGTGATGCACAGAATCAAAACCCAAAAACATTGGTACAGACCACCACCTGCTGAGAAAGAATTTTTCTGAAAATCACCCCCGCAGGATCTGGAGAGGTCTTAGCCAAGTTCTGTTCCTAGCAAATGGGATCAGACATTTCTTTCTTTGATTCAAATGACTACGGACATGGGCTTTCCCTTGGGTCATAATGCCATTTACTTCTTTAAAGCTGCACCATGGTGAGCACAGGGTGCGTCTCTAGCCCAGAGCAGCCCCTGGCACTGCAAGCCAGGTTTTGTGCTTGGCAAACCATGCTGACCTTCTGACACCGTGGTGTGTCCTGCTTTCTTTAGGAGGCAGCCACAGGACCCTGCCAAACCCTAGCCTGCAGACATCTATCACTGGGATGCATCCACATGTAGTTGCATCTAGTGCACCAAACAAGACACAATATTAGGCTGGTTGGATCCCTGCCTAATCTGGTACTTCTGCTTTTATCTCCTGTCGGACAAGGTGACCTTGTGCTCTGGGTGTGCATCAGTCTAAATTTCACCTACAAGATGGCTTGACAGGAAAGGCAGTTTATATACAAAAAGTTCTTGGGAGACATTTAAGTGTCTCAGCCTCATAAGCATTATTGATTTTGTGGGAATTCTTTAGTCCCAGAAGAGAGAAAAATGTGATAATGCACAATGCCTATATGACAAAAGAAATCAGCCATTTGCATTACATTTAAAATGGGTAACATTAAACAACCAGCACCACAAGCAAAAACGGATTGCTCTGCTTTAATGCAGATAAAATGACAAAGTTGATATGTGGAATTCATGACTGCAAGTGACTTTCTGCATGTTTGTTTCTGCAAACCCTGATTTCAGCAGCCATGCAAGCAGTTAATGACCCTCTTTCCTCTCTTGAAAGTCAATTACATTAGAACACATGACATTTTTCCTGCTTCACATAATCGAGATAAAAATACAGAGAAAGACTGCGGTGCAAAAAACTTTAAGATGTAACACTGAAGTAGAGAGGCATCGCAGCCTTTCCCCCAAAACCTCGCAAGTTTATCAGCAAGCCGCAGAAGCAATCCCGGTCTAATTTAGGAAAGCCACTAGGTGTCCCTACTAACCTGCAGCAGAGCGGCGCTCCCAAGTCTTGCTGGAAGATACAAGCACGCCTCGTAAACCCGTCCAAAGAAAATACAGCGCGACCAAATCAGACAACTGTACTCGGCAGCATCACCTGTCCAGCTGCGTGTCACCCCACCCCACCGTCCATCACTTTTCCCTTGCAGCCTTTCAGGGATGCAGTACCTGCAGACAAGGTCAGTGCTAGTCAAACACACTGTTTCCTGTTCATTAAATAAACCAGATATGTCCTTGGAAAATGTTTTTTTCCAGACTGCAGGCTTTCCGAGACCACACAGTCCTCAATCAAAAGCTGGGAAGTTTGCTGTGGTGCCCATCACACCAGGCGCATCAAGCTGAATAATGCAGTATTTAGTGAACAGGGCAGAGATGCTATTCTTTTAGTACTGGATGGCTAAGACAAATATTATCAAGACATGATTTTTTTTTTTTTTTCTTGCTTCTCCATTGTTTTTTCATTCTCTTCTTTTCAAGCAATTGAATCAAATATGATTTGATTTAAGAGATCATTTTTGGAAAGGAGAGATGTTACAGGATTTTGGATGCAGACTTAGGGACCCCTTTAACAGCTGTAAAAAGATTGCAGCATGTAACTTTCAAAGATCTCATTTTCACATTCAAACAAGTAAGATTTTTATTGCTGGCATTACTGGGAGCGAGTGTTACAGTCCCATATCTCCAAGGGACAGGGAGGACATCTCAATGCAACCCCAGCCATTGAAGAGGTCTATCATTCTTCTGGTACTGTAAGAAAAATAATGATGAAGATTTGAATGCAATGTTTCCAGTTTCAAACAATAGCAGTTGCTCTAGCTTGCTTTTCATAAACTAGAGTTTCACAAAAACAAATATTTTATTTACAGATTGTATTTGGTCTATTTTTGCCCTAGGAAACAATTATTATATTTTCCTTGAATGAAAAAGAAAAAAAAAGGGGGGTGGGGTGGGGGGAAGGAGGGCAGGAAAGTATGAAAAAACACCACCCAACACCCAAACTTATGGCATTTTGACTGATGCCCAAAATGTCTAGTCACTGTCTCACTAGAATTACAATCTGGCTATATCCTACTTCTGTGAGCTGGGATTTCTACAAGCTGGACTGTTTCCCTCTGTGATGCATCATTATCTCTACCTTGGTGAAAAGAGAAAGCTTATTTTATAAGAATAATAAATCACATTACATTGTGATAGAAATAGCTCTGCCAGGAAGATGAAGACATAGGAAAGCAGTGCAATATAACACAACAGAGCTGAAGCTCCCACAAAGAAACAAAAGACAGCAACATTTGGAAGTTTTCCTGAAAGCTTTCTTCCTGCAGGGCATTTGAAAATGCACGTGACAAGAACATCTATTTACAATAAAAATTATGGATTTGAGATCATTTTTTCAAAGGCCCCCTAAAGAGGGGCTTCATTTTTTTATTTTTTTTTTTTATATATTGTCAAGTGGTTTAGAGCTTCAGGTCTTTAACACCAGGCCTGAGAAGATAATCAGTTCATTCTTCCACAGAAGTGATGAATCTTGTTTACTTACTGCACTTCATCCACTGGAAAAAGCCTCCCCATTTGCACTAGCTAGGTCCCATCCTGAAGAAATAGTGTGAATTTTTCACAGTTCAACAACAGCTTTTTTTTTTTTTTTTTTTTCCCCAAGCCAATAGAGTCCTTTAAATCTGCAGGACTGCACAGTTTAATGCTTTGGCTATAAAAATTAAAAACACAACAGGTTTTTACTCAATACCTCTGGTATTGCCCTGTTGGAGCCCTTTAATGCATGCCCAAAAGGGAAATACAATAGTGATACTGGTTAATGAATGCTGCCAGGTTTTCAGTGCTGACTTTTTGTAATAGACAGTTCTCAGGCAGAAGTAATACTGAAACATTTAAGAAATCACTATTATTTGAGAAAACTTTCAACCATTGTCAGAGAAAATAAAGGAACAATGGAGAACACATTCTTTCAGGCTCATCTAGACCTTGAGTTCTTTAAGTTGCCAGAACAAGGACATAGAGGATGCATTAACCATCCAAAGTGATTATATTCTTTCAGTGAATGGAGAGAGAGATGCCATTGATCAGCCTTGACCAAAGTAAACTAATTGTTGTCAGCACAACTTTAAAAATGTTAACTGTTAACCCAAACCCTCTACAATTCCTTCAACAATAAGCTTAAAAAGCCAACATGCTACAAATTTTCCTTCACTCTTCCCTCCATTTAATGTCAGTTTTAAGACTGTGAATAAAACTGAGCCCTGATGCATAGTTCCTAGCACATTTCTGTGCCCCTCCCACCCCCCCACCTTTTTTTTTGCTTTGTTTCTCCAGTCAACAAGGACACTTCACGATGTGACTGACAACCTCATAGAGGTGCTGTGTGTCAAAGATCAGACAGATTTCCATGGCCTTGAATGGAGAAGAGCTGTGGGAAGGGATCAAGCTCCAGGAAAGGACAGGTCACTGTCCAAGCAATCTGAGAACAAAGCTGTATGCTAAGAAGAACAAAATAGGAATGGGGAGTGAAAAAAAGATAAATGACAATAAAATCACAGAGACATATAGGAGTGACTTTGGCCAAAAAAGAGAAAACATCACTGGGGAAAAACACAACTAGGGGGAAGAAGGGCTGTACTTCTAAAAGTGAAAGGTCAGAAGAGAAGGGAAGAGATGAATGATGCATTTTTTCCATGCTCAATGGATTATTATTACTCTCTTGGACAAACTATTCCTATTGTATACAACTCAATAGTAACTTAAGCATAAAATAGGAATTACCACCTTAGCTAAATTAAATAAAAATAAGAAGAAATATATTGCTTAATATATGTGTGTTTATGGCAAAATCTATAATTTAGACAGCAGGAAAAATATGTTAATCCTTTTCATTAATAAGCAAATCTTTGCAAGTTTGGGAAAGAAGAAAGAGAGAAAAAGAGAAAGAGAGAAAGAAAGAGAGAAAGAGAGAAAGAGAGAAAGAGAGAAAAAAAGAAAGAAAGAAAGAAAGAAAGAAAGAAAGAAAGAAAGAAAGAAAGAAAGAAAGAAAGAAAGAAAGAAAAAGCAAGAAAGAAGGAAAGAAAGAAAAAAAAAGAAAAAAGAAGAAAGAAAAAAGAAAAAAAAAGAAAAACGAAAAAAGAAAAAAGAAAAAAGAAAAAAGAAAAAAGAAAAAAAGAAAAAAAAAAGAAAAAAGAAAAAAGAAAAAAGAAAAAAAAGAAAAACGAAAAAAGAAAAAAGAAAAAAGAAAAAAGAAAAAAGAAAAAAAAAGAAAAAAGAAAAAAGAAAAAAGAAAAAAGAAAAAAGGAAAAAAGAAAAAAGAAAAAAAAAAGCAAAAGTTGGAGCCTCATAGCAAGGCCACTGGCATGTGCAGAAAGGTTTTACAGCTCAGGCTGGAATTTAGGAAATGCAGGTCCCCCAGCATTGTCTCCTTCTCACCACTTTCTTCCTCTGTGCAATTGGTCTCTACACCCTCAGGCTGACCGTCTTTGCCCAGGTTACCCACCATAAATGGTGCTGGTGATCCTGGCAAGTGTTGTAACCTAAATCTCACTATTTATGAACTGGAAGCCTCTTGTTTTTTTTTTTTTCAAGCAGTCAGTAAAAATCTAGTGCTGCTCTTGCTTTTGCTGCACATAATGCTGTAAGGCCTTTTTTAAGAACACGAACAACTTGGATGTTTTTTATCTTTATACATTTGATCTGGTGAGGGTGTGAAAGCTGCACTGCAGTCAGAAGCGTTCTTATGGGAAAAATAAGAAATGCAATATTTATTGTTTGTTTCCACTGAAAATATTTCTCATTGTTTCTCACCATGTTGTCATCGGCATATCAGAGTCAGAGTGGGCAGGGGTTCAAAAGAGTGAGAAACAAATCAAAGGAAGGGGTTTATCATCCTCAGACACCACGGCCAATCACATACAATGTTTCCTCATCCAGTTTTTACTAAAACCACTAGAACTGACACACTGGCCCCAGCTCCTAATATGTCTTTGCTGGGGACCATAGACCTGGTGGCTTCAGAGTCTCACAGAGAAGTCTGCTTGTGTTGATAAGCAATTATCACTGGGATAAAAGGAGAGAAGATAAAGTCTTGGTCTATCAGACAGAACAGCAGTACCATTCTCCTCCAATGTTATCAGTATTTCAGGATAGTTACTTCTGAGGAGCAAACACATGGGAAGTTAGATTGCTTGAACATATTTATCCAACATAATAAGAAGCCTAAATGTAAATTAAAGCACATCTACAAAAATGGAATCTATTATCACATTTTCATGAGCTTTAATTAAAAAATTGCTTTGGACTTTCTGAAAGCTGAGTCAAACTCCAGATATTAAAATGAAGCTGGAGCAAAAACACTCTGAGCACATGGAACAAAGAGTTAATAAAAAAGATGGGCAGAGAAAAAAGGATGTTAAAAAAAAATCTTTGTGCATGAAGAAAAGTATTCATACAGAATATTCACAATGAGATATTTTATACAGCTCATATCTAGAAAATAAGAGCTAGTAAGTTTACAGAATTGCATCTAGAGATTTGGATTATATAAAAGCTGTGTCAAACAGTACAAATCCTCAACTCAGCAATATTTTTAAGATTAAATTTCAGTCTAGTAAACATATAGTTAATATAGGAGAGGTTGATGTGCTGATATTAGTGCACATTCACTTTCTTGATGTTTATAATACTTCCCTTTCCCATGTGTATCTCAGTGATTTCTCCACTGAGATGTCACAGTGGAGGATATATGATATACGACCACACTATGTCTCAAACCTCTGGTTCTTCAGAATAAAAAAGTCTAAGCCCAATTATAGACACCAATCTTGCCACCAAATAAACTGAAACAAACAACAAAACCAACCAACCATCAACAACAAAAAGCAACACAAAAAACAGCCAAAACTTAGAACCCCAAATATTTTCCCAAAGGTAACTTCAATTAGTTTAGGGAGTTTGGAAAGTTGCTCTGCTAACATACTGCACTTCCTCTCCTAAGTAAAAACATTAAACATAATCATATATTCATAGAACCATAGAATGGTTTGGGTTGGAAGGGACCTTAAAGATCATCCAATTCCAGCCCCCTGCCATGGGCAGGGACACCTCCCATCAGACCAGGTTGCTCAAAGCCCCATCCAGCCTCACCCTGAGCACCTCCAGGAATCCACAGGTCCTCTGGGCAACCTCTTCCAGTGCCTCACCACCCTGTGAGTAAAGAATTTAGGTACCAACTGTCACCTCCTGCCACCTGCTGTGATAGATGGATCCAGTGTTCTGTTAAAAGGGGTAGTCAAGATATGCAGAATCTATATCCACCAGTTTGCATTTACCGTTACAGTACAGAAGTGTAGGATTTCACTGTAGCCAACTTATCTTCCTGCAAGAATATTATGCTTAGAAAAATGATTACACCTTTGATTGCAGTTAATGATTTGGTATAATCTAGCTAAATACTTGTTCTCGAGATGTACTGCCAGAAAATCTGCTGCTCAGGAGCATTTTCTTGTAAGCAAGGTCAGCAGAACTGAACCACCACAAGCATGTGTAGGGACATATGAGCATGGTAAGCAGGTGTCCAAGCATCCAACCTCACCACGGCTAACACACATGACAGGCTTAGATTTACTGCCATGCCATTTAACACAAATCTGTTTCTGTATGACTTCATTATTTCAGTCTGGTTTTGCACTCCATGAATCATAAAATTAAGTTAGAAAAGGTATTATATGCAATATATAGAAACACCTAATTCATCAGCTGTAGGCTCTCATCTGTTCCAATACTTCTACAAATGTTTGTTTTGAGTTTTGCAAAATTTGGCAATTTTTGCTTGGGTAAGAGTCTTGAGCTAACTGTAGGATACCACAAGACCATTTTTCCTTTCTGCTAATAGAGTCTGTCCCATGCCATCTTTAGATAAGAGAAAATCATGAAGCTGCAATTACCCACTGGGTAACTGAGAGACTGTGAAGATGGCCTTTCAGGTCCCCAAAACGAAAAATCAGGAATGTGTTCAGCGTGGTATTTGAAATCTCAGATGCAGTGAGCAGTCAATATGAGAACCAAGCTTGAGCCACCCCAGACAGCCCTCCTGGCATCAACACACGGAGCTGAGACAAGAGTTCCACATTCAAGAAGGAGATATTTGTAAAAGATAGCAGAAGATGGTGTCAGTCATGGTTCCCTGCCATGCAGTCGTGTCTTAGCAGGCTCAGTGCACAACGCTGCCTACTCAAATTTTTCATTATAATCTCACTTACTCTCTATCAATTTTTACTAGGCCTGACAACAGCTTAATGTAATAATACTTTAATGCTTGCTTCCTATCCCTCTGCTCACACTCTCACATGCCTTTTGTGCCGGTCTGCAAGTAAGAGATGCTGCTGGTATTTTTCTCAGGCTGCAGACACCGGGCTGGAAGCATCTGCATATGCTGATTATGGATACAAGGGATGTCTCATGTGAAGTGATGGAGACCCACTGCACCCCACAGAACCATGCTGTTTACACTAGCTAAGAAGCCTACTCCTCTGCTATTTGCTATCACAACAAAAGGACATTAAACCAGAATGCTCTGTTTTCTGAGAGAAATGATTTTACCTTGCAGGGATTCAGAAGTCCGAAGAAAACACCATCCTATTACTGTGTTTTAACTTCACAGAGTAAAGGCTCATGCAATTTACAGACGGTATCTCAGTATCTTTGTAACCAATATATTCATGTCAGCAATCAGATCCATGAATATTTTTTGCATTTAATAGGTATAATTTCCATGAATCACTAATGGAATCAGTAGGAGGACATAATATGTATTCAAAAAAATGAGGTGGTGCCCTTCAGAATCCTGCAGGGATTTCATCAGCACAAAACAGCCTGCTTCTTTACTCTACAAAGCCAGGGGTTTTCTACCAATTAGGAATTTAATGGCAATTTGTAATGCAGCTCTGGGAGGCCACACTGGATTTTTGTTTCATGTTTCATGCTTTGTGATCAATATTTAAAACAACAAAAAAATCAACTATTTTAGCAAATCTGAAACTTGGATGCCTGGAAAAAGTGTGGTTTCTTAGCCTGATAAGCATTAGTCAGTTTTGCTAATACAGCCATTTCACCCCTCTCCTCTTCCTCCAGTTTAATACAAGGTAAATGGGTGAGAAAACTGAGGTCTTGCATTTGCTCTAGAGGTGAGTAATTTGAAAGGGAATTGATTGCAGTGTCTATATCTGTACCCAGGAAGTCTCTGGGCTACAGCTGGCTTGCAAGAGAATCTCACTGCTTGCTTCTTAGACTTTTTTGTTGTTGTTTGTTTTTTTCAGACAATTTCAAGAAAGAAATATGTCGAAGCAAGCAAGAGTTTTTCCCATAGTATTGACTCAAGCTTTGCATGTTGTTCTGAGGCATTTTCTTGCCACATTATAAAGAGCTCCACTTGTTATCCACCTCTCATATGGTACAGCTAATGGCTGGCCTCCCTTCCCTAGTGCTTGGCACAAAGGCTGAGCTCACAAGCCACCTGAGGCACATACACGCTCTTTGACAGTCTCATTCCTTCCACACAGAGTTTCCTTGCATGAAGCTATTATTCAAAACGCTTGGATACTTTTCCAAATCACTCTTTTTTCAGCGCAGCAGGGGGTACCAGCAACTGTTTTTCAGTTAGATAGGCATTTCTGTGAACCTGTTCCCTGTGCTTGCTTGTGTATACCAAGTTCCTTTTTCACCACTTTTAATGAAAGTGCCAGGAAACCACACACATTTTCTTTACAAATCAGTAAGTAAGGCAAATCTGAAACCATGAAAAACTTAACATGGCAGACTGGTGAGCATCCTCTGCCTGCACAGAATACACAAAGAGCACAAAGTCAACAGAAGGGAAGGAGAAACTGCAAATGAAGGAGTTGATTTATTTAAAAAATAAGTGCCCAGTCATGTTTGAACTAAGTCCTCAAAATGTTCCTAATGTTCTGGGAAAAGAAAGAAGCCTTTGTCATCAACATATACTTTATAAATCTTAACATAAATTTGTGATCCTCATTGCACTTTGAATAATGCCAAAACAACATGGGTTGTGTGTGACATCTGAGGCAACAGTATTGTATAAGCAGAAAGCTAATGGATCCTGTAACTGCTGTACAAGGCAGAAGATCAGATGAAGCAGAGGGTAGAATTCCCCAGTGGGCTTGGCTCGATAGTCATGCACAGCCACAGCAATTAGATGGACCTTTCCCATTGATATCTCAGTCACTCTTGCACAGTTCTTTTTATGGTAACCATACAGGATAAAAACAAGGTGTCCTAAGTAACTGCAATTGGATTATCATGTTAAAGCTCATTTCACCACAGCTTTGTGAGTATGAGCTGTCATTTTCCAAGACATACTAAAGCAATAAAGCTGAATAGGATCCTTACAGCCTCCCTAGGCCAATCCATTATTGAAACCTGTGGAGATTTGCCAAAAACTATTCTGGCCTGAATCTAGTCATCAATGAAAGATTTATTCAACATATTAAATACTATATTGTAAACACACCACTTTCAAAAACAAATCACTTAAAAGAATTCTGCTATAAAGAGATTCAGATTGCAAGGCTACCTGATGACTTCACACAAATGTGAGTTCCAGATTTGCAGATATTTTAACAAAAGCATTTGATTTGGAACTCAGCTCAAGCACAAGTATCAGACTACATTAAATGAATGAGATGGGAATAAAAGGAGAGAAACTGGGGCACCTATAAGACAGCAATTCTGAACAAACAGAATTTCAAAACATGAGAGGTGGGTAGAGGAGGAGAAGAAACACACCATGCAATTCACGTTAGAGGACTTGTTTGTCCTTCTTACAAAGAAAATAAATCTGCATTACATTAATGCAAATTATTGCTTTATGAATATAACAAATGAGCATAAATGTGAGCTTCTGTTAACTGTTGTACACAGCTAAAAAGTGGTTTTCCAGGAAAAGCTGAAATGTGATTAAAAAAATAGATAAAAGAAAAACTGTGACATGAAATTTCTTGGTTCCGAATTTCACTCGTGTGTGGAAGACAACAGTAACAAAGAGAGAAATCTTCAGCTAGTCAGTTTTGTTGCACTAATTTTAACTTACACAGTGTGGAGGAATCACTGCTGATTTCTAACAGCTGATTGTTTGGAATAAGACTTTTTTCAAATCATATATGCAAGCTGAAACAGTTTTAGTGAATGCAGACAGGAGAGAATGCAACAAAGAAGAAAAGAGAATGAATAGCAAAGTGAAGAGTGAAAGACTGTAGGTTTGTAGGTTTTGTAGGTGTAAGATCAATTTGGACAAAGTCAGAATAACTTTCCTTCAAATACATGTATGCATAGATCTGAACCTCCCAGAATAAAACATACATAGGAACAATATACAATCACTATTTTTGGTTGTGAACATTTACAAAATATCTTTCTAAGTTTATCTGCAAGACCTTTGCTACAGAAATGTATCTCATGTAAAAGGGATGGCTGTGGGTAACTTGTGTTGTGAGCTCTGTAGCATCTGAAGAGACGAGGGTAGAAGCACCAGACTAGGTCACAGGTAGAAAACCTTTGTTCAGAGTGAAAGAGGTACATAGCAAAGTATTACTGGACCCTGGACAAGTCTTGAAACACAGTGCTCAGTATGTGTAAATAAGGGTAAGGTTAAAAGGGGTTTCTCCCCCTCTAACAAGAATATCTTGATTCCCAGTCAGGAAACACATATAAAAGCATATAGAAGAAAGCAGAAAATACTAATAGGTGAAGCTGAAACCACCCTTGTGAAAGCCCTGTAACATTTTTAAATTCTTTTTCTCTTAGTCCTTCTTTGCTAAGTGGAGTGCTATTGGGTGAATGTGTATTTGGAGGAAGAACTTCATTGTGTGAAATGTAAAGGAAGTAATCTAAATAATCAACTTTTTTTTTTTTCCCCTCACACTGAAATAATTTATCAAGCAAAATGTGGATTGTCATATAGTTATATAGTTGTTTTTTTGTTTTGTTTTGTTTTGTTTTTGAGAGAACAAGTTGATAGAGGTTATGAAGGTAATCATCTTGAGTCAAATTCTGTCCTTTTCCTTTCTGTTTTTGTGATATTTGCAGCAGAAGAAGGTAAGAAGAAACAAAAATGAAATGAGGGGATGATTTTTTGATTCCTCAGTGTTCTTTTTAAGATATGTTCTATCAAGAACTTATGTCCCAGCTGTAGTTAAAATAACTACAGAGCAATTACAGTCTAATGAGGAAGAATGCTGTGATCTACTCAATATGAGTAAGAGAGAGAAGACAGTGCTCCTTTGGACTGATAATGCCACTGCATGTGCATGTGACTATCCTACAAAGCCAACAAGAAATCTAGTATGTTTGGAAGGTAAAAGCACCAGGCAGTGCTAAGCATTTTCCAGACAGAGGGAGACAGAGTGTTCCCACCTCAAAGATCTTTTCTTCAAAACTATATGGCAGATCCAGAGAATCTGTGATACAGCTAAGAAACGTCACTTTATTTTTCATCTTCCAATCCTGCTATATTTAAATCCACAAATTAGGCAAGGCAGTAAGGCTTTCAAAGGTACTTCAAAAGCACTGTGATTTCAGGACTTTTACTTGCAAGGTTGGGTTTATTGCTTAGGTGTTGATCTCACATTGACCAGCAGGGGAAAAGTGAAAAAGGGTTGTCTGGCTTTCAGGAAGTCTTCAGTTTCTAAATGTTGAATGTCCTTTTGAAACAGAATTATGGCTCATAAGCTATTTGGTGTACATCCACGCTGCCAGCTACATTGCAGCACTCAGATACTTGATCTGGCTGTAGTATGGGTAGGAGCACAGTTAAAACTAAGGACAGACAACTCAATGTTACACTGCAGCTTATTGTGAAAATTTACTGTGGTCAGATAATGATTTCCATTAATTTTCAGTGCTTATACACTGTAGCTGAAGGTCTGGACTGCCATAGGTGCAAACTGATGTCATGAAACTTGCAAATCATTGTAACCCACCCACTCTGGGTAAAGGAAGACACTGAGAGAACACAGGGGAAACATATTTTTTTTTTATGTACTTACTGATGTTTTAGAGCAGTATCACTCTCTGATTAGCATTTATTTTAATGTCTAAATATAACAAACACACTGTTAAACCTGTGCATTTCTGGATGAAGCTATACTGTACAAAGCAAACCTTGTGAAGTGGCAGTGATGCTGCTGTGGTGTGCTTTGTACCTAAGACCTAGACATCCCTTCTGTGCCCTCCCTCCCACCCTTGTAAAATATTTTTAATTTACAATGCACTCCATTGTGGGTGCATTTTTACATACCTCCCAGACATTCAGCAGTGCAGAAGCAAAACACAGAAAGGAGAAGCATCTATGGCTAGATGTCCATGTCACTTGGTGTCAAAGGTGCATCCTTATTATCCCTCTTTGTTTCTTTTAGAAATGGACCATGAAAACACCTCAATAATTAAATCATTTACTTACTGGGTGTTACAACAATTGGTAATGATGAAGACATTGCACAATCAGTGGGCTGTTCTCATTTGTTCTGCTGCTTAACATCACCACTGTGAGAACATCATTGTTTATTATGGCTCACAGGCAGTAATCATTTTACATAACATGAGTATCTTTTTTCACTCAATTGCTTTCATGCTTTAGGCTGATGAGAATAATCACCATGCAACAATTACTTGCACCTCCACAGATGATACACAACAATTCAGAACGCTGGTTTTTAAATGTATATATATACATATACTTTTTGGTTGGTGGAGGTGGTGGGGGCAGTTACATGTTTTCCTCTTACACATTCCAAGGGATAAAAATAAAAATCCAGATTGTTGTCTTCATTTCCCCTCTGCTGAGAACCCTTATTAAAACCAAAAGTTTAACAGAGTCCAATATAGGACACTTTCCAGTTACCATATGAAAGAATTCAGAAAGCTAAAGACATAGATGAAGTATTTGGTAAACAGCTGTGACCTACCAACATGGACACACATGAAATAGCTAAATCCACTGGGCACTGACTTCGTTTGAAGATTTATTTATGAATATTTCACGCTCTATCCACTTCAACTGTTAGCAGCTGAAATACTCCAGGAATCTTTTCAGGAAACAGGAAAAATAAACACTGTATTCTTCAATGCATACACCTTTCAAGCTGCTAATATTAGATGAACATAAATACAGAACTCATCCCCAAAGATTTGCACCCAATGTTCAATATGGCATTAAAAATGATGATATATGAGCTTGTAATTGATACCAAGAGTGTTTTTTTTTGTTGTTGTTGTTTTTTTTTTTCTTAAACAAAGCAAGCATGCATGAGTTTGAAAAGTACTTAGTTGAAACAATGATGGTTTGAGAGTAAGTGGGTAAAATGCAGATCTTCAGGATAAGTTATCTTCATAAAGAGGCAGAACTGCCACCCTGTTTTTTTTAGAGGGTGTCCCTTGCAAGGCAGTCCTGAAGGGCAGAGGAGTCCAGGAAGGCTAACACTCCTCAAGAAGGAAATCCTAAAGGCACAGGAAGAGGCTGTCACCACATGCTGAAAGATGAGGCAGCATGCCAAAAGATCAGCCTGGCTGAACAGAGAGCTGTGGCTGAAACTTAAGAAGAAAAAGAGGGTTTGTGTCCTTTGGAAAGAGAGACAGTCCACTCAGGAGGACCACAAAGATGTCACGAGGCTGTTCAGGGAGAAAATTAGCACGGCCAAAGACCAGATGGGGCTCAATCTGACTTCTGCTGTTAAAGACAATGAAATGTTTTTCATAAATACATAAACAAGCAAAAGGGACTAAGGAAAATCTCCATCCTTTTTTGAGTGTTGGGGAAAACATAGTGACAAGAGATGAGGAAAAGGCTGAGGTGTTTGATCATGATTGCTAGCCAACTGGACATCACAGAAGGAGATCCAGAAACAACACAGAGAAGGTAATAAGTCAAGACAGACTGTTGCTAAGCAGGAACCAGTGAAAGATTGTGAAATGAAACCATAAACACAGGTGGAAATTAAACAATATATAGTCCATACAGCTTTGCAATATGAAAAGGTGAAGCACCCTAATGTGTGAACTACTCCTTAGTGGCAATATTTTGAACATACTGAAAGACAATATCTGAGAAACTTAGCAGAAGAGTAATATGCTAGTGCTTTTTTGGTCAGAAAAAAAACCTTTAGGTAGGAGAAGAATAAGGAAATGATAGCGTTTAAGAAAAAAAAAAAGGAGAGGAGAGGAGAGGAGAGGAGAGGAGAGGAGAGGAGAGGAGAGGAGAGGAGAGGAGAGGAGAGGAGAGGAGAGGAGAGGAGAGGAGAGGAGAGGAGAGGAGAGGAGAGGAGAGGAGAGGAGAGGAGAGGAGAGGAGAGGAGAGGAGAGGAGAGGAGAGGAGAGGAGAGGAGAGGAGAGGAGAGGAGAGGAGAGGAGAGGAGAGGAGAGGAGAGGAGAGGAGAGGAGAGGAGAGGAGAGGAGAGGAGAGGAGAGGAGAGGAGAGGAGAGGAGAGGAGAGGGGAGGAGAGGAGAGGGGAGGGGAGGGGAGGGGAGGGGAGGGGAGGGGAGGGGAGGGGAGGGGAGGGGAGGGGAGGGGAGGGGAGGGGAGGGGAGGGGAGGGGAGGGGAGGGGAGGGGAGGGGAGGGGAGGGGAGGGGAGGGAGGGGAGGGGAGGGGAGGGGAGGGGAGGGGAGGGGAGGGGAGGGGAGGGGAGGGGAGGGGAGGGGAGGGGAGGGGAGGGGAGGGGAGGGGAGGGGAGGGGAGGGGAGGGGAGGGGAGGGGAGGGGAGGGGAGGGGAGGGAAGGGAAGGGAAGGGAAGGGAAGGGAAGGGAAGGGAAGGGAAGGGAAGGGAAGGGAAGGGAAGGGAAGGGAAGGGAAGGGAAGGGAAGGGAAGGGAAGGGAAGGGAAGGGAAGGGAAGGGAAGGGAAGGGAAGGGAAGGGAAGGGAAGGGAAGGGAAGGGAAGGGAAGGGAAGGGAAGGGAAGGGAAGGGAAGGGAAGGGAAGGGAAGGGAAGGGAAGGGAAGGGAAGGGAAGGGAAGGGAAGGAGAAAGTCCAAGGGTGTCTTGAATACACAAGAACAGCTGATGACAAAAATGACAAGTAGAAAGTTTTCAAATCAGGTCTTTTCTGCAGTGATGGTATTAAGACATTGATGACCAAGATAACTTTTTTATTATGAAGCATATCATAGCAACAAGAAATCACAATGAAGTGTCATCATTGCAATATAAATTTTTTGCTTAAACTAGGGCAAGGCACAGGCATATTGAAAACTAGATTTTGTAAGGCTGGAGAGTAAGGCTGTCCCTGGGCAGCTGTGTGAATGAATGGTATTTTGCATAGAGAAGCCTTTTGCATGTGCTTAGATAGCTACCCGTTTACCCTGCTGTGGCCCAAGCTGGTCTTTGTTTCTGATACTACTGCAGTTCCTGGTGCCACAGGTATCATGGCTAGGGCCTGTGTGAGTTCCTGTGCCCATTTAATTATAAATGGGAGATGTTATGAAGGGTTGAAAACCAGTTTCTTGCAATTGCTGCCATGAGTCTGGGTCCACTTTTTCCAGAATCTCAAAGCTCAATAGATCAAGACAAATCCTTCTAGTTTTATTACCTGTTCAAGATGGAGAAATGAGTATTCAGAATTCGGAGGACATCATTTTGTACTGCAATGTGCTGACATGCAGTACTTGTTAGATGCAAAGCATGAATGAAAGAGGGAGTAATCCATGACTCAAGAAAGGGTTTAAAGAGGAAATCCAGAAGTTCCACACAAATGGAAGAGCAGTGTACTTAGAATCACAACTATGAAATTATACTTCTCTTGGTGAGACCGACCCTAACGCTGACGTGTGTTTATGGCACTTGTTGGTTGATGCTATTGTATTTATTCAGATACCAAGTAGTTCAGTCCTTCTGTAGAGACAGTCAGTTGTTCCTGCCCTTTTTTGCCTGCTTAGGCTTCTTGTGAGAGAAATAAATCCAGTCTTATGCAATGTTAGACTATTACCATCACCTAAGGAAGGATGATCATCTATCACAGAAAATCCATAAAAAGAATTATATCAGGGGTTCTGTTCTTAAGATATTTGGCAGAGCCATATCTTACTGTAATCTACCTGGCACCAGCAGCCTCCCATTCCTATTGAGGCAGTCAATCACAGAGAGGGAATGGAGTGGTGACTAAAGCTCCATTGGTGACCCAGGGCCAGAGAGTAGCAGAATACTGCTTCTGAGCAGAGCAACTGCTGAAACCAACAGGTGTTTTGAGAAAGGAGACAAGATGGAGAAGCTGCAAAGACTGAAGAATATTTACACTTTGCTTTCACTAAAACAACTAAGTGGCATAAATGGCCAAATATTTGAGATTTTACTCAGGTATGGCAAACAATAAAAATATCCTTCTGAAAACTCTTCCCCATAGGTAGTGTCTGACTAGAGTGACTAGAGTTTTTGTTTTGTTTTGTTTTGTTTTGTTTTGTTTGTTTGTTTGTTTGTTTGTTTTGGCCCAGTAATGCCAGTATATGCTCCACTAAATGAGGCACAGAAGTTTTTTCCTCACCTCCACAGCTTCTCAGCCTAAGAGTTGTATTAAGTTAAATGCCAGCACAGAAGGAATGCTAAGAAGTAACAAAAGAGGTTAGCAATGTTGGATTATATTCACAATTTAATTAGTAGTAATGGAAAATGATATATAGAGTGTAAGAAGGCCACCATGGAAATGACAGCACAGGTTTCTCTTTTAAACTAACATCATGTAAAACCACACCAGTAAAACCACTGTATTGGACTTTCGGAGGGCTGACTTCATGATGCTAAGGACACTGGTTGGTGGAATCCCTTGGGAGGCGGTTCTGAAGGGCAGAGGGGTCCAGGAAGGCTGGGCACTCTTCAAGAGGCAAATCCTAATGGCGCAGGAGCGGTCTGTTCCCATGTGCCCAAAGATGAGCCAGCGGGGAAGAAGACCAGCCTGTCTCAACAGAGAATTGTGGCTTGAGCTTAGGAGAAAAAAGAGGGTTTATAATCTTTGGAAAAGTGGGCAGGCCACTGGGGAGGACTATAAGGATGTTGCGAGGCTGTGCAGGGACAAAATTAGGAAGGCCAAAGCTCATCTGGAGCTCAATCTGGCTACTGCCGTTAAAGATAACAAAAAATCTTTTTACAAATACATCAACGCAAAAAGGAGGACTAAGGAGAATCTCCATCCTTTACTGGATGCGGGGGGAAACTTAGTTACAAGAGATGAGGAAAAGGCGGAGGTGCTCAATGCCTTCTTAGCCTCAGTCTTTAGCGGCAATACCGGTTGTTCTCTGGATACCCAGTACCCTGAGCTGGTGGAAGGGGATGGGGAGCAGGATGTGGCCCTCACCATCCACGAAGAACTGGTTGGTGACCTGCTACGGCACTTGGATGTGCACAAGTCGATGGGGCCGGATGGGATCCACCCAAGGGTACTGAGAGAACTGGCGGAGGAGATGGCCAAGCCACTATTCATCATTTATCAGCAGTTCTGGCTATCGGGGGAGGTCCCAACTGACTGACGGCTAGCAAATGTGACGCCCATCTACAAGAAGGGCCGGAGGGCTGACCCAGGGAACTACAGGCCTGTCAATTTGACCTCAGTACCAGGGAAGCTCATGGAGCAGATCCTCTTGGGAGTCATCATGCGGCACTTGCAGGGCAAGCAGGCGATCAGGCCCAGTCAGCATGGGTTTATGGAAGGCAGATCCTGCTTGACAAACCTGATCTCCTTCTATGACAAAGTGACGTGCTGGGTGGACGAGGGAAAGGCTGTGGATGTGGTCTACCTTGACTTCAGCAAGGCTTTTGACACCGTCTCCCACAGCATTCTCCTCAAGAAACTGGCTGCTCTTGGCTTGGACTGGCGCACGCTTCGTTGGGTTAGAAACTGGCTGGATAGCCGGGCCCAAAGAGTCGTGGTAAATGGAGCCAAGTCCAGCTGGAGGCCAGTCACTAGTGGCGTCCCCCAGGGCTCGGTGCTGGGGCCGGTCCTCTTTAACATCTTCATCCATGATCTGGACGAGGGCATTGAGTGCACCCTCAGTAAGTTTGCAGATGACACCAAGTTAGGTGCGTGTGTCGATCTGCTCGAGGGTAGGAAGGCTCTGCAGGAGGATCTGGATAGGCCGCACCGATGGGCTGAGGTCAACTGCATGAAGTTTAACAAGGCCAAGTGCCGGGTCCTGCACCTGGGGCGCAATAACCCCAAGCAGAGCTACAGGCTGGGAGATGAGTGGTTGGAGAGCTGCCAGGCAGAGAAGGACCTGGGAGTGATGGTGGACAGTCGGCTGAATATGAGCCAGCAGTGTGCTCAGGTGGCCAAGAAGGCCAATGGCATCTTGGCTTGTATCAGAACCAGTGTGACCAGCAGTGCTAGGGAGGTGATCGTCCCCCTGTACTCGGCTCTGGTGAGGCCGCACCTCGACTACTGTGTTCAGTTTTGGGCCCCTCGCTACAAGAAGGACATCGAGGTGCTTGAGTGGGTCCAGAGAAGGGCGATGAAGCTGGTGAGGGGCCTGGAGAACAAGTCCTGTGAGGAGCGGCTGAGGGAGCTGGGCTTGTTCAGCCTGGAGAAGAGGAGGCTCAGGGGCGACCTTATCACTCTCTACAGATACCTTAAAGGAGGCTGTAGTGAGGTGGGGGTTGGCCTGTTCTCCCACGTGCCTGGTGACAGGACGAGGGGGAACGGGCTAAAGTTGCACCAGGGGGGTTTTAGGTTAGATGTTAGGAAGAACTTCTTTACTGAAAGGGTTGTTAGGCACTGGAACAGGCTGCCCAGGGAGGTGGTGGAGTCACCATCCCTTGAGTTCTTTAAAAGACGTTTAGATGTAGAGCTTAGGGATATGGTTTAGTGGGGACTGTTAGTGTTAGGTCAGAGGTTGGACTCGATGATCTTGAGGTCTCTTCCAACCTAGAAATTCTGTGATTCTGTGATGTACTTCTACATCAGAGCTCAGCATTTTCATTAAAAACAATCAAACAAAACCAAGCTACCAACCACCACCACCAAAAATGGAAAAGTCTTTAGCTCTTCTAATAGTGGAACTTGAAATGGTTTTATAAGGAACTGATATAACTTTATCAGAGGCAAAACAAATAGAGAAACAAACAAAAAAGCCAAGAGCACTTTTGAAAATAGCCCATTAATACAGTTTATCTCTGAAATTTTTGAAACACAACTATGTCTGCATAAATGCATGATGCCTTATGTATGATGATGCAGATAATGTGTTAAAAAAAAAATAAAGCTTTGAAACAGAAAGCTTAATGTTACCATATTAAGAAGTACACTGGAAGAACTAATTCATTTGTTTTACTTGTAGTTTGATAATAAGCAGGTACTGCATGGATTCTGGGAGTTTGTGACCAATGCTGAAATGTTCTGAGCAAGGATCCTTCCATTACAATTTTTGTTGGTCAGTCATCATTTATGTTTTATGCTCCTAGAGCTACATACTCTTCTTTCAAAAAACAAACAAACAAAAGAAACAAACAAAAAACCCCATATCTCTTTCATCTCCGTTTTATGGGTTTTAGCACCAACACCAAAGTAAGATAAATGATTCTTTCAAGGCCCTCAAGGAAATCTTTGAGCAAAGAAATATGTATTTTCAAAATTACAGCACTTTGTGCTTATCACTGACATCTCTTCTTTATCATTAATCAAGTGCTACTCTGATCTTACAATAAGTAGTTCTTTGGTATTCTGGAGAAAAGACAAGTTTAATATCCCTAATCTTTAAAAATGGATGGCCTTTGTAAGCCCAAAACTCCTCCTTAGCTTTGCCTGGATTTAAAAATAACAAAAACATATGGTCAGTGAATTGTGATCAGTGAATCTGTCCTGAGAGACATGCATTTTTCTTCTGATTTGCTCTTCAGAGACACTCACATAGCTGAACTGAAGGATCCTTTCATGAACCAGCAGGACTTTGTAACATGGACTTTGAACTAGTGGATTTTACTGCAAAAATCAAACTGTTTCTTAATATTTGACCAAAAAAAATTCTCCGAAAGGAAATAATCTCAATTAGTCATAAGGCAAGTGTTCTTAGCTCCTAAGTGAGCCAACTGGGAAAACAAAAAGTGCTTTCTCCTTTATTTATTTATTTGTGTATTTGGGCAGTACTTGCAAAGCTTTTAAGACACCTCAGATTGAGTCTTGAGACTGACAAAGTTCATTCACAAAAAGACTGCAGTGCAGCTGGAAACAGGACTTCTGACCACTGCCTGATACACATATATTTATATTGATTACACAGTACAATCATTTTCTCTTGGGCTACGTAAACTATAGCAATGTTTTCCAGTCAGCTGTTCTGAGCATATGCAGTAGTGCATGTACATTATTACATGCATTCATACACATTGCAATAATGTATAGCGAAAAATATCTCTACAAGCTTTTACTGACTATTGGTTACACCTGTTTGCTAATGTTTTTTATAATTATGGAGAATTATTCACAGTTGACATTGACATCAGCTTGGTGAAGGTATATTCATGTATCTCTTTTTTAACCAGCCATTGTATATTCAAAACTTCTAAACTGGGACTTTTTGGTCCTAGTTCTGGTTCAAACACCTCAGAATAATATGTCTGTGAACTGCAATTGCTACACAGGTATTTTAAAATACAGCACAATATCTGCTGTTTGTGATATTCCCTGAAAATTATCTTCAGTCCCTCAGAGGATAGGCAAGCAGCAGCAGACATATATCATAAGCAGAGCAGGTGTCTGCAATAAGTTTCCATCCAACAATGCAGAAGGATTATGGCCAGAGTGAATCCAGATTCTACTGGAGTTTGAGCTTTATTTGGCTGATTAAAATAATTATCTCAACCTTTTCCTGGTGTGACAGAGACACCCCAAAAAGCATTTAGCAGCAAACAAGGACAAAAAAACACACAGGGAAATTGAGAACTGCTACTGTGCCTCTGCTTATCAGATCAAGGCTCTACAGAACCTTACCAACTACTTCTTCTTAACTCTAGTAGCAAATTCATGAAAACTCACCTACGCTAAGAAATAGCTACCAGGAAAATGAGAAGATGCACTCTGTACTTTTCCCTGAAGTCTTTAGGAGCCAGAATGGGAATGAAAGAACAAATAATTCTATGTTCATCATGAATCTTAAACAATAGTCTCACCAAGTAACATGCAGCAAACATCTTCAGAATTCCAAATCATCTCTAAACACAACAATGTTCAAATACTGTATCCATATTTTTAATACCTCCTGGACCTACTGGTTTCGTACTGAAACTTGTACATTTTTACTCAACTGCTGCAAAGGGAAAAAAAGTCTCTCTTAGTAATAAGCTATTACTTTTGAGAACAGTTTCCTTTAAAATTTCACAGATCTTTTTGGTGTGTTAAAAAGCACAGAATACTACATCCTATGTATCATGAGAAGTTGTTAGGAATTATTTTTTGGTGCTTCAACTGTAGAACTTCTAACATATTCTAAAGTATCTGTAAGTTTCTCCTGGAAACTTCCCCATACTGCTTTCTCATTTATGAATTTTTGTTATCAAGCCAGATTGATTCTTTAAAGGTGAGATGAATTTCTCTATTTCCCAGCTGGATAGTATGTACCTTCAGTAAATACAATTAACTTTTTTTTGTATAAAAGAAGGAAGGTAGTGTCCTGTAGCTGTAGACCAGAAATAGCAGAGATAGAAAAGCCTTCCTAGAGAAAAATTACATGCTTGTTTCTTTAAGTGTTTGTATTAATCTTGTCAGTCTACTGACATGCAATTATTATTAATACAATCATTAATAGTAAGTTGTTTTTCTTCAGACAGTACTTAATATACTAATTAAAACAATGTAATGTTTCTGCCTTGCAAAAAGAACATTATCATGTGACAGACATTTTTAATTTTTATCAGAATTGCTTCTTTTCATGTTAGTCTGCAGAGCATAGAAATTTTTTAATGAACTCTGACATCTAGCCACATGATTATATATTTGGAAAAAACACTTCTGAAGTTTGAAGATGGGGATATATGCAATATTATATATGCATGTGTATATGCATACACATATATGCAAGACCTGCAGAACCTAATAAAAAAGAGATATAAAATAAAAGACAGATGCTTCCAGGATTCTGCATGGAGCTCGGGGCCCCACAAGCAAGCTGCTGAAGTGCTCTAAAAAGCAGACAGTAGAAAAAGCTAGGAGATAACAATGGATAGTTTAAAAAAAATCTTAAGATATTTCTCAAGGTATTTCTTAAGTAATTGCCCAATTTTTGCTCTTTGATACCATCTAACAGATTGAAGCAGTTACCTGGAAATTGCCTCCTAGCTAGAAAAAGGCAAAGGACACATCTGGAGAAGACATGTGTGTGCTTTTTTAAAAGGGCATAGGCAGGATTTCATGTCATTGGGGGGTAAAGAGAACTGGTTGCAATTTTTTTAATATATTTTTTTTCTAAAGTATCTTTCCAAAAGTATCTTGTACAGTACAAGGCACTTTTTTCCCTTTCTATTGCAGTGTGTTCAAACTAACCTCTTGCTTTAACAAGCACTAGCTTTTTGATGTTTGTATGGTGTGTGTTACTAGAATGAACGCCTTTCCCAGGAACTATTACAGTGTACACACTCTTCTCCCTCTATGCTCTCCCTACAACTCCTCTCAGTCTCCACTGTCAGTGCTGACAAACCAAAGGATGCTCTCTGCAATTACCACACCTTCAGGAAACAATGGCTCTCATCCTCTCCCTCTCTCCTTCTCCTTGGCAGAATCAGCAATTACACAGTGAGCTACTTTCAATAAAATGGCTCTAATTAAAGAGATATAATTGTCCATCATTTCAATACATGCAGCTTGTACTGGGTCTGGCTGGGATGAAGTTAACTTTCCCCACAGCAGCCCATGCAGTGCTGTGCTCTACAGTTGCAGTTGGAACAGCACTGGTATCACACCAGTGTTGTGTCTGCTGCAGAGCAGTGCTGGACCAGCATCAGGACTCTCTCCAAAGCCCCCCCAAAGCCAGTAGGCCGAGGGTGGACAAGAGCTGGGGAGGAGACATCACCAGGGCAGCTAACCTGAACCAACCGAAGGCATATTCCATGGAACATGGTATCACACTTAGCAATAAAAGGTGGGAAAGAGGAAGGAGAAGGAGGGCTCTTGTCATGAAGATATCTGTCCTCCTGAACAACTGTTACGTGTGTTGAGGCCCTGCTTCCCAGGATATGGCCGAACATTGCTTATTGATGGGAGGTTGAGAATAATTGTTTTCTCTCTCTCTGTGTTTCCATGTAGCCTTTGACTGATTTTCTCTTTCTTTTCCCATCAGTTAAATTATCCTTACCTCAAGCCACAAGCCTTACTTTTTGGAAGGCTTGTGGGTTGAGTATTTTCTCCCATCAGCTCCCTTTGAGGAGGTGGAGCAAGGAAGTGGTTGTGTGGAGCTCAGCTGCCCAGCAGTGTGAAACCACCATGGGTTAGCTCATCACATGGCTCAGCAGCACAATGAAAAAAAGAAAAGAAGAAGAAAAAAAGTATGTTTGTGTAGGTCTTTGGGGCTGTGTGCGGTTTTGGCCCAGAAGTTTCTATAAAAACATTCTCCCCATTGAGAAACACAATCCCTCTCCCCATTGAGATTTCAGAGCTCATATGGGCAGCTGTCAGACTACCTTACCACTGGGAAGTCCTTCACCAACCAGAGTGATCACGTTGTCCCACACTGATGTCTTCTCCACCAAACAAATATTTGACTCATAGCACATATCCAGGGTACAGAAAGCTTCTGGGATTTGGCATTTGGCATATGGAGAATGAATAGCCAAATCCCAAATATGTCTCGTAATGTCAATGAGTGCAATCATGTACTGGTTTGCAAATACATAAGCCACAGTAGCATGCACACGCGTAAGGACTTTTGTAAATAGGAGCATTTACTGAACTCAACAAGATGGCATGATTGGAAATTTCACAGCTTCCTGCTATCTGTAATGAAGTGTAGCATTACGTGTATAATCTAAGAGAAGCTTGTGAAATGTATCAGAGAACATAAAAGGATGGGGGAGGGAGGATATACTCAGCTTATTACACAATAGTGTCGGCTGAGAAAAAAAAAAAAGGAAAAAAGATGTACTAGAAAAATGTACTGGGAAATCAGTGCTCATTATTATTTCATTTCCTTTTGAAGTTATCTTTTCATGCAGAGTATCAGAGACCTGCACAACTAGTAAAACCTGCCTTTCAGAATCTCATTATTGTATAAGAAAATAGACAGATTTTAATTCCTAGTGAGATAGAACTTTGGGAGTTGTGGTTTTTAGAGCTTATTTTTCCATGGACCTCTTGAATAATAAGAAGAGGGGGAACATATTTTCCTGTTTGTTTTCATGCATTTTCACCTCCTGAACTTTTTAAATCCACCTATAAAGTGTGGAAAGAAATAACCCTAGTTTGATGATACTGGAGGAGTCTAGGAATAATTTGCTGGTCATTAGGAAAACTTTCCACAAAGATCAAGTGACAGCACTGGAAATCCAAAGGGGAAGGCATGTAATATCAGTGTTGAACTCTAAGCCAAAGAATCGGCTTTACCAAACTAACACAGCTCCTGCAGATGGGGTCTGATCTCATCAAAGATAATCTGCCCTCCTGCTTTGCAGCCTGCGGAACCCCTGTGATGATCCATATGCTGCTGCTGTTCCTCCAGGAGGTTGTTTCCAGTGTCTGTAAGCAGCTCTGGGGCAGAGGCTTAACCTCTATTCACCTTTCATATGGCTGCCCCCACCACAGAGTGGAGTTTATAACCTGCTCTCTCTTGATGACTTTTGTCTGACCCCCTAATAAAGGCTAAATTTCATGCCTATCAGGATTATTGTTATTACTATATGCTGATTCACTCTACTAGACCACTTCCTTTCTTATTTACCATCAGTGCTCCATTTTTCTTTTTTTCTGGGAATCAATAGCAAGACAAAATTACTGCTACAACTGAGCAAAATTCAGTACATACCAGCTATGATGGATAACAGTGGCCAGTTAGGTCCTGTGTGGCTACAGGTAGGATTCACTTTTGATTAATGTGTCTCTAGAATGAAATGAAATGTGAAGAAATATCCCCGGCAATGAGACTGGGTAGTGCAAAGGACAGTGATGCTAACAGATATTATTGGTTATGTGATAACCTGAGGACAATTCAGATCTTAGCCACTTCTCAGCTGCACTCTGCAGTCATTGACACTTTTACATGTCACATGCATGGAAAATAGTGAGCGCTGGTGACCAAATAAAAGGTGATTTTGGTCTCAGTTCTGTGTCACACCAGGACTAAATTCTACATGATCAGACCAAATTCAGTTGAAAGGAACAGAGGCCAGTGAGAGTTAAAATTGGAGAGGAGCTCTAGTGAAGCCCTCTATATATCCCATAAATATACCACAGCCACAGCTCTACATGCTAGGTGCAGATGGTTAGCAGATAGCCAGAACTTCTTTCCTGATTTGTGCCTATACCTGTCTCACTCCTTCAAGTTTCTGCTTCTTTTTTGGGACCTCATATAGAGTACCTAATCTACAGAGCTTCCTCTGGGGAGATACTACCACAGCTGCTATTAAAGTCTGGTTTCAGGTATGGTCCTCCTCAGTCATAGGATCAGACAGTCACTGCAGTTTGTTTTTAACAGATATATATAAATTTGTTATGTATTATAATATATATATATATATTTCCCAGTCAGAGTGGACAGAATCTCAGAACACCTCAACTTCAGTCCCAATCTGATTTTTGAATGTTTGTACTGGGCAGTCTGGTATCGTTTGTAAGATGGTAGCAACAGCAGCATTACCAGTTCTTTGATGCTTCGATGTCTAGATGTTGGATACACAGAGATCCCTTTGTCTCAAGCAGAAAGTCTTCTGTTCGTGTCTTATCAATATACCCAGGAAATTGACATTCTGAACTCAAATAACTTAGACTATTCATGATCACAGAATCACAGAATTTTTCGGTTGGAAGAGACCTCAAGATCATCGAGTCCAACCTCTGACATAACGCTAACAGTCCCCACTAAACCATATCACTAAGCTCTACATCTAAACATCTTTTAAAGACCTCCAGGGATGGTGACTCCACCACCTCCCTGAGCAGCCTGTTCCAATATCTGCAACCTTTCGGTAAAGAAGTTCTTCCTAACATCCAACCTAAAACTCCCCTGGTGCAACTTAAGCCCATTCCCCCTCATCCTGTCACCAGGCACGTGGGAGAACAGGCCAACCCCCACCTCACTACAGCCTCCTTTAAGGTATCTGTAGAGATCAATAAGGTCGCCCCTGAGCCTCCTCTTCTCCAGGCTGAACAAGCCCAGCTCCCTCAGCCGCTCCTCGTAGGACTTGTTCTCCAGGCCCCTCAACAGCTTCATCACCCTTCTCTGGACCCACTCAAGCACCTCGATGTCCTTCTTGTAGCGAGGGGCCCAAAACTGAACACAGTAGTTGAGGTGCGGCCTCACCAGAGCCGAGTACAGGGGGACGATCACCTCCCTAGCACTGCTGGTCACACTGTTTCTTATGCAAGCCAAGATGCCATTGGCCTTCTTGGCCACCTGAGCACATATTCAGCCGACTGTCCACCATCACTCCCAGGTCCTTCTCTGCCTGGCAGCTCTCCAACCACTCATCTCCCAGCCTGTAGCTCTGCTTGGGGTTATTGCGCCCCAGGTGCAGGACCCGGCACTTGGCCTTGTTAAACTTCATGCAGTTGACCTCAGCCCATCGGTGCTGCCTATCCAGATCCTCCTGCAGAGCCTTCCTACCCTCGAGCAGATCGACACACGCACCTAACTTGGTGTCATCTGCAAACTTACTGAGGGTGCACTCAATGCCCTCGTCCAGATCATGGATGAAGATGTTAAAGAGGACCGGCCCCAGCACCGAGCCCTGGGGGACGCCACTAGTGACTGGCCTCCAGCTGGACTTGACTCCATTTACCACGACTCTTTGGGCCCGGCTATCCAGCCAGTTTCTAACCCAACGAAGCGTGCGCCAGTCCAAGCCAAGAGCAGCCAGTTTCTTGAGGAGAATGCTGTGGGAGACGGTGTCAAAAGCCTTGCTGAAGTCAAGGTAGACCACATCCACAGCCTTTCCCTCATCCACCCAGCGCGTCACTTTGTCATAGAAGGAGATCAGGTTCGTCAAGCAGGACCTCCCTTTCATAAACCCATGCTCACTGGACATGACCGCCTGCTTGCCCTGCAAGTGCCGCATGATGACACACAAGATAATCTGCTCCATGAGCTTCCCTGGCATTGAGGTCAAACTGACAGGCCTATAGTTTCCTGGGTCAGCCCTCTGGCCCTTCTTATAGATGGGCGTCACATTTGCTAGCCGTCAGTCAGCTGGGACCTCCCCCGATAGCCAGAACTGCTGATAAATGATGAATAGTGGCTTGGCCATCTCCTCCGCCAGTTCTCTCAGTACCCTTGGGTGGATCCCATCCGGCCCCATCGACTTGTGCACATCCAAGTGCCGTAGCAGGTCACCAACCAGTTCTTCGTGGATGGTGAGGGCCACATCCTGCTCCCCATCCCCTTCCACCAGCTCAGGGTACTGGGTATCCAGAGAACAACCGGTATTGCCGCTAAAGACTGAGGCTAAGAAGGCATTGAGCACCTCCGCCTTTTCCTCATCTCTTGTAACTAAGTTTCCCCCCGCATCCAGTAAAGGATGGAGATTCTCCTTAGTCCTCCTTTTTGCGTTGATGTATTTGTAAAAAGATTTTTTGTTATCTTTAACGGCAGTAGCCAGATTGAGCTCCAGATGAGCTTTGTCCTTCCTAATTTTGTCCCTGCACAGCCTCGCAACATCCTTATAGTCCTCCCCAGTGGCCTGCCCACTTTTCCAAAGATTATAAACCCTCTTTTTTCTCCTAAGCTCAAGCCACAATTCTCTGTTGAGACAGGCTGGTCTTCTTCCCCGCTGGCTCATCTTTGGGCACATGGGAACAGACCGCTCCTGCGCCATTAGGATTTGCCTCTTGAAGAGTGCCCAGCCTTCCTGGACCCCTCTGCCCTTCAGAACCACCTCCCAAGGGAATCTACCAACCAGTGTCCTTAGCATCATGAAGTCAGCCCTCCGGAAGTCCAATACAGCGGTTTTACTGGTCCCCTTCCTGGCCTCGCCAAGAAGAGAGAACTCCACAATTTCATGGTCACTCTGCCCAAGACAGCTCCTGACAATCACATCCCCCACCAGTTCTTCTCTGTTTGTGAACAGAAGGTCTAGTGGGGCACCACCCCTGGTAGGTTCACTAACCATCTCTGTCAGGAAGCTATCTTTCTCGCTCTCCAGAAACCTCCTAGACTGCTTTGTCTGGGCTGTGTTGTGCTTCCAGGATATGTCAGGGAAGTTGAAGTCCCCCATGAGAACAAGTGCTGAAGATTTCGCAACTTCTGTCAGTTGCCTGTAGAACTCCTCATCCGTCTCCTCATCCTGGTTTGGCGGTCTATAGCAGACCCCGACCAGGACACTAGCCTTGTCCCTGCCAATCCTAACCAAAGGGACTCAACCTTGTCATTCCCAGCCTCGAGTTCTACAGCTTTGAAAGACTCTAGAGAGCCACACCACCACCCCTTCTGTGCTGCCTGTCCCTTCTGAAGAGCTTATAGCCAGTCATTGCAGCACTCCGGTCATGAGAGTGGTCCCACCACGTCTCCGTGATGGCAACCAAGTCGTAGCCTGCCTGCTGCACGATGGCTTCCAGCTCCTCTTGTTTGTTACCCATGCAGCGTGCATTGGTGTAGATGCACTTCATCTGGGCCATTACCTTATCCCCCAACCTTGCTATTGTTCCCCCTGGCACAGCTCCAACAATCCTTGCTTCAGCCCCATCCCCCTTCTTACCTAGTTTATAGCCCCCTCAATGAGCCCTGCCAGCTCCTGGCCCAGGATCCTTTTTCCCCTAAAAGATAGGGACCTGTCTACGGCCATCAGACCGGGTGCCGAGTAAAGTGCCCCATGGTCAAAAAAACCAAGATTTCTGCATTGGCACCAGCCCCTGAGCCACGTGTTTAACAGGTGGGCTTTCCGTGTCCTCAATGATGATGACAGAATATACATTGAAGCAGTAAGATTTATTCACAGTTTTGTATAGTTCCTTACATCTGGACAAGAACAGAAGAAGTCAAACCCTAAATCTTCAACCCAGTCTTTCTGAGTTGAGAAGGTAGGGGGTCATCACCAACTTAATACTGAAAGTATGTCTTCTGAATAATAAAGAAGAACTAAACTATCTCCAGAAACCTGTGTAACTATTCAAACTTGTAGGCAATTCAGGCACACTACTGCTTCTTTATTTTTCTCATAAAAAAATCAACCATGTTCTTAAACTGCAATTCCTTGTGTCATCTTTCCCTCCAAGGTATTGTACCTTATATACTGAAAATAGTGAAATGCATTTTACCCACTTTAAAATTTCAAGAATATGATCATTAAAATCAGGCGTCTCTAAGCACTAATGTTTTGGTTAATTGAACCTTTCTGACATGTAGTCCCCCAGGTCTCATGTGCTAAAAGTTCAGTAAAATTCACCATGCAGTGAATACATTATTCCTTAAAAACATCAGGACAAAAACAAAGACACTATTGTTCTGAGCTTACTGTCATGTTTCATTTAATAATAATTTTCCCATTCATGCTTCTGTGATGCCAGGCTGCTTCAAAAATAATTTGTTTCAACTCTGAGATACTCTTACCATATGTAAGGTACATTTCTTGGTAGGGCGAATAACTTGCTCTGCAGTTCTTTAAAAGTTCTTTTGATTTCTAAGATAATGTAGGCATAAGCCCTCCACAAAGAAGTTTATAGGCACATAGAAGCCTACTTTCTATTCAGTTTTCCATAAAAATCAAACCCAGCATAGGACATTTGGAAAGAGAAATATTTACCATCAATTTAACATCCAAACCCTTATTTAATTTAGAAGAAAAGAAGATTGTGAAGAAAACCATTTTCTGAATGGACATACAAGATTTAAGGTTGCCAAAGAACTTCCTTCTTGTTACGCATATGTTATGACAGTCTTAAAATGTATAATACTTTTCCCACCAAGAACTTTGACCACTCAGTAAACAAACAGAAAATACTTCAAGAGGATCTGTTCCATGTTTTGCTTTGAATTTAACCCTTTGGAGAATGTAAACGTCCCTGTAGACCTTCCTGTTACAGAGCGGCTATGGAAGGATACACCATAAATAATTTGTCCTGGTTTGGTGCTGCAAATTAACTCAAAATTAGTGGTTTTTGTTTGTTTGTTTGTTTGTTTGTTTGTTTTTAAACTACCTTAACTATTGCAAAGTGAATATTTCTAACAGACCTGAGAGGAGAAAAAGTATATTGTTCATTTTTTTTACCAGTGGAAAAACAGAGAGATTTCAGTTCAAGGCAAATGCAAAAAATATATGTTATGTACCTGTGGACTTTAATGCAGATCTTATGTTTCACAGTTCTGTGTCAGGTATGAGTCTGAAAATTTGGGAGCTCTGAATAGCAAATCAGAAAACCTCTTTGTAAAACTTCTCTGAGTTTCTTAATTTAGATTTTTCCAAGATGAATTACTGTTATCAAATCCAGACAGTTTTCATGATTCATTTATCATTTCCAAGAATTTAAGATGTCATGTTTTTTCTCTACATCATCATAATTTCTTTAAACCAGCAAACAACATCTGAGAAGTTCAGCCTCTGCACTCTCTCACATGAGGTCTGTGCTTCTGTTCTTCTGGACAGTTGTATGAACAATTTGAAGTAACCTCCTGATAAGTCTTCTGAGAGAGCTCAGAAAGAAAGAGGAAGAAACTGCTGGCATTTCTCAGGGACACCTGGTTACTGAACTTTGACTTTGGCTGTAGTTTTTCATATTCCTACAGTACTTTGTTTTCTTCCCTCATGCATCCCCTAAATCCTTGAATTGCAAATAATGATGTTAAAGAGATGAGAAAACTATTTTTTTTCTCTCTCTCCTAAAGCAGGTATGTAATAACATACAGGTTTAGAATTAAAAATTCATTTACCCTTTGGCAACCATTCTAGGGAGAAAAGGGGTCCCACCACTATAACCAAGGACAGGGTTTGGCTCAAATTCCATATTCTAAAGAAAAAACAATCTTTTTACAATTACATTTTTTGAGAAACAAAGAAACCTGCCGAGGTTTTCAATGGGATACATATTTCCCAGTTGAAATTCAGTTCATTTTGGAGAATCACAGTGGACATCTTTATGGAAACAAGCAGGTACCAAACACAGAAAATGATAGAAAATTTTGTAGGCAGGCAGGAGGGCCTGTCTAGAGTACCAAGCAATGCTAGTGCAAAATATAAGGATTATGTCCTGTCTTTTTGCAGTATTGCAAGCTCTCCAGATGAAGTTAACTAAGATCAGAGGAGGAGTTGCCTCAGTTTTCTGAATCAAAACAAGGAACACAAGTAGCCATGAAAATAGGCAGATGGGAGAGATCCCTCTCTCCAAGCCTGCTTCTCCATCTACCTCTCAGGTGGGCGAGGACTAGGTGGGTAAAATGGGGCTGAATAAATATAATTGAAAATTCTCAAGCTCACCTGGTAGACTGCTTCTCCAGTTTTCTATGGTATATAGAATTCCTACACTGCAGCAAACTGCAGTAAATGAAGAGAGACTCTGCAACACGCTCTGAAATTACAGATTTTGCAGGTCCATTTCAATTTTGTCCACTGACATTTCGATTGTAAAAACAGAACAAGCTTAAAAATGGTGTGTGTGTATGTGTGTGTGTGTATGTAGGAGGAAGAGAACAACTTTAATCAATAATTTTTAAAAGCTGGAAAAGAACAGAGCATTTTGAATGATAACAAGTGCACTTTGCTACTGCAGGGAGGAATGACATGAGCAGTGACTTTCCTTCTGAGGTCATGAGCAGGGCTAGTAAAGGGTGCTATTCAAAAAAGTGTGGTCTTATTTAAATCTGCTGTTTATTTTCATGTATAAGAGAACAACTTACCAGACACAAAACCTATACCTATAAAGATCAGCCTGATACAGGTTGATTGTGCTATTTCTGAACATGTATACAATATTTCATATTTGTCAATTGATGTTGTTTCCCATGCTCTTCTTACTGTGCATAACATTTTAATAGGGACCAGGTTCTCGTGCTTATCTCATATTTTTCTATAGGAAGAAAAAAAATCTTTTTAATATCTGTACTTTATTTTTAGAACTTGCAAAACTTAAATAAATCAAAAATAAGCTGCAAATTCTGAATTCAGATTACACTACTTTGCTTTCTTGTTCTAACTCTTTGTTGCAAGTCAGCAGCTCTGGTGCAGCTTTGTTAGGTAAAGAGTGTCACTGAAATTGACATTTTTGATTATTTTTGTGATACATTCATTTACATGTATTTTACAGCACTGAGCATTTTCAGACATGATCTTCAGATATACCATTGATGTTTTAAAACTTTGCTTTCTATAAACTGTGCTCCAATATCAACATTCTGTATAAAAGATAGGCACTTCAGTGAGAATTAAAAAAAAAAAAAAAAACTTTCTGGGAAAATTTTCAGAGCACTTCAAATTGCTTCCAGAATTATTTTTCAGACAATAGCATGAACCCTAAAAATACATAGAGCTTTTTCCCACCTATAGTTTCTATGACTCCACTGTGCAATGCAAACTAGAGAGAAAACATTCCCCACAGTGATGTTTTTGCTCTTTTTTTTTTAATCTCAGAAGAGTCCTCTGGAACATGAATAGGTTAACACCATGTCAGCCCATATCAGAGCAACGCTGCATGATCAGGAGCCTGCATATAGTTTCAGTCCTGTAAGCAGGGAAGATGTATAAGCATGCAGCTCTGTACAGGCTAAGAAACTCTTATAAACCACTGCTGGACACAGTGTATGTGTGTAATCTCAGATTCTGCTTGGTGCTTTGGGGTTTGGTACAAAATCATAAAATTGACCTGAAAGAGAGAGGGGGTGGTGGGGAACGAACACCAGTTCCATGAGGATGTAGTAACTCACAGTTCATAAGACCATGGGCCTCAACTCAGCAAACCCAGCTACACTTAGCATTGATTGGCTGTCCAAACAGACTTTTTGTCTTCATCAGCTTCACTGTGAAGTGAATGAAGACTTCATTTAATGCCTTGTTGATCAGATGTGGCCGTGTTTACAGGTAATAATGTGCCTAAGCGATCAGGCTTCACATGCAATTCTTTATTCATCTACAGGAAAAATAGATCCAACATCCCACAAAGGTAAACATGTTTGTAACTAAAGCATGTATAGAGGTCTCTTCTTATACAGTTCTGTACATGCTAAAGATGAAAATGCATCAATTTATTTCAAATATTGTAACAAATTCAGTTAAAGACTGCAGTGCAGGTACATTACCTGCTCACTGGGAATCCAAATAGCATTTCCTCTTCTCTCAAATAGCATTGCCTCTTCTCAGAAATATACAAAAAATTAACAAATCACCCTTTAAATTATTACTTTTTTCTTTATTTTCCTTAGCCATCTGTGAGACCCAAGCACAGTTTCAAGCACATCTTTCCCCATCCCTCCCTTTCTCCCCTGCATCTGCTGCACACACAGAACCAAATTTTGCCCGATAATCCTGTTGCAGAAACATTCAACATTAAAAGGAGAAAGAAAGATCAAATAATATAAGGTCAGATCACCGAGCAGGCAGCAGCTCTAGCAGCAATGAGAAGAAATTGTAAAAGATGCAATCACCTTACCATTCATTGTGGCTTCCTGCTGCCCTTAGTGCTTTTTGAAGTGGACAGCAGTCAAGTGACAGCTTTCCTGTCTTTTAAATGCCTTTGGCTACAGGCACAGGCTTTTTCACAAGTGCTGCACATTTAACCTTGTTCAGAAAACAACCTTTGTAGGAAATAAGCCTAACTGAAAAGCAGTTGAGGTTTCCAGAGCTTTATGAGATCCTCTGTGGGCAACTGCAGGGCCGAGTCATGATGGGGAACAAAGATGCACAGCACTCCAGATCATCTTGGTATTGTAACCTACTAAGTGAGGGGTAGCAGACCCAACAATATACACGTCTTAGCAATGCCTCTGGCAGAGATGGTGAAAAAATGAAGTGGTCTTGCTTGCTAGCAAGGTTTGGGCACTATCTCATCGGTTTAATTAATCACTGGGGAAAACGTTACAACACTGTTCTGATTATAAAGTAATGGGTCCATCAGGCACAATTAGTGCCCAGCTGAAACACTGTAGTTTGCTCAAAAGCTATTCAAGTAAACAATTGTGGGTCCTAGATGGGGCTCCTTTTCTAATTAATCCATAGAGAACTGAAGTATTTGCTTTTCCTCAACAAGGCATTTCCCAATATGTGATACAGCTTTGCTCATGCCTCAAGTCTTGCTGGTAATTAAAGGTAGATTTTCATATAAGGTTTCCATTCCCTCACCATAGCTGTGGGCACCTTCCTAGAAATGGTTGTCCCTGTGGCATGCCAAACTGCTGTGCTATTACATCATTCCCTAAATTAACACATGTGACATGATGTAATAGCATCAGGGAAAAAGAAGCTATTACAGTGACATGAATTTCAGAAATGTCTTTGCTGACAAAGAGAATTTATGTGGGGGGTTACCCAGCTACTCCATTCAACTTCTGCAATAAGCAAGTACCTAAAAAGGGATCAGTGTCTATTGGAAATTCAGCATCACTAATTGATGCATAACTGCCTCTTATATAGTATCAATATTTAGACTGCTGATATCAACTTTTGAATATATAAAAAAAAAAAAAAAAAAAAAAAGAAAAAGAAAAAGTACTGGTTCTTTTAATGGTATTTAATTCATTTAACTCAGTAGTGGGGTGGAAGACATACCAGAATATAGTCCCTACAGAATAAGTAGTGGACCAACCATACAAAACACACAACCCAATCTACCTTACTGGGAGGAGTTTTTGTTGCTTTTACTAGAATACAGAAACAGTGTCCTCTGTTCTCATTTTTTTTTTTTTTTCAGTTTTCACCTGTCAGTCTCAGCACTTACTCAAAAGCAGAAAAAATTTAATTCCCATTTTTTTTACACATGCAAACTGTTACACCAGAGGAATGTCTGCTCAATCTTCCAGAGTAAGTTGGTTCTGAAAGATTCAAAATTACTCATTTCAAAAAAGTCACGGATCCTTTCAGCAAGAGCAAGCCATATATGGTGCTGCTGTCCTCATTCTCAAATCAACTGCATGTTTCTCTAATGGTTTGTTTTTGTACTGAAGGTAAACCCTTGGGGCAATTCAGAAGAGCTTGAGGCCTACAATCAGCTGGTGGAAAGAACTTTATTCATGTCACATTAATTAATTGCTTCTTTTCCAGCTAACATTAAGTCCACTCACCCAACATATGTGTTGACTTCTACAAGAACCATGGCATGGAAATTAAGTTTTCTGAGCAACATGGCCATTCACTGCCTAGTGGTGATGGGAGCCTCCACCACAACTGTCTTGACAGGATGTGTTCAGCTGCATCAGGAGATGCTCCTCAAACCTCTGCTCTGTACAGTTATAACCCAGCTAGATGTGGTCCTACAAAACCACCCCAGCACCAATATTTTCCAGTGCTATTGATCAATACCATCATAGATTGTCTCAGTTACATAAAAAAGACTGTCACACACAACCACTTCAGAAGGAATAGCTTCTGTTGTCTACTTACAAATGTATAATTTGACTTCTGCAGCAGGAATGCTCTAAGGGAAGTCTTTGGTTCATTCTATCCATGACATTATCCCAACAAGTTTAAACATACAATTAAGAGCAGATACATCAGGAGCTTCCTTGAGGAAAATCTTGAGACCAGCCTGAAATTCCTACCTGCACGGCCCCTCTAACAATCAGTCAAAGACTTCTTTGTGTTGGTTCAGTCAGTTGCCTAGTTCCTAACCAGGTCCATTTTCTTTCACAAAATCCTCGTTTTATCTCTGTCAAAAGCTGGCTGGGCTACCTCTAAATTAATAACTCTACTGCACTGGGTGTGCTCACAGGCACTATTCTGAAAACAGCTGCACCATGGTTATAACTAATTAAAAACTTGATTTTCATATTTCTGACTAAGGCTCCACAGCTCTTGCCACAATTTTAAGGTAAATCAGAGCAAATTAAGGCACTGTTTCATTTGTCATGTTTCTAAGCACTTTTGCTAACATTATATTTTTCTTTTCCTTTGTTATTGTTGTTGCTTGATTTTACACCTCTGCTAAAATCTTTCCTAGATTTTCCATTATTAGAAGTGTCCTAAGGATAACCTAGAAAGTACTGGCTATCTTATCATTTGTTGAGGAATAAAGAAATTCCAGACAGTGCTTGATTTCTTCCAAGGTAATAGACACCTCAGCAAGTCAAGATTTCCTTAAGCCACTGCAGAGTCTTCCTTCACCCTTATAAAAACATAATTATGACTTGGTAAAGCTGAAAATATAGAGACATCTCTCTCTCCTTTGGCCACACAGTCTTTCTGGAAAGCATCAAGACACTGAAATGAGGACAGGAAACTTGGTTTTTACTTACTGACTGTCACGTCAATGGCAAACCCCCAAAATGTATATTTCTAGCTTGTCAAGGCAGGACCCTATTCACAGGATGCTCCAACATTTCAAATACTCCTGCCTTATAGACATACTGCTGCTAGTTTCTGAAGCTACAATAGTGCTGTGCCTCAATGTGCTTCTTTATGCCTCAGAAACCATCATCTGGGATATAGTACCAACTAATTTCTAACTCAATAGAGATGCAAACTGTAGTAACACTTTTTTTCCCCCACTATGATGGTGCACTAACATTCAGTTGAACAGGTGTTTCATACTGCTAGAACTTCTCAAGCTGCAGCAACGTTAATAACTACATCAGCACTATGAACTTATTGGCTACTGAACTACTTAATGGTCCTACTGGACTACTTAAATTGTTTGGCTGTGTCAGTGAAGTATAGTATAATTTCCGGCTGCTCTTCTGTAGTGTGTCAGATTGCTATGTACAGTGTAGCTTTCAACAATGATCAGATGTGGAAACTGATCTGAATTTTCTCTGATTGATTATAATCAATGGCAAATTATAGCATACAGCATCTTAAATACCCATTGGCATAAATATTCTGTTCTTTAATTTCACAAGTTCCTCCTTAATCAAAGTGCGAACTGCGGATGTCGGGCTGAAAGAGACAAAACTGGAATTATTGTAGCTATTTTATAAGCTACACGATTTAAGCTAGTGTGTTCAGTCCAGCTTCTGCTGAATCCTGCTGGGCAATTTCAGAAGAAAGAACTGTAACTTGAGAGATAGAGCTAAGCCCTGATGGCTCAAGGGTCCATCATTCAAGAAGCAGGCTGCTTGTTCTCTGGTAAGAGGACTTTTGATATAAGGGTTGTTAATCCAGCATGCTGCACCAAATGCAGACAAAAAGAATCTCTTGAATGAAAAAAAATTCCTCTTTGTGCACCCTTATGTTTCTCAATAAATTTTGTGTATGTGTGTGTCTGGAATCCCATATAAACAGCATTGCCTATATAGCACTGTGATATCTTATAAGGCCAACCAGGGAATGTTTCTATAGCATCTCACCCTCCCTCCCCCGAAGCTCTCTCATGCATCATATTCTCCTGAGTTTTAAGCAGGAAATTAGGTTGGAAGAGCAGTAAGCCTGAGATATAATCAGCTGAGTACCATAAACATCCCCATACTGTGTTATCTGTGTATGAAAATAAAAATAACTCCTGCTTAGCATCCCCCCAGCTTTCACGTGGAGCCTAATGACATCTGAGAGACAAACCCCCTCTGTTTTTTATTGGCAAGATTTCTTACCCCCTGCAGCTGAATCTGTCTTCCCTAGAGCCATCAGAAGTGGTCGTGAAAATCTCCCATCTCCAGACCTGATTTTGGAGACCCATTCTTGCAATCCCTTACATCCTCGAGATGCATGTCCTCAGTGTCAGTCAGCATGCTATTGATACATCCTGAGCGTTAATGTGTTATTCATATTTCTCTGAGTTCATCACTGTCTCAGCTTGTTATTCTCGCTGTTCCCCAGAATAATAGAGCTTAGTGAGGCAATTTATGCTCAGCTTCTGCAGCGTGTACAAGTAACATATTCTATTCAAAAATATTACAGAAAAAAATAGCAACTACGTCTAATCACCTTCTTTCCTCCAGAGATTTAAAGCACAATAGCATTCTAACTGCATTCACTTAACTGTTTTTTAAATAATAGTTTTGAGTGTAGCAGGGCTCAGATGCTCCCTTTGAAGGAGCACTTTCTCCTCCTCACTTTGGCTTTAACTCCTAATGAAGACTCACTTGTGATCATGTCTCACTGGTGTAAAGAGTTGGACTTGATGATCCTTAAGGGTCCCTTCCAACTCAGGATATTCTATGATTCTATGATTCTAAATAAAGAATACTGCCTCTACGATCAGCGCAGTCACAAGGCAGTAAAGAAGATGAGAGTCAACTCCTTAGCATTGGGTACCATGCAAAACCACCTTGCCAATGCTGTGGTAATCCCTGCTGGTGCTCTGATAAGGCTGCGCACTACATTCACTTTTCACAGTTAAGGGGGTTGCCTATACCAACATAATCTACATCATATATTTAACCACATGTTGAGAGTTGATTTAAAATATTAAAGGATTATAATAAAGTCTTTTCTAGGGCAGGCTGCCCAGCACAATACAAAGCAAACTCCCCTCTTTTGTCAGATTTCAGTACATTTGAGGAACCGAGGTTTTTTCTCCTGCTGTATTGTCTATTCTGTGCAGAGCATGGACTTGCTCTCATACTCTCACGTATGCATGAGATCAAGTATCATGAGGCATGAGCAGAATAACAAATCAGATATTTTAAGTTCCTCAGTCTCCCTCTTTTGCTATGTAGCATCTCAAGTACCAAAATTATGCATCAAAATATATTATTTATAGAAATATTAGTCTTAGACTTCATACAGCAGGGAATGAAGAAAAGTCTAAAACAATATAATTGAAAGACATCTGCCTGCATTACATAGATCCTCCAGATTCTTCTAGCCACTCCCCTGAAAATACATGTATAATATTAATTCATCTTATTTTAGTCTGAGAATTTATAGACCAAAATGTGTTGCATTCACAAGAAAAAAATAATGCTTAAAGAGACATTCACATTCAAATAGTTCAAGAACATAAAACCACACCACGTGTGTTTTTTCTTATAAGTAATGCAACCTCTTCTCCCTTTATACTACTTTAGTGTAAAAAAATACAATGGATTTATGTGTTAATTTTGCTCCCTTTTTCTTAGGTTGCACGTGGAACAGCATCAGAGAGAAATGGCCTACAGCATTTAGGCCCTTCATCAAATTGGCAGCTGCTGTTCCTTGACACCATTCATATTCCAAGTAAGCATTGTGGTTTGGCATCTCTCTGTCATCTTCCAAATCATTAAACTCTCTGATGAGAAACAGCAGGTCAGCTTTTTATGGTGTTGGTTAACAGTTGTGCATCTTTGCTACAGCTCCATTGTTTAAATTGTCAAATAGGAAGCATGCTTGTTATAAAAAGACATGGCTGATGCTGTGGCTTATATCTTATATCTTATGGCCTCATATCTTATAGCTCTATGAATTACTTGTGATCTATGTATGATCATCACTGAGAAACCTTCTAGCATCCTCCAGATATGTAATAATCACTGTGGAGTCATCTGCTTTACATCAACAGGCCATTTGTGCTTTAAACAACTTTTCAGATCAAACCAAGTGATTTTGCTATATAGAATGCTTGATCAAAATTCTAATAAAATGAGCCTGACTTGAACGATATACTCAGGACTCCTCATCCTCTTTCTGCACCTTGTGAGACCAAAGAAGATTTTTCAGGTTTGCACTTGCAAGCCAGATGCACTATGTCAGAAACAATAGCACACATGTGAACCTTAACCTGCACTTAAAATATGTCCATGAGAAAAGGAATTAAAGCTACAGAGGTGATGTGCTAACACTTGAAAGTAAACCAGAGGAGTAAATCAGTTTTGATTTATTGCAGTCTAGCTATCAGAAATGCTTACCCTGGGATTTCTGAAGACAGGATTATCCTTGCCTGTTAGCTAGCTTCATGCTGGTGTAACAGAAACAGTATGCTTGTGGTGAACACTGCACGAGTCCTGACATCTTATTTGGTGATGAAATCCTAATGAAAACTGTGATATGAAACCAAGACAGCAGATTCTGTTACATTTAGATCTACTTTGTTCCTACAGTTACCCCTTGTTTTCAAGGGCTGATGCTCATTTCTACACATACTTCCAGTACAAGCATCTGCATGCAAGGTACAAGGCCATGCTTACATCACACACACCAGAGAATTTCTGAAGATCATGCTTCAGGTCCACCAGATTATTTCTAACTCATGTACTCAGGAATTTTTTTCATATGGAACTTTCATATGGAATTGTTTCTCATATGTCACCTAAAAAGATATCTGGGATTCTTTTGAAGGCTTTAGAATTGATAATACAACTAGCACAGTGTTGTTACTGTTGTTGTGATGGTCCAATGGTCTACATTTCCCAAAGTTACCTTGAGAAAAAAACAAACAAACAAGAAATGCCTACAGTATGTCAGTACTAAGCATGAAAAGAAGGTAAGCTTGTAAAAATTAACAAATGGGCAGAAATGTAAATGCAGATTTTCATGAAAAGCAGACTGTGAACATAAAAAAAATAAAATATCCACAGATAGAATTTAGCAGTTCACTACTTCTAAGATTTACTCATCAGTTTGAAGATTGTGGAATCCCTTGTATTCTTATGTCAGTACATGCAGGGTTTCATGGAAATGAAACAAATTTGCTGCTGTGGACAGGGGAAAATTGAGCAGAGAGACCTTCTTACAGAAGGGTATCTCTAGATCTTGAAAAGTCTTTAAAAAAAAAAAAAAGTGAAATTTCTTTTTGAAATGATTTTCCCATTTTTTGATGAAGTGCAGACAGAACCATGTGATTAGGAAAGGAAGGAAAGTCAGTTTCAACAAAAATTGGAAGATCTTATTGTAATGCTACATATGCTTTCTGCTGTCCTCAGTTTTATATTTGTATTGTCAGTAACACAATTTCTCCTTTCACATAATTTTACTCCAGTTACTTCCCACTATCACTTTGGTTCCTTACAAAGATTATAAAAAAAAGAAAAAGTCACAACTCACAAGCTCTGATAATGTAATTGAAAAAGAAAACAGATTTAAAGTAAAGCAAAAGGGAAATAATAGTGTGTATTACCGTGTTTCACTTAACATTTGCACTGAAATAAATCTGGATTTACCAGATGGTGGAGAATTATGTACAGCTCCTGTACCAAGACTGAAACACATGGCTCTTAGGCCTGGAGTCTCTAAGCAAGCTAAACTCTTTCATTTTGGACAACCTGGTTGGCCAGGCACCCACGAAGTGCAGGCACATGAGATGCAGACCAGTACAGCACCTACAATGGGGGTCAGTCTTGACTTGCAGCCACTGCTGGAGGTCTCACTACTTGGTTCTTTGCTGCACAAGTCCCACCAGTCTCCCTCCAAAAGCTTTTGATAAGCAGCCTGTGCAGCTGGGAAGCACAGTTACCCCAAACTAGATCATGGTGACTTTTTATCTGGAAAGGGACACCATTAAATTAACAAATTTTACCTCAAAACATGAAACATTACCTAAGGTGCTTTTGACATTGGCCTGAGAGAGAGGAAAAAAAAAAAAAAAAACAACAAAATAAAAACAAACACAAAGAAAACATAATGCGACCAAGCACACAGTACAGTTATTTCCATTATGAAATCAATTTTCCCTAATAGGCTGCAATTTTCACAGCAGAATGCAAGATTTCAAGACGATGTCCCATGCTTTGCTGTTTTCTGATTAACAAAAATGTTTTGTCTTTGTTTTTATTATGGTAAAAAACATTTTTGTTATTGTTTTATGCCAGCCATTGTGTTTGTCGATGAAATTTATGATTTAAAAGAAGATAAAAGCTGCATTACTATAATCATAGATGCCTACAAAATTCAATCAGAAGATAATTATAATAACAAAAGCTCTTTCAGATTCAATGAATTACAACTGGTAAGGTAATCATTGTTTCTGGAAAAATAAGTTGTTGTTTTTTTTTTTTTTTTTTTTTTTTTTTTTCCCTCCTTTCAGACAAGTAATATAGTTTAGAAAGGTTGTACTATCTATATTTATTCAAGTTGCAGGATGAGAATGAGTTGAGTTTAACATAACTGACAGGCATCCTAAGGAAAGGAAAAAGAAATGAGATTTGTTCTTGATCAATCTGAATTGTTTAGGTTTAATGGGATTGTGAACACATTTGAACTGTGCTCTCTTCTTATGCAGCTAGTTATTTCTGGTAGACATCCTAGCTTATATTTCAGTCCTCCTTCAGTAAAGAACAGAATTTTATTTTGGCTACAGTGTGACAAAGAATTAATTTTTTTATTTCATTTTGGCAAAATTTGAGTGAAACAAGGGTACTGTGAAATCCTGTCAGTATCCAAACGTGCTGGCTAAAACTCTATGTGAGTCTTGCAATGTGATGGGTTACTGTGACCTAGAGACACACAGATGTCTCTTGGGATGTGTCTCTTCTCTCTGTGAAAGAGAAGATATTTGGAGCAGAAGCTTATACGTGTAGGACATGGCCATGGACAGGCACAACTAAGAGTGAATTCCACACTGTGATGATCTTAGAAGTTTCCTTACAAACATAAAAAGAAACTTGCTCTCTACTACCTGATTCAACTTTGCCTGCTGTGGAATATCACATTGGATCAATGTGTCTCTCAGCACTCTGGCATGCTATTGTGTTTAACTTATAGATTGCATAAAGAAACATCCATAAAATTGAAGCAGTTGTTTTACTTCATGTTCTCTTCATCTTCAGTGAATCTCAGTGTGTTCTCTTAAGTGTCTCACAGTAAGTAGATACCGAAATATTTTACAAAACATTGCTATTTTTGGCAGCCTACACATATTACAGAGATGAACCAGAATCATGCCATTCAAACATAAAACATGTAATTACTTGAGCTGAAGAATTAACAAAGTCTTGCATACAAGAGCTTTTTTTTTTTTTTTTTTTTTTTGGTTTAGCTCCTATCCACATTCTTCAATAACCACAATAAAGTGTACTTTGCAGACACTTTTACTGAGGATTTTATTAGTATCCTTCTTTCCTTGTAGGCTTGTTTGCACAAAATTAATAGGAAATTACTAGCTTTTGTGATTCCTCCTTATGCTGAATTCGGCTAAAACTGAGAAGAATGTTCAAATTTAGTAGATCAACCCATGAACAGGAAGCATAGCCACTATAGCCTCCTTTATTTAGGAAACCAGGCTTTCATAGCTCCCTGTTCCAAGCAGCGTACAGAGGACAACAAATGTCTTTGGCAGATGAGGATGCTCAAAAAAACAGCCATGAAGTATTCGTTAGAGGAGAAGATAGCTACAAGCATGTCAGCATTGCCTCCTCTATCAAGCTGTCATGGGAATTATGGAGGAATCTGAAAAAGTATGAGATAGCTGTGCAAGAGTTCATAGGAAGATTCTAATTTGAATCAAGGGGCAAACAAAACAAACTGATAATAGCGATAACTTCAAATCATTTATCATCAGTGATAAGCCAGCTTTAGATATCGGCCTACAGACCCCAAATTTGGGCTATTTTGGAGAGTTTTTCCACTCACATTGCTAATAATCTGATAAAGAAGCTCTCCTGCTACAAATTTACTTGCTGATGTCTTTAAATTGATGGTGGCTACTATTCTTAGGCTAATCAATCAAATTTTCACAAAGTCTAATTAAGGAGGAAACATTTGGATAATTTCAGTGAAATATAAAAAAATAGGCATTTTTTTAAAACACATTCTTTGTTTTCAGCCATCACACACCTGCAGCAGGTACTTAAAGCTCCTTCTTTTTCTTTTGCAAAGTACTGCAAAACAAGCACAAGTATCTTAAAACACCAACAGCATTTTCTACATTGTTCAGCCTCTAAGCTTAATATACAAGATACTTTGATGAAAAACTTCTGAAAAAAAAATCAGCATTTATGGCTCCTAGCAGTCTCCTGCAGTGGATTCAAAGCCTTATAATTGGGAGGAGAGACAGAGAGAATCAGGATTTAGTAAGAGTAAGAGTAAGGATGAGAAGAGGAATAAAAACAACAGCTACAAAAACAGTAAGAATAAGCATAAGAACAACAAAGAAGGCTTTTTTTTTTTTTTTTTTTTTCCCCACCATTTCTCACATTCCATAGCTGCGAATGAATCAGAAAGTCCATGTTTCTGCTTAAGGTATTGGGAAGTCTTTGATCAAGGCAATGAAATTATGGAACCAAAGAACTGCTCATAAGTTATAAACATTATTTTATCTAGCTACTATGTAAATAGTAGCAGACTATTACCAAGGAAAGTTAAACTGTGCTCTTTTATGTAAGGTAATGGGTATCTAGACATTTTTCTCTGTAGGGAAAGTGTATGGCAATAGATGATTTTGTTCTAATCTCAGTGCTTTCTCTTCATTCCAGCATGCAATTTTTCCTTGCTACTTTAATGTTTTCAAATCTTCCTACTGCCACTAATAGACCAGATGGATTCCAGACACATTACAGAGAAGATAAAGACTGCTATGCTGCCCCTTTCACAGTCTACAGTTGTTTTATCATTCTTTACACTAGCAAAAGGATCAGTCCCTCAATATGACAACCACTGTGTTTTAAAGAAAAGCTTAAAAAAAATATATAAATCACAACTTCAAAACATATGAACTGCTTAGTGTTAACTGAGAGGAGGAGGGAGAACTCATTTCAGAAGTTGTTTGCTAAAAAGCATGAACTCAGAAACAGTCAGCCCTGATAACTCACTTATGTTTTCCACTGAATAAAATATTTTGACATTTTCCTGGTCTAAATGAGAGCTGCCGAGAGCTGTTCACAGGCAATTCAAACTCTAGTGAGCAAGTCACTGTAGGCTGGCATGAATTCATACCAGCAACTTCCCCTGTCAATTACCCTGTCAGGCCATCCTCCAGTTCACTGTGGGTGTAGAGATGGAAAGGGCGGCACAGACAGAAAGTACATGAGTCTTTCTGCCCCCAAAGGGCTCTCCAGAAGGCCCTGGCCATTGCAACACATGGCTGGAGTCCTTCCCTCCCTGGAGCAAATGGTGCTAGCATCTGCTCCTTGCAGCCAGCAAGCAGCGCTGGAGCTCCAAGTCAGGACACAGCCATGTTTTCAACTTGCTTTTCAGTGCTGAATTATTACCTGGTCACCCATGTCTGTGGGACAGGAATACCTACAAAGGTGCCAGGGAAGACTGCAACTTGTACTGATGCAAAATGCCTCCAAATTGTATGCCGTGCACACCACGGACTGCTGAGGTGCCAACATGTCTCCTCTTGTCCTGGGAACCCCTGCACCAACCTTTTCCACCTCTCTCCCCACATTCATACCATGAAGGAATAGAAGAGATGTGGAAAAGGTGGGAACCAAACACAGAGTTAAATATATATATATATAAAAGCATATATATAAATATATAAATAAAAAGGACCTGAGGGGTAGGGCGGGGAGGTATTGCAAAGACATACAACAACAAAAAAAAAAAAACACCAACCCACCCAGCCAAAAAACAGGAGGGAAGAGAAACTTTGCAGAAAATGAGACATAAAGAAAAAAGAATATTTGGAGGGATTACTGGATCAGCAAATGAGCAAGGAGAAGGTAATTACATTTTTTTTTTTTTTTTTTTAAGTGGGTGAAATGGAAAGGAAGGAAAGGAAGTTCCAAGAGATCAAAAGGAAATTGAATGATGCTGAGACATTACAGAGGGGAAAGAAAAGGGAAGTACGTAGGAAATAATACAGAGAGAAGAGAAGGAGACAAATGGAAAAATGAGACAGGTAGATGTGGCAGAATAAGTGAGGAAGTGAAAGCAAAGCCAAATGTTAAAGAAAATGAGAGAAGGATAAAAACAAAACAGAGTGGGGCAAAAGATGTCAGGAAGAAGAGAAGAAAATGGGAGACAGGTGAAAGATGCAAGGAAAGGGACACACTGGAGGGAAAGAATGACATCCAGAGGGATCTCAGTTTGGAGAGGTAGGACTGTGAAAACCTCATAAAGTTCAACATGGCCAAGTGGAAGGTCATGCACCTGGGTTGGGGCAATCCCAAACATGGATGCAGACTAGAGGGTAACTGGATTAAGAGCAGCTGTAATGAGAAGGACATTTGGTTGATGAGAAGCTCAACACCAGCTGTCAATGCGTACTTGCAGCACAGAAACACAGACATATCCTTGGCTGCATCAAAATCAGCATCTCTAGCAGGTTGAGGGAGGTGATTGTCCCCCACTTCTCTGTTCTCATGAGACTCCACTTGGAGTGCTGTATCCAGCTCTGGGTGCATAGTGCTCAGCATAGTGGAGTTGTGTACCTTTAAGACAGCCCAGAGAAATATCACAAGGATTATCAGAGGGCTGGACAACCTCTCCTGTGAAGGAAAGCTGAGGGAGCTGGGAATCGTCAGCCTGGAGAAGAGAAAGCTCCAGAGAGACCTTCCAGTGACCTTCCAGTACCTATAGGGGGCCTACAGGAAAGACGGGGAGGGATTATTTGCAAGGGGGTATAGTTATAGGACAAAGGGTAATGGATTTAAACTAAAAGAGGGTACATTGAGATTAGATGTAAGGAAGAAATTCTTCACTCAGAGGGTGGTGAGGCACTGGGATGGGCTGCCCGGAGAAGCTGTGGGTGCCCCATCTCTGGAGGTGTTCAAGGCCAGGCTGAATGGGGCTCTGGACAACATGGTCTGGTGGGTGGCATCCCTTCCCATGGAAGGGGATTTGGAACTGGATAATCTTTAAGGTTCCTTACAACCCAAATCATTCTGTGATTTAGAATTATAATACGAAAACAAATAAACTTGGCAAGGATTAAAATTTATTTAATTTACTTGTACTCCAGATTTTATTTATTCTTTTGTATTGTTTATAAAAAGTTACTAGGTAAGTGGTACTTTACAGACATGTAACATTTGTCTTGTTATGGGTAAGAAAAAACACAACAAAGGATTAGGGTTGTTGAAGGAAACAAAATCAGTTTTGACAGGTCAGAGATTTTTCCAAGGTGGTAAAATATTATTATTGCCTAGTAGGAAGTAAATTAAAGGATTGCAATGTAAATTAACAGTCTCAGTAGGTTATTGCTGTAGAAAAAAGAACTCTTCAGAAGGATTTTAGAAAAGAGGTAAATGGCTTTTATTATTTATTTATTTATTTAATGGAAATGCTAAGGAGACTGTTGTAAATGGAGGAGGAGGAATACGAAGGTAAAAACTTCACACAAAGATGGAGGGGTCTGGTACATCAGAGCCATGGATGTGTGCATAGCAGTGGAAGTTAAAAAAAAAAAAAAAAAAAGAGTATATGTGAAGAGATGTGAAAGGTGAGGCAACCAGATGAAAGGGCAGAATGGGTAATTTGCTGAGTGGACTGGAATGAGGAGAGGTGGGAAGGCTAATGCCTGATGCCTCATAGCCCATGGGAGGTCATTTGACACCTCCTCCTTCTTCTCACACATGTATCTCATTTATTAACAACTGACATATCCTTAAAATGAACTCAGGCTCATTAAACAACTTAAGAATTTCATCTGAATATAGAAAACAACTTTTTCATCCAACCTAAATGCAGCCCTTCAGAGGACTCTTCAGAAAGCAGTATTCAAATTACAGCAGAAATGTATTTGGCAGCTCCTATGTGTTGCTGCCATTATTTCTGGAAAAAGTGTTGACAAGGACTCCATATCTCAGAAGGAAGGCAAAAATTAGGATATATTTATATTTTGTCATCACATCAGGATCGGAGACAATAAAATAATTGCTACCTAAGAAGAAGGCAAAGAAGAAAAAATAGGCCATGTTCAGAGATGAGCATTTCTTTGTCTTTAAAACTGAATATGACAGATAAGATAAAAGAAAAAGCTCTGTTATTTTAATTAAAATATATGCACATATTTGAGTACAAATAGGAATCAGAAATGAAATCCTGCAGCTTAAAAGTCAAATGTGTAAGAATATTTTTTTTTAATTATGCTTTTTCAAAACAAGCTCTCTTCTACCCTATGTCAGAGTAGAAGTCTCTTACCAGAACATCAAAGCAGATACAAACATTTTTAGAGCAACGTGACACTTCAGCCTGAAAAGGTTAGTAAGGGTCTAGCACACCAACATTTATCACAAAACTGTAACTTAGAATATCCTGAGTTGGAAGGGACCCTTAAGGATCATCAAGTCCAACTCTTGACACCGCACAGGTCTACCCAAAAGTTCAGACCATGTGACTAAGTGCACAGTCCAATCTCTTCTTAAATTCAGACAGGCTCGGTGCAGTGACCACTTCCCTGGGGAGCCTGTTCCAGTGTGCAACCACTCTCTCTGTGAAGAACCCCCTCCTGATGTCAAGCCTAAACTTCCCCTGCCTCAGCTTAACCCCATTCCTGCGGGTCCTGTCGCTGGTGTTAATGGAGAAAAGGTCTCCTGCCTCTCGACACCCCCTTACGAGGAAGTTGTAGACTGCGATGAGGTCTCCCCTCAGCCTCCTCTTCTCCAGGCTGAACAGGCCCAGTGCCCTCAGCCGTTCCTCGTACGTCTTCCCCTCCAGGCCTTTCACCATCTTCGTAGCCCTCCTCTGGACACTCTCCAACAGTTTCATGTCCTTTTTATACTGTGGTGCCCAGAACTGCACACAGTACTCGAAGTGAGGCCGCACCAGCGCAGAGTAGAGCGGGACAATCACCTCCCTCGACCTACTAGCGATGCCGTGCTTGATGCACCCCAGGACACAGTTGGCCCTCCTGGCTGCCAGGGCACACTGCCGGGTCATATTCAACTTGCTGTCCACCACGACCCCCAGATCCCTCTCTTCTAGGCTGCTCTCCAGCGTCTCATCGCCCAGTCTGTACGTGCAGCCAGGGTTTCCCCGTCCCAGGTGCAGGACCCGGCACTTGCTCTTATTGAACTTCATGCGGTTGGCGATCGCCCAGCTCTCCAACCTATCCAGATCCCTCTGCAAGGCCTTTCCACCCTCAACAGAGTCCACAACTCCTCCAAGTTTGTTGTCATCAGCAAACTTGCTCAAAATGCCTTCTATTCCTACATCCAGATCGTTTATAAAAATATTGAAAAGTACCGGCCCTAAAATGGAGCCTTGAGGGACCCCACTAGTGACCGCCCGCCAGCCTGACGCAGCGCCATTCACCATAACCCTTTGGGCCCTGCCCGTTAGCCAATTGCTCACCCATTGTATGATGTTTTTATTTAGCTGTATGGTGGACATTTTGTCCAGTAGGATCCTATGGGAAACCGTGTCAAAAGCCTTGCTGAAGTCCAAAAAAATCACATCAGCTGGTTTCCCTTGGTCCACCAATACTTAAACTTAAAATACTTAATAACTATGTTAATAACAGAACTTAATAACTATGTTGTGTTGAACAGACAAAAGGAAGCGTTTTCATGACTCTCATGGCCATTCCCGAGGACATAGCTGAGTAAGGATTTTTACAGAAGGTAAAGAACAAAGCGAGAATCTGTCTATTGCTCACTGACTGAGTTACTGTCTCAAAACTGAAGGGACAACAAAACAGTTTTCAGAGGGGTACCTTCTTAAACCCTCACAGCTGTTTCAAAAGGGAACGTAAGTGTCCCCTTAGGCTAACCTGATTAGGAACCAAATCCCAAATTCTCACATGATAAATATGTACCTACCCCAGGATGTGAGATTTTCAATTTGAATTCTTAAATGCTTATTGGAAAAGCCTACACTGTAGAATGCAATGCAGAAAAGAAATACTGAAACTATCCCTACAATTTGTATATATAAACTATATGTAAAAAGCAAGGCAAATTGTTAAATGCAGTAAGATTCTTTCAGTTTTGCAGCCGTCCTTACTGTAGCTATGTTAGTTTGCTGTGTAGGCAAGTGAACTCTTCAAAGGAGGACATTTTGGTACTTTTGAAAAAGTCTGTTCTCCATTGCCAGTAACATTTAAAAAGTCATAGAAGAGAAAGGAGGAATAAAAGCGCAGGACTCAAGTTAAAACTCTCACTCTTTTGCCAGTGTGTTGATACATGGTGGAGATGGATTGGTCATGATGAAAGGTGAAACAGTCCTTATCCCTACCAATTAATTATGTATTTAATATAAATTAATCCTTATTTAATGAGGTCTGAGTCATTAGAATCAAGTTTGCATAGATACAGATAGATAGACAGATAGGTATAATTGGTACTACAAAAGTGAAACTTTTAAGTGTGAAATGAAGGTCAGAGCTAGAGACAGTCACAGTTTTATTATTAAAGAGATGCCAAACTCATTACTGATATACTGCCCAGGGTATCGCTGAGATAATTCCATAGTCAAGGCTCTTGGAGGGGGGGAGAGAGGAGGGGTTTATTAAAAATGTAAATGATTGCTTTTCTTGCTTGAAGAGAATGACACACTGTACACACTGTAAAGATAATCTTTAACCAGAACAGAAAGGGTATTGCCTGCTGAGTCATTTGATACTCTGCCTCTCGGAGACAACAGCTCCTCCCTGGGTCTGTCCCAGTGGTCTGTCCCAGTGGTCTGTCCTGGGGTCAAACATGCCCAAAAGTTAGGGGAAAAAAAAAGAAAAAAAAATAAATAAAAAGGAAGAAAATGGTAGAGGTCTTCAGATCTCCCCAGTCTTCAAACAGGTTCATTACAAAAACATTGCTTACAGTGAGATGAGGGAAGTCGTATGCCCCAGACACATAAAACTAAAAACTAAAACTAACTAAAGTCTATGAGTAATGCTGTACAAACAGCCCTGTTGAGCTCAGTTAAAACTGTACAAACTATACGTGTGCTGCAATGAACATGAGTTTTAGTATAAATTGCCATGAGCAAAGGGGGTAGGTAGTCAGTCACACATTTATTTCTCTGACTACTTTAGTACACTTAGTCATCAAGGTGCTTTGGCTGTGTTTACCCAGAGGTCTTTCAGGATGAACTTGGCACCTTGACTAGCACAACTGAGAGAAGACGAATCATGTTTCCTGTTTACTTAAGAGGATGAGGGGCTGGTGGGAAGGTCTAGTCTTGGCTTGGCTGATCGATAAATGTCAGAGAAAATGAGAAAGAAATGGTGATGATTAATTCCTACCTTAAGAAAACAACTTCTCTGTAGATAATGTTCACCTGAAGAAGCTAGGAAAGAACATTTGTTTTGAGAGGTGAGCAGAAATAATACTGAGGTCTTTCAGAGAAGACCTGGCCATGTCTGATTTTTTTTTTCCTGACATGGAAAATACTCATCTCTTATGCTCATGGATTATGGTGAAGCTTTAAGCCAGCTCCAAAATAAAGGAATTATTTTCCCTCAGCTAATAAGCTTTTGAGACAGAGGTACCGGTGGCTTAGAGAAGCCATAACAGTAGATTCTCATTTGATCAATCTATGCATGGCTAACTAGTTAATTACCTAACTAATTACCAGGAGAAGAAAATGGCATGAGGAATATGAAAGTGTGAGTTTGGGGTTAATTTATTTCCTCCTAGTTGCTTCTTTTTTGCGCACACATGCTCATTGAGAATGAATCAAGAGTGTACAATTCCAACATAAATGAAAAGCCACTTCATTTTTTAGATTAGACCAAGACAATGCATGAACGAGTGAGGAAGAAGGCAGTAGTTAATTTTCGTCACTCCTAATTAACAGAGTTATAAGTACAAGCTTTTGTTTTCTGTTAATTTTTTTTCTTCCCCATTGTGTCAAAGTGGGAAGGAAAACAAGGAAAACATAACTGCATACACATTTTGCATCTCCTTTAAATTCAGCTGTCAAAATACCATGAAGGTTTTGAAGAGAAAAATTGTAACTTTCGTTCAAATGTTCTAGAATTAACACAGAGATCTCAACATTCTAAATTATGCTTATAGACCCAAAGTGATTTTTTGAGCTGCCTTTCCCCTTCGGTTATTATCATAGTTAAAGAAAGAGGAAACAACCTTGCCAAAAGATGCTAGCAAAAGGTAGTTTGTGGAGAATAATGGCAATAATTCATCAATGATTTCATCAAATGATTCATCAATGGTATTGAAATCACCCACCCTCCAGTAGATCTATTTATTGAAAATAAACTTTCCAATGAAAAAAAATATTTTATGTTAGTTTGAAAATACATACTCAAAAGAAATTTGTCATAACCGTGTAAAAAATTTACAATCCATGATAGGTAGAAAGAGTATGCATATCTAGCTAAGGCACTATATTTTCACAATATATTTATATGTATACTTATACATATTTATACATATACTAGCAGCCTCTGCCCTTCTTTCTTCTATCTTAAGACCTTCACAAGTTACTAAAGTGTGTCATGGCTACCCTGCAAATCCTTGGGCCTAACCAGATCAGAAAGTATTCAATACACTGCAGAAGTTTTTCTGTCACTGCTGAAACATTTTCTGAGAGTTTATACTGCCTATCAGGCACGGAATCAAGAATAGAAGAAGCAGTATAATCCTTCCAAAACAAAGGAGTACAACATGATTACTTTCTAGCAGAATAAATCAACTCACCAGTCATCTGTCCTGTTAAATTTTTGACCTCATCTCATCTCATCTCCCCGCTTCAATTTTCTTCCTGACATTTTACCCTTCTGTTCCTCCATCTTTCCCCTTTGTTCATGTGTTTCATTTTGAGACAGAGAATCTCTTATTGACCCCTCTACAAAAAACGAAGCTGAAGGTACACCAGACAATACGTTTGAGGAGACAGGTGTCAGAATTAAAATGTGTGCCATCACTGAAATTGAGGGTGATTCGCAAATTCAACCTCATCAACCTAGAGCAATGATGCAGTTCTGGGATAGCATTAGTTAGTTTTCATTTCAAAACTAACTCTTATTTCAAGAGTTATCAGAATGATGAAAGGTCAAAGTAATTTCAGCATATATTTCTATGGTAAGTATATATGTATGTATGGTACTCATATATGTACATATATATGCAGTATATATCCTGCTTTTTAGCTTTGGGACAGAGGTATAACTGATTTTTAAAGGAACAATCATTTTTTCCTAGTCTCCACATCTTTACATATTTTCTCAACAAATGACCTTTTGTTTTGTGTTCTTCTTATATAAGAGGAAAAAAAAACTATGGGTACCCCATTACTATTTCAGGCACTGAAGTCTTTAGGAATCTGGTTCTGATGGACTCTCCCTGAAGTTTCACTGCAGGGCATGCTGATGTGAAATTAATAAAGACAAGATTTCACTGTCATTGGTAACAGAGAGACAAATGAAGAGCCAGGGGCACATACAGAGTTTTTTTTGAGATGGACTTAGATAATTCACATCTGAGGCTTCTTGTAATTTGCTTTATACTCATTGAATCAGAAGAATAATGTGCCTACTTATATAATGCGAACAAACATAACACTGTCCAAGACGGCAAAACCAAAATCCACAACATTACAAAAATCAGAGTTAGGTAATGATCTGACAGATTTAGAGGCAGAAAATGTACAGCAGTCATACTGACTCTTGGGTGAGCTAAGGACATACAGTAACTCAGAGAGAGTTCAGAAAGCATGCAATACAGGGTTGCTGTAGCCATGTGTAGTTCACCCAGTGAAGCAAACTAAACTTCTAGAATACTATCACCCTTTAGGAAAGTGCATGGGAAAAAATAAGTTTATTTTCAAAGTGGTTGCAGATTTGGCGGATTTAGTTCCTTCTAATGCTCCCCTGTCTCCATATGACAGTACAACCTGTGTAGATTTTGCCAAGTCTGACAGAGAATTGCCAGTGCTGCCCTCATGCAGCCTTGTTCAAAATCATTTTCAGTGCCACTTTTTGATAACCTGCCCTTCTCCATGCTGGAAAAAAAAAAAAAAAAATGTAAATAACTTTCTGTGCTCTTGATTCAGTCTTCTTAAAGCTTTACTTTAAGGAGTTCAAAACCAGAGCTGACTCAACTGTCCTTGGGGTAACAAAATCAAATACATTTCATTGGCTGCAGGCTGCCTGCAGAGCCCACACCAAGCCTCTGAATGTTTGATTAACATGGCACTCAAGTCCTCTCTTCTTTATTTTTGGCATGACAGGGGCTACCCAACTTCCTGAAATAGATTCTTATATTTATAATTCTGTATTCAGGAAAATACTGACTTCTTTCACTTGCTTAGGATGTTCCTTATGGTGGAATTGCACAAACATTCAATTTCTGAGAAGTATGAGGAGAAGAAAGGAACAAAGATGTCTACAAAAAACATCTGGAACATCCTCATTCCCATGTTTAATTGGAAAAAGAGGGGATCTGGTATTTGCTATGTGCTTGACTGAAACCAAATCACTGGCAGGTTGATGAAAGGACCCAAAGTCCAGATAACTGCAAGAGGTTCAGACTACCAAGTAACAGTCTTTCACATCAGCCTGTACATCTTCAGGTTGCACTATTACCTGCCACAGTAACTCTATTGCAAGCTTTCATTTAGCAGCTTAGAAAGAATAGAAACAGTCTCTCATAAGGAAAACAAACAAACAAACAAACAAACAAACAAAACTTTAGGAACTTCTTAAAGATTATGCATGGATTTTGTTGCCTGGGAAACCAACACTTCCTTTCTACATCATAACCCAGTACAAATGAAATCAGGGAATAAAGAAACAGAAAGAAAAACTACACATGAAACGTGAGGAAAGACAAGACAAGACAAACTAGACAAGAATGCTGTGTCTACCCCACAATAAATTCACTTGCAACAGTGGCTTTACAGGGGGAACAGCATGCAGCACATTCATGTAAGATGGTAGTAAGCAGATTATCCCTTTGTCACAGAGAGAAAGGACTTGTTTTTAAAACCCACTGAACACCCACAATTCCCATGGATGTCAGTGTAAATAAAATGTCAGAAAATAAGTAGCATTTCAAGTGAGTTTTGTGCTTCTCAGGATTAAACTGCATCAGGAAAAAAAAAATCACACACAAAAAAAAACTTGTATAAAAATTGAGGGCATCTTCAAGAATAAGGAGTGGGCAATCTCCCAAAGCATGAGGGAGAAGTCCTGATTTTCACAGTTCGCCCCTCCCTGTTTTTTACGGTGTTCATCTTTAGCCAGATATTGGATTTATTCGAGAGAAGATCATTTCAAAAGAGTGTTGGAGGTAACATAACGTTCTGTAAAACATATAAGTGAAGGAAGGGGGAATCTAGTCATCATATATGCTGATTTTCTTCTTCACTCTATGAGACATGACACAAATACATTTATCAATACTTAATCAACTTATCACTAGCCAAGCAGCAGTCCTATTAACTCCTCTAGCCAAGGAAGTCCTGTCACTCAGAAATGCTCTTATCAGCTAACACTGGAGAATATTGCCAGAAGTCATCTGTCTCGATCCAAGAGAGATGGATATCTTGTAAAAGCCTTATTTGAATTTAGCATTGAACACATTGTGACAGCCTTCAAGTATCAGCGATCAGAATACCATGACTTCTTTACTAAGCTTGCTAGTTTTACCTCAATATTTTGTCCTGTCCATGCTAAGCACAAGTCTGACAAATCCTGAGATGCTGTCTGTAGACAAATAATGTTATCTGTCAATTGTTTAAAGGCAGACACATCTGCTATCTTTTTCTTTTTTCTTTTCTTTAACAGATCTGGAAGCAGAATATTTCAGGCACTGAGAACATTTATAGATAAAAAGTAGAAGCCTGTTCACAGCTAAATCTCACAGAGCTTCTTGGAGCTTGGACAATACACATTTTATCATCAGGTAAAACTTGTTGAATTAGCATAGAAATTTTAGCGGTTGGAAACCTAAAGAACGCCTTCTGTCTCCTGACAATTTCCTGAATATGGAAAGGCTATGAAGGTCTCTGGACTTCTCTCTCAATCTTTTCCCTACTGTATTCAGCTGAGCCATTTTTATTAAGAGGGAATGGCTGGCATTAGCAAAGGAAGCTTAAGCATTGCCCCATAATCTGTGGTTATCTCCTGTCTGAGAAGCTCTACAGAACATGGCAAAGGTGAAACATTTGGTCCTTTAGAAGTGACTCTCAAGTGCAAAATTACATAATTTGATTGCCTTTAAAATGTATGAAAATGATAGGAGTATACAAAAATGATAAAACATCTATTCAAAAATTAGAATGACCAGAGTACACAGGCTGAGGGGGTGTTATTACTGTAATTACTCTAATTAAGTATAATTATAATTGTATAATACACATGATATATGATAGCTTCAATACATAATAGATTTGATTACATAATTATACACTATGCAATTAGTTATGCATTATATGAGTAATTATAATTATAAATATTTATTACTTATTAATTATAATAGCCACATGTCCATCCTCTTCAACTAGCAGCTCTACTTTCTCATCTGCAAGAATACAGGAAAATAGACAGTTTCCACCTAAAGGGTACTGACCTGTTCATCTTGCATATCCAAAAATGTACAAGTAAAAGAAACACTGCCAAGTGAGAAACAAATGTACACTTACAAACCTAGACCTTTAATCAAGATTATTGGAGTGATGTAGCCAATAAGCCAATCTTCTGTGACCCAGTGTGCACATCATGCACACTCCCTTTCATTCTCAACTGTGCTGATTAATCATGCCCATGTGTTTTGTGCTGCTCTGGGCCTCTGTTTCCGTTCTCAATGACAAGAATAATGATACCGACCACTCTTACAAAGTAGTTTTAGGTCTGTGATGAAAGAAATATAAGGTGACACTATTATTGTACTTTTGCTTTTCAACAGCACGTATGGAAACACAGATTGTAAAGGCAGAGCCTGGCATAAGTCAAATGAATCCATGCTTATACCCAATCTAAATTTACCCTCTTTCAGTTTAGAACTGTTGCACCTTGTTCTGTCATTACAGGCACTTGTAAAACGTGTTTCTACTCCATCAGATAAGCCCCTGTTTATATATTGAAAGGCCACAAAAAGACCTCTTTAAACGTACTCTGCTCTAGGTACCTCTCTTCACGTCTCTGGAGGTATTCCAGCTCTCATCATTTTTGTGGCCCTCCTCTAGACCTGCATTAAAAGGTCCATGCCTTTCTTGTGACGGGAACCTCGTATCATTATGCAGTACTCCAGGTGAGATCTCACAAGAACAGTGTAGTAGGGGAATCATAGAATCATTCAGTTTGGAAAAGACTTCTAAGATCATCTAGGCCAACCCTTAAGCTAGTGCTAAAGACCATCACTGTTCACCTCCCTTGACCTGCTGGACATTCTTCTTTTGATGCAGCCCAGGATATGACTGTTCTGGGCTGCAGCCACACATTCCTGGCTCATATTCAATTTTTCATCCACCTGTCTCCCTTGTCTTTCTCTGCAGAGCCGCTCCCAATATACTCATCATCCAGACTGTATTGATACCGGGGATTTCTCTAGCCCACATGTAGGGCCTTGCACCTGGCATGGTTAAACTTCACGAGGTTAAAGGGGGCCCACCTCTCAAGCCTGTCAAGGTCCCTCTGGTTGGAAACCCTTACCTCTAGCATATCAACTGTACCATACAGCTTGGTGTCATCTGCAAACATGCTGAGGGTGGACTCAATCCCACTATGTCATTAAAGAGGATATTAAATGGTGCTGATTCTTTTACAGATCCTAGAGGGTCTTGCTGTTTGAACTTGTTACTGGTTCCACTTGGTCACTGAGGCACTGACTATAACTCTTTGAGTGTGGCCATCCAGTCAATTCTTTCTAATAGTTTCTCCATCAATTCTATACCTGTCCAGTCCATCATTGAAGGCCACTACATTACTCAGGTACAATTTGCCTTTATTGAAGCCATGTTGGCTGTCTCTGATGTTTTCTCTGTCTTCCATTTCTTTTGTCATAACTTCCACAAGAATCTGTTCCATGGCCTTACTAGACACTGAGGTGAGGCTGACTGGTTGGTAGTTTCCAGGCTCCACGTTATTACCCTTTTTTAAAAATGGGTGTGATAATCCCTTTTCTTAAGTCACTGGGGTCTTTGCTTGACTCTCACGACATTTCAAACATGATAGAGATTGGCTTAGCAACTACATCTGCCAATTTCCCCAGGACCCTGGAATGCATCTCATGGAGTGCGTCCCATGGAGTTATGTATGCCGTGGTTCCTCAGGTGGTCTTGAACCTGATTTTCTCCATGATGGGAAGGACTTCATTAATTGAGTCACTTTCCTGAGGTTGAGGGACTTGATGGATATGGAAAGAGTGATTTCCAGTGTAAACAGGCAAAAAATTATTGTTGTCAACCTTCTCCATGTTGCTTGTTACTAGTCTCCTGTCTTATTTATCTGGGGCGGAGTGCACATTTTCTTTATTTTTCCTTTCTGAACAACATACCTGTGGCCCTTCTAATTATTTATTTGCCAAATAAGTTTCAGCTGTGCCTTAGCTTTCATGATTGCATCTCCATACATCTGGGAAAGATCTTTATATTTTTTCCAGGATACACATCTCTGGTTCCATTGCTTATGCATTTCCTACTTACACTTGCTTTTGACCCAGAAGTCTATATGCAGTGATGCTGATTTCCTTCCTTCCTTGATTGATTTATTGGGAATTGAAAGCTCTTGTGCTCTAAGAAAAATGTCATTAAAGAGCTGCCAGCTTTGTTCCACTCCTTTATCCCTGAGGGCAGCTTCCCAAGGGATCCTACCACTAACTCTGTGAACAACTAAAAGACCACTCTTCTAAAATTCAGGATCTTGACTTTACTGTTTGCCTGGCCCACATCTCTTGAGATCATGAATTCCACTAGGATCACTGCAGTCCAGGCTGCCACCAATCTTGACACCTCTAATTAGTTCATCTGTGTTAAACATCTCAGATAACTTCACTTGCTCTGGGTGATGTTAGAGAGTGATCCCTCTGCTCTACATTCCTTAGCAGTCACAATATCTAAACTTTAGTGTATATGTATGTTGTTGAAGACACACAGAAAGCTCAATGTTGTGGCCATTTTATTTAGTTACTTAGCACTTGTCACCTTAAAACATTGAAAATGCTGTGACTTATTTATAGAAAATTGAAGACGTATCTTTGAATCATTTTCACACAGAATCACAGAATCACAGAATTTCTAGGTTGGAAGAGACCTCAAGATCATCGAGTCAAACCTCTAACCTAACACTAACAGTCCCCACTAAACCATATCCCTAAGCTCTACACCTAAACGTCTTTTAAAGACTTCCAGGGATGGTGACTCCACCACCTCCCTGGGCAGCCTGTTCCAGTGTCCAACAACCCTTTCAGTAAAGAAGTTCTTCCTAACATCTAACCTAAAACTCCCCTGGCGCAACTTAAGCCCATTCCCCTTTGTCCTGTCACCAGGCACGTGGGAGAACAGGCCAACCCCCACCTCGCTACAGCCTCCTTTAAGGTGTCTGTAGAGAGCAATAAGGTCGCCCCTGAGCCTCCTCTTCCCATTTGTAATTTTTTTTTGTTTGTTTGTTTCCAAACCACAAGGATGGGAGATTAAATACATTTTCTGAGATTGTTTTCTTCTTCAATAGTTATTCCTAAGATGGAGCATCCTGCAATACTTTGGTTGTGAGTTAAATCTGATGAAATGAAATATGTGCTAGATTGCAAACAATCTTTAGACCGCCACCTGGGGCAGATGTGAGAACAAAAGTGATCTCCTTTCACTTTGTGATGACCTCAATACAGACTTGTTACATAAAACCTTTGTAAAGTACGGCAGGAGAAAATGTCTTTAACATGCATATAGATATCTTTATATTAAACATATTTATGCAAACACACATATATATTCATGCCCACAACCACCTTTTAAATGGAAGAAAGTGATGTATCTAAAAAACATTCATTAGACATTTTTATACGTGCACCCTAACAGTATATTTCCTCTGAACCTAGAAAGGTCAGAGCTGGGGATTTTAAGAAATCCAGCAAAAATACCACCTTCCTTGTGATATATAGAGATATCTTGTAAAATCTAAGTACTGAGCACTAGAAATGGTGTTGCATGGCAGATCAGAGTTGTACACTGGCAAATAGACCTAAGTGGGAATGAATGAATCTGTGCTGAGCAGCACTCCAGTTTTATCAGAATGTGTATGGCACCTAATCAATGTAGATTTAGCCAACTCAGCAGCCTGCTGTACTTCATAATGTTTAGAAACACAGAATCATTTTGTTTGGAAAAGACCTTCAAGATCAAGTCCCACCACTAATCTGCCATAACTGAATCCCATCACTAGACCATGTCCCTTAGTGCCATGTGCACACATCTCTGTGCACTCCACCACTTTCTTGGGCAGCCTGTTCCAAAGGCTGACCACTCCCTTAGTGAAGAAATTTTTCCTAGTATCCAAACTAAACCTCTCCTGGTACAACTTGAGACTGTTTCCTCACATCCTCACTTATCACTGAGAAGCCTTTGATACCACAGTGATAGGTAGCGATGACAAATCCTTACACAGAGAAAAAATATATCTTTTTCATGAGAAAATAATTGAAATAACCATAGTGAAATTAATGTCATCACTGATAATGATATAGTATGTGGTCTGGGAAATCCTGTTTCCAATTTAATTTTTATCTGAGACAAATTCCATACAACTGACTAAGTAACACAAATTGAGAATGGAGAACAACATGAAAGTTCCTTCTTCTGCACATTTATTTATTTGTTAATAACCATTTTGTAATTTATTCTTACAATAAAAATAAAACATTTTATTTTGCATTTTTTCCCAAGAAATTGATGAAGACATTACTTCAGCATTTTTGCCTCTTCTTTTGCCTCTTGTAATGGTATGAACAAAGGCTAGTAATATTTCCTCAGTTCGCATTTTTCTTGATTAATTGAAAAGAAAAAAAAAGGCAGTAAAGAAACAGGAACTCTGCACTGTTTTACTGCTGAAACTGCAGCTAATTCCTGTTTCAGTTGAGCGTAGCTTCAACGTAAAGGCATAGCTGGCAACACCCACTCGTGCGCAAGAACTATGCATCCATGACGAGCCAAGGAGTACTTTGCGCCTGCACTGCCCTACCTCTCCCCGGTGCCTGCTGTACTCTGCTGGCAGCAGGCTCTTCCCAATGCTCTGCGTTGACCCTCACGGCTCAACAGAAGTCAAGTTCTGGATGTGATATCCCTCAAACTCACACTGGGTGTAGATTCCTTCAGGGAAAGCACTCAGCTCTCATCATCTAAAGGGATGCTGTTCCTGCCTTAGTCCTTGAAGGTGAATCATCTGATCTGCTGTCCTTTAGCACTGAACCCAGAATAGCCAACTCACTCTTCATTTTTGATCTTCTGTCATTTTTAATTTATCAGTGAGATAGAAGATATTGTGAGTGCTCAAGTGAAATTTTGTCAGTGAAGCCTGAGGATTTCCGAGGCCAAGAGAAACCATAATGCTGTTCTGCTAATCACCCAGGGAAGCCGACTGCAACTGCAGAGCTCATTACCTGACCTCATCTAAAGTTTTGTGGTGTTTTCTTGAGCTAATTCGTTATGGTTCTTTGGAGATCACTTGAACAAAATCTCAGCCACAGAAGAGTGAAGAGAAACTACTTCATGCACAAGCAGTTGTGTGTGTTCTGCCTTTTAACATACCTTTAATCTATCCATCTACAATATACAATGTTTATACAAGTGCATGCTTGACCATCTGCTTGTTTACTATACTAAGGAGTGAAAAAGAAGGTCTGACAAGCTTGTGTGTGTATAAGTGTATAAATAAAATAAAAAATTCAAAAGATAATTTGACAGCAGACACTCAAAGCTGAATTGGGGATTTTTTTTTTTCTTTTCTTTTTTAATCATCTTGCTGGCTGGCAGATCCCAAGCACGCCATGCACGTGGAAATCCATGTCTCTGTGTTCAAATATACTGCTTCCAACAACAGTGCTGAACTGGCTAACCAAAGAATAAAGTAGCTACAGGAACAACTGCCAGCGTTTGTTATCAGCTAGAGAAAAAGCAAAACCAAGGGACAACTGCTGAAGATAGGTAGTGTAAGGAAAAACAGCAGAAGGAATAAGTGAATGTATCACTTTGCTATCTGCTCCTTCTGGCACTCATAACATGCCACTTCCTTTTGTTCAGTTTCACTCAGTCAAACATCATGGTGCCTAAATAAGCTGCACTGTTCCTAACAGCAAGATGCAAGGAAAAATTCCCTAAAAGATTATTTTGTGTTGTGTCAGAGTATACGTGCAGTATATTATTCATATATGAAATGTCATAGATGAAAGAAATATTTGGCTTTACATACGCACAAAATATTAAGCAAAAAAACATGTCGTAGATAAAAAACTAGACTTCTATTTTCTCCAGTTCTAGCTAATTGACTCCCTAAAACTCCAGAAGAAAAGTTAAGTACTACTTTGCATTTTTTGTTACTTTTTTTTTTTTTTTTTTTAAGATATTTAAAACTTAAAACTCATAATTTTGATTTGTTTTCATAAGACCCAAGGGAAGCTCTGGCAATAAATTATGAAAGGCCTTCAATGGTCCAGTAAGCATGATAATCCTTTGCCTTATGGGGAAATAAATGACTCACAGTCTGTTCCATAACTGAAGATCACCCTTGACCTAAGCTATCTTCTTCAGTCTATCTAAAGAGCATTTATATCTGTTTGAAAGACACACATGTGCTAAAGAAATCATGAATGCATATGAGGTAAACATACGATAAGGATACCAGTATGCACAGGCATGAGGAATGGTATCTTACAGGATGGCAGGACTAACATGGGTGATGTATTTTTCTTCTTCTTGTAAGATAAATAGCAATGGCAAACAGCAATACAAATGATCCATATAAGCAGGGCTCTTTCAGAGTCCACTCATTGAGAGAGAAGAAGTTTCAGCTGCAGCTGGGCGATGTGCACTTTGATTGCTGAACGTGGAACTCCAGGGAAATAAGGAAAGGAGAATGGAAGAAGCATTTGAGTGGCCTTCACTCCAGTGAAGTGGCAGAGCCACAGCTAGGCATTGACATTAATGAAAAGCTGAACAATTGCACAAGCCTGATCAATCACAGAAAATAGAACAGTCACATCTAAATCCAATTCCACGGGCTGAGCTTTTACATTCACCCTAAGTCTCTAATTGCCAACACATCTATTCCTTCATTTGCTGTAAATGCTCTCTTGTGAAAATCCCTCTACCCATCAGCTAGTCCTTGGATATAACCTCAGTCTAGCAGAATAGTGCTGAATTGAGGTCTTCATAAATGTTAGCTGCTTGAGCTAATATCACAGCTCTTACTTAATGCCCTTTTTCCACCCATTCTTACAAATGGTACTTTGTTTACAAATGCCATTCAAGATCTGGACATGACAATGAGCAGAAGAAACACCTGCTTAATGTCCTTTGGCAGACAAAGATGGCTAGAGACAGCACAAGCCATGGTGGGAAAAGGTGGAGCCTTTCTTCCTAGGAGTAGCTGCCTTTTAGCACAAGAAGGAAATAAGCTATGCCATTTTAAATTAAAGGAGGACAAAGGAGATGGCTTAGTCCATTCCTTTTGACACTAGACTAAACTGGAGGAGATGGGAAAAAAAATTGTCACCACTCCGCACCGTGGCTTTATCTGACCCTGGGACAAAACAGCTATTTGCCGTCAAAGAAATTGACACATCATTGCAAAGGTGATTCTTAAGATATTTTGACAACAGTAGAAATAGAGACATGGGAATCACAACTGGCAGGGTGACTGCAAACTCTGAAGTGGGATGTCCACCAGGAAAGTTGAGTTGGCTCTGGTGGAAAGTGAAGTCCACATTTGCCACTGCAGAGCAAAGTGAGTGGTAGTGGAATGTTTTTCATTAATGTTTGTTCAAATGCAAAGCAAATTTTCACTTGAACGTGTGTGTAGTGCCTTTGTGTTTGCTTTCTGCAGACTTCTGAGCTCTCAAACCATTCTAGCATGAACAAACAGAAGTGAACTGTAAGCTTCACTGCTCACATATTTGAAATGCATATTAGGCTTTAAAAGCTACTGTTCATTCCTTGTTGGATATTGCTAAAATAATCTAATCAGAGGAAAGAAACTAAGTGACATGTTACTTTGGTAGCTAAAAACTGACTATGCCAAAACAACACCAAAATTATCTACATGAAAAATAAAACCTTTTACTGGAAACTTATGTAAAAATTCGGAGAGTAGTGGGCAATTAAGAAGCTAATAGAAAGACAAAACTGTTAAATAATGAATTCATTTAGTTGCTTTCAACTTGTTATGGGGAAAAAACAAGTGACATTTCAATTTAGCAAAGGAAAATGGAGAGGTTATATTAATAAGTTCTGTGTTCTGACATATCTCACTTTCTTGTCCCTTTTCTGAGTTTTGTTAAGCAGCATCATTTAGATTTTAAGGACATACAGGACAAAAGTTTCAAATACTGGCATCTCAACTGTTGCTATTTATTTATTTATTTATTTATTTTCTTATCTGCTACATCCATCTTCCATGAGCCAAGATGTAAGCAATCCCAAAATTCTGGGACTGAAAACAATCAGTAAGTAATCCCAAATTGCTTCTCAGCCTTAAAAACCACTACAAATATTGGGCTTCCATTGACAACCTTCTTTATTCACTCAAATCCAGAAGAGTTAACAATGAAGCTATGGAGCTGTACACCATCATAAATTGGTGTATAAACAACAGGGCCTGCAGTGAAACATTTCACTGTCAAAGTTCAGAGGCATGAGAGAAATGAGAAATAAGGAATAACTAATGTGATCTGAATATTAATTCTGATATCCTGTACTATGTATTCTGCATGTATTTGCAGTCCCACAAAACACAACTGGTAGCTCAGCTCAACTCTTTTAGATAAATGCTGTTGTAAGTGTACAAACCAGCTCAGCTTTATTATCAGGAGCATACATGTGTTCAGAACAAGATTAGCTGCTGCTGCTGCTATGTAAAAAAATCCAGCACCCTCCCTTCTGCAAACCCTCAAAACAAAACACGCACACACAGAAGCATTTCAAAGCCCGTGAGAAGGATATTTTCTGAGAAGAATGAGGATAAATTACATGAAAGCTGAAAGAGCTATTACAAACCAAGATTTCTGGAATCAGAAGCCACTAACAGGAGAAACATTAGAAAGAGATGACTGGAGGAAAAAAACAAACAAACAACAACAAAAAAATATAATTTAAACCTCTTCAGGGCTTACTAGTCCCTGGGCTCCACATCATGTTATCATTACTGTGCAAAGTGCACTGTGCAGTTTTCATATTTGATCTTTTTATAACCATAAAACAATTGTTCTTTGCTTTCACCTCTCTTGTAGCACAAGCATGATGAACATGCAACAGAAAGATTTTCTGTAAGGGGATCTGATTGCTAAGCACCCTTTTACACTATCGTAAGATAGATGGAAGACCTACAGTAGCACATGCTTCTGCCTCATTGGGGCTTTGAGGAAAACAAGAAAAAGAAGCTTTTCCCTGCCCTTCCTACTCTTTGTGAAAGAGTCAAGGCAAATGTCAGCCCCAGAAAACCAATCTAATTTGAAAAGGCTAGGCTTTGACATCCTTGATTAACAATGCAGCCATTTGGAGGAGACTTGACAGATAGATGACTGGAGCTATCTTTTCAGAGAAACAAATAGTTCATTTACAAATTACACTTCATTAGTCTGGAGAAGATTAATCCAATTCCAGACGGCAAAATGTAACTAAAACTGCATAATTTTAGTGGAAGTATCAGTAGAACTTAATTTTCCCTAAAATTACAAGTTTAGAGATGAATGCCTCCCTCCACCCCTCCAACTGCAAGAAAGCAGTAAGTCATTGTAATTTAGAGTCTGAACACGAGTTTAATGAGACTGGGAAGTAAAATGAAGATTCTCCATTAACAAATGTATTTAACTGTATTATTCATTCTTTTAAACGCACCCCATTCCTAGGGCTGTGTACGCGAATGAACATTACTGCTAATGTTGATGCCTCCTGACATCACAGTAAATCAAGATTTATCACAGAGAATTCAGAGATGCAGAGATGCTCCTGCATAGAAATGACCTGGCATTTTTTGAACCCAATAGTTTCTGGTCAAGGAAATTTTACTCCCGAGATATGAAGATCTCACAGGGAATGTGGAATTTCAGACAAAAGGTTTTAAGCAATGATTTATCAAGATCAGGCAACTCATTTCTCAGGCAACAAGTCCAACAGATAGAGAGGAAATTATTCATATGTTTCAGGAGCTTTACCTTAAAAATTCCTGTCCAGCAGTTGTGTTATTAATACAGAGTTTGATAGTTTCAATAAAATACTTTCGACAAAAAAAAGTTTCGACAAAATACTTTCCTGCAAACCACAGTGCTTATCTGGTTTGTGAAAGTATCAAAAAGAAGATCTTGAATTGAAGTTTTTCCATGAAACAAACCAACATACGAAAAAGAAACAAACAAAAAAACAAACAAACAAAAAACTGATCATAAAGATAGGCTATTCTAGATTAGTTTCTTTACATTTTTCATGGAAAGCTTGAAAGACACTGGTTTCACTCCAGTTTCAAGGATCTTTTTTTCTTCTGCAGCTTGTCCTTCTGTTCTCCTAAATGGTAACCCTCATTAAAACTTTTCACTGTTTCCATATGACTGTCTTTTATCTTCAGAATTACAAATATTTTCTCAAAGATTTTCCTAGTCAATTGGTCTTTCCTGCAGAAGACCAATCATCTAGGTCTTCATATCAATCTGGCTCAGTTGGATCAGTTTAGGAAAAGCAAAAACATGTAGGAGCTGGCACGCAAGGACGGTGATGACATATGACACTCTGACAATTAATGACATGATAAATTATTAATACTGCTTTTCCATCTCTAAAGACAAAATAATGTAAAGCAATAGTGATAAATCGGCAACATAGGAATAAAACTCTTCTCTTTTTCTATCTTCTCTGGTCAGATCTTGTATCATTATTTTTTTTTAATAGATTTTTTTTTTAATCAAGTGATTTGAAACTTCTCTTCCGATGGGTCATTAAAATCTTCTATGTCAAGCAGGCAAAAACCAAAGCAATAGGCAATGCACAGTAAGAGCAGAGAGGCTAACTATAATCACTGTGTGACATTATGTTGATTCATGCTGACATTTCTGCTGGTCAAGTGGTAGCCTCTGAGTTCCTGAAGTGAACAAACAGTGCCATGTATGCTTGATATGCATATCCCATTCATTTTTATTTTTTATTGCCATGGAAAAAGAGGAAAACAGAAGAACAGACAGATGCTTAGCATTTAGATGAAAACAACAACAACAAAACAATGCAGTAATCTTCACCAGGGAGGGCTAATTCATTATGTCAACTCCTCAGAGCCCTGCACAGCAGATTTGGCAGGGCAGTGACTTTCTGACATGACTGAGCTTATTGAGTCAGTGATCAGCAGATTTGTGTTTTGTCTGTTTTCTACGGGTCAGTTCTAGAAAACTGAATTATTTCTTTTCAGCAAGAAAAGACAAGACAATGTCTTGTCAGAGAACAGCAGACATGAAAACCATTGGGGAACTAGTGAACAAATGACAACTTTAGTAATCAAGTTATTTAAAAATAACTTATGTTCCAGATATGATTCCCTTTCAGAGAACTATGTGTGTAAAACACATTAACAATGTAAATATTGATAACTACATTCTAAGTCAGCCCTGCAACTTTGCAAGACAGAAATTATTTCTTACTCTATATAAATCCATAACTAGGGTACACTAAAGGTGGGTAAGAATATAGGATTCTCATTCTGAGACATTCTAAATTAAGCATCCCGAGTATTATTCTAAATGGGCATTATGGGCTGTGCCACAGAAAATTAAAAAAAAAAAAAAAAAAAGAAGAAGAACCAAAACAGCCAACGAATCCAACCCAACCAGCCAACTAACCAACCAAAAAAACCCTTACATCCAGCACCAAGAAACACCTACAAACCAACAAAAAAAAAAAAGAAAAAAAATAAACAAAAAAAAAAAAACACACCACACAACCAACCAAAGACCCCTACAAACAGAAACCAAAAACCAACCAACCAAACAAACACTAGAACTGAAAAAACAAACAAAAAAACACAGCACATAGCGCTGGGAGAACCTGGACTGGTCTGTGTATATTGCTCAAAACTTGCATGAAGCGTATAGAGAAATATAATGTGACCTCCATAAACAGGTAGAATGTGAAAAATTAAGACTGTGTGCATGCCAAGAGGAGGAAAGCAGACAGAACAATTCATCAGGAAAAGTACACTTGCAAACTAAAGTGAGGATGTAAAACAAACCCACAGCTCTCATATACTCTTAACTATTCAGCTTATTAGAAAAATCTTTCTCTTTTTTTCTAAAAAAATCATCTCAGTGCTTTTCTCTACATTTCATCCCCCATTCTGTGTAATTTACACTGAACATAAAAATCATTTGGCTATGTATGCTATTTTAATTTTTTCCCAAAGCAAGAAAACTATTATCCAAAGCTCATTTAGGTATCATGAAGTACTTGGGGTCAAATATCTGTGGTTCTGATTAATTTGCTATTGGCAGCTGTGAAGTTAATAGTCATTTGGGTTCAATACTAAGAGAATAGATACCATATTTTAAGGAGATCATGTTTAACAAAATTGTTAGATATTTTCAATATATGCCATTGAGATTGCAGATATGGTTAGAATGTAAACTAAAACTACATCTTAAAAAACGAAAATTATGAAAATCTCTGACAATGGGTAAAGAAAATATCAGTGCACATGCAGTGCAACCTACAATAATACTAAGACCAGTAACAACAGACAGTTTAGGAAGGAATTCCAAATACTTTCCACTTAAGGGTGTTTAACAGCAGTCAGCCTAAACACACAACATAACGTAAGGAAGTATGACTTGTTCCAGGTGAACTAGAGCAAAGTAGTTTGTTTGTTTTGTTCAAAAAAGTGTGTCATGCAATGGATGAAGAACCTTTGCACAAAATTCTGGAAACAAGTAAAACAAACTAGAAGGAGGTTGAATTATATATATACTACCATAGGTCAGGATTATGTACATCTACAGCACTATTCAGGTACTTACACAGTGACTGGATAATGCAGATAATCAGTTCATCTTGTGTAATAACTCTGTGCTGAGTATATGTGCATTACTAGAAATGACATACCTGCTACGTTACATAATTCTACCATAGATATTTCATCATATTTCCTTTATTTATTCAAACAATATTTCTACTCTTTTTGAATGCTCATTAATGGTGCAAATCTTACGAATGGAGTCAGTTCCTTCTAAAGGTACATTACCTGGAAAATTCTATTAACCTATGTGGCACTCTATCCAAAGCATTGCAGGTAAGAGAGGGCATATAAACTCTGGGTCACTCATTTTATCTACTGTGGCAAAAGATTATCTGTCAGTACCTGATGTGAACACATACTCTTCACACAGCAAAGTAACCTTTTCCTGAGGGAATGGGAGGGAATGTTCACTTCCTAATAGCAGTAAGTGATCACAGTCATTTTATTCCTAGAACTATTGCCTTGCTCATAAATCACTCAGCTTCTCATATTACAATACATTCAGGGGTTGCACTTTCTTCTAAGTGTCATATTTCACATCTGAAATACTGAAAAACTGATGTTTTCTTTGCAGAAAAGTCCTTAATACTTTGTAGAAGGCTTGATTTTTGGAGTTTTTGTTGATGCTGCTGAAAATAGTCTGATGAAAGATGCATCCCGCGATACTAGAAGAATCTTTCACAAAAGCTGAAAATTGAAGCTAAGCAGAGGTTAAAGAATGTACAGCACAAAGCTTGCACTTGCTACGCTTAGTAAGTCTTCTGAAGATCAGAATAAAAAAATATATTATTTTGCATCTGCCTAGGTTTTCTCTGTCTGAGACATTTCAATTTTAACTAAAATGAAAGACTGTGGAAAGCAAGGGGACTCCTCTGACTTTGGGTTAATCTCTTAGTGTCTATTACTTTCATTTGATGAAGGCATATCTTCAAATTCTGTGTGCTTTATGTTGTTCTATGTTGATCTTTGAGTAATAAAGAAAAAGCCAGAAGAACAAAGCACAAAGAAATGCTGTGGGAGAGGAAAAGGTTGCATTTCTTTTCTCTCAAAGCATGAAGCTTTAGAGCAATTTCACTGATGATATATCAAGGCACCATTTTACTCCATCACTCCAAAAATCCTTCATTTTCATGGTCATGTAATGCACACTCTGTGGCAGTGGACTGGAAGCAGCTAACAATAAGAAGGGCTACAACAGTAAAAGTTCATACTCCTATCTGAACTGGTCATCTTTCACTCTAGTCCCACAAGGTGTCCTGAGTTCAGAGTTACATTTCTATACATATATTAACTTAGTAAAAATTGCAACATTAGGATTTGGCAGTCAAAAGTAGATGATGCATTCTCTACAATAAATATTAGCCAAACCTTCACTTTGATTTAGCTAGAAGTGGCTGCTTTTTTTTTTTTTTTTTTTTTTTTTTTTTTTGTCCTCTTACCACTAGGGCATGAAAATTCCTGACCTATATTAACTAGAGAAAAGTAAGGCATCAACACTATGAATCTTTTACTTGTTTACTTGTTTACTCTGTGACTAAAAACTGAAGAAAAATACTCCCATTTGTAAGTCATAGTATCAGGAGCAAACGGAAATGGATCCATTTTCTAGCTGTGACATAGACTATATGATTTTGGATAAATGGATCAATCTATGCTTCCATTTTTTCTCTTATGTTAGAATGTTTCATGATGCCATGTGGATAGTATGCAGTTTATTTTACATTTGACAAATCTAGAAAAGATTCTTAAATTGAAGGTTTAAAGAAATGTATCACTATGAATTAGATCTCAACAGTGTAGTATAACCCCAGCAGCAAATCACTGACTACAATACAAAGCATTTTTGGTGCACAGGTCACTGTCCTAGTTGCAGAATAGATTGGTTAAAGGAATTTACACCACTTCTCCAACAGAGGGTCTTCTCTGGAAGGAAACTCTACCCACACAAGAATTTTCAGCACAGTGGTGGCAGCTAACAAAATTTCTCCAGACCCCAAGCTAGAAAAGCAATGTTGGCTCAACTATGCCATGCAAGCACTGTTTCTACCCAGTGATGAAATGCCACAGAGGGGAACAAAGCTGCACTCAATACCTCTGGCCATACGGGACCTCAGGGGGTTTCTCGCCCAAACTTCAGCCCAGAGCAGGCCCAGATGAGGGGTCAGACCAGGTTGCTCAAAGCTTTATCCCATGGGGGCTGGAAACCCTCCAGGCTGGGAAATGGCACCACCTTCCTGGGCTCTAACCCTGCTCCTTGGTTGTCCTCATTGAAAATAAAGATTTTCCTTAAGTCCAGCTTGAACAAAACCTGTTTCAGATGCTGTCTCTCACACTCCCACCAGAGGCACCACTGTGAAGAGCTCATCCCCATCCCTTTAATCCACTCCTACATGTACTGGAGTGCTGTGAGGCCCATCAAAGCCTCCTCTGCCCCAATTGAACCAGTCCTGGCTCTGTGGCCTTTCCTCACAGGGTAAGCACTTCTGAAGCACCACTGTTACAGTCAGTGTGAGCCCCTGCAATGTACTGATGTTCCTCCTGTCCTGGGCCCCAAGCAGGATGATTCACCCATGTCCACACCATATCAACTCTTCCCCACCGCATTCTTCTCCCTCCCATGCCCAGAAATGTGCTCTAAAATGACTTGTTTGATGAGTTTTCTAGGGACCACAGCGAGACCATACCATCCCCTTAGTCTTTGGTACCCTGGGCAACTCTCAGGGGGCTAACTTGTCTAGATGACAAAACTAATATAAATGGAGAAAAAAAAAAAGAAAAAAAAAAAAGAAAAAAAAAAAAAAGGTAAGTCTCTCATCAGAATTGACAAAGCAGCTGCAAGCTTCAAGCTAAGAATAGGTGAGAAACAATGGGCCTAAGCTGAACCTAATTAAGTCAATTAGTTGAACAAATAGAGAAAAAAGGTAATTAACACCACTCCACTGGTAACATGCTTGACACAGGGTAATTAGCCTTTTTGAGAAGTATCACAGAGCACTGCAGTTACACAACTATGCAGGATTTCAGACTAACTCAAACTTTGCACAATGGAGTTAGGAGTGCAGACATTCTTGTCGTGATTTCTCAGAGCACACAAGAGAAACATGGTGAGAGATTTTATTGGAAGTGGAAAGATGCATTTGTTCTTAAAAGAAGCTTCTAGCACATATAAAGTATAACAGAAACAAAGGTCAAGCACGCATTCAGAATCTGACTATATAATCTGTTTTATAACACTGGCATTTTGCTGTAGCAAAGAGCCCCCCACATCCACCTTTTTTTTTTTAATTTATTTATTTTCCCCAGAACAGAACAGTGCTTTGATCACATTATTAATGCCTTCTGTGACTTCTATAAAATCAGGGTAGCAATAATGCTGTCAAATTCTCCTCAGACCAACTTTCAATAGAAAAACAGCCTTAAATAAGTACAGGCCAAGCAACAGAGAAGAGAAATGCCAATCTGAAAATACCGTCTCTCTGTTTCTCATTTGTTTGGAGCATTGTCTGGCATTGGGGCCTATTTATTAGGGTAAAACTTAAAACTGAATATATATTAGTTTACTGTTATGAAGGAATGCTGCATTGCTTACAGTTTATTGTGCCCTTGAGTGCCATAATGACTTCTTACCTGTATTAAATCCTTGTGTTTTGGTAATGAAATGCATGCTCTTGTGCCCTAATGAGCACTCAAACATAATTTATAATCAAACATTATGAATCTGCAATTACCGCATTCCCCATTGCCACACAGAACAGCTTCCAATGTACAACTCAAGTTTATTTCTGGTGGATCAGTCACTCTGGCCCACTGGGTAAATCTTCCTCCGCATTTAGCAGACCCATTTTCATGTGGAAACAAAGGCAGGCCAAAATCATTTCTTACTGTGGGGAAACCCCAGGGGCTCACTATCATTTTGATATTCACTTATGCATCTGTTACTAATCATGGATACCTACTGCACTTGAATGGAAACAGAAAAGGTGTTCTGTCACCTTCTTGGGGTGACATGCCATCGCTAATGCACAAATTACAATGGTTATTCGTTGAGCGGTTTCACTGAAATACGTGTTTCAGTTAGGAAACACAGCAGAAGCTAGGCCTTTATTTGGAGCCAAATTAGCTTTTTATTAGGAAAAAAAAAAATAATGCAGAGGAGATTGCCTGGAGCTGAAGTACATGTAGATAGCTACCTCATCTTCCCTAGAGCCCAGCGAAGTGCAGGTGTTTGTTTTTAAATAAGATCCTTATGTTACAATGAAGAGGACCAAAACCCTGAATATTGATAAATGTTGACACCAGATGAAGGAGAAAAAGAAAGAAATAGCGATTGTATGGTGGTCCCAAATGGCCTCTGCAATAATTACTGGCTCTGGGACATTTTGTTTATGGAATAAGCCATATAGGTATTCATTTGCTTAGCACTGACATCAAGGAAGAGAACATTGATTTCAACAGTACCATAATTCACATCAGCACTGGGGAAACTGCTCGTAACTTCAGCTTCCTCATTTGTAACAGTGAAAATTAGTGCACTGAAAAAAAGTGTAAAAATAGAACTTAAAAAGGCAGAACTGATTAATTAGGCAGAGTTGTGTCACAAACCTTAGATGGCTAAGGTAAACCAAATATCTCTTTATTGAAGATCTCTATACCTAGTGATCCAAACTCACACAACATATTTTACCTGTTGTACACAAAACTTGTGTTTTTAAAATAGTTTTAAGATCTGCAAGATATATATATATATATATATTTTATATAAAAGCTTCAGCATTTTACAACTTTGCTGTTATTGAAAGATCTCATGATAAGTTTTCTGAATATCACACATTCCCTTCATGATGTTTTATCCTAAGCTATGTTCCTTTAGGACATATATTCAAAATACCAACCCTGCTACCGCCACTGACAGAAATCAAAACCTCCCATAACTTACAATGTACATATTTGTGAATTATTACAGGTAAAAGTATTTGCTGATACTTCATTTTAAGTCAGAAAAATCCAGCTAAAGAAAAAGTTATACAACTGTGAATGAAATAGGGCTAGTAGGGATGATTGATCAGATTCTCACCTTATTATTTTATGTATGTGAAAAGAATACTGCACTGTGGAATATAACAGGAATTACTTTATACCTTTGTGAATAACTATCTTGTGGTCTCTTTTTCTTCCTGCGTACATAGCAATCTATAGTTAATATACAAGCAGTATATAGTTCATATATAACAAATGGGTATTTTCAAATATAATCAGTGAATCTAAATGCTTCAAAAAGCCACAGGGACATATTTCTTCCAAAGACTGAATCCAAAATGACACAGCTAATGAGTATGTCCTTGAAGGACTTAGGCTGCATTTATGCATATGTAATTCAGTTACAACTGATTCATTACAGAAAGGCTGAGATGTCCATATTACCTGAAGCCTATTTAAAGAGAACATCTGTTTTGCTAAATGGAGAGCATATCTGAACTGTGAATGAGTAAGAGATAGCAAGAGCTATCATGCAAGAAAATAATACAGAAAACTGCCATGTTTTCTGAGTTGCCTAGACCAAGTCACATACTCCTAAGTATGTATATTCACTAGGCCATTTCTATCTATCTACAGGAAGCAAAAATAATTTCCTTATGCTGTGTTCACCTCTAATACCTTCTGAGATCTCTCAGATGCTACATACCTGTTCATTTGTTTGAGGGTGCAATTATTTTAGTGTTCTTTCCCTTCTATATGTCAACAATGTGTACTATACACCATACAAAGGAAAAGGAAAAGACAAAGCTTTCAGCCAGATATTCTACATCTTTTTATAGTGTGACTGGGAAGGATCCCCCAGACAACTTCAATCTGGTACCTAATTTGGAGTGGGAAGCATTTGCATGGAACATACCTGTGACAACTTCACCTCCACTTAACTCCCCTTCTAAGGTCGATAGCTTGAGCCCATACAGCAAAAGGCTTATCAAGTATATTCACCTATATGCAATTGTTTGATGTTAACCACTACCTAACAACTAGATATTTTTGTAAAATCACAATCTGCAGAAGGAATCAAGAATGTGAAACCAAGCTGTGTCTGGACTGACACTAAACCTCACACATACATTGGTTCATATGCCAGTAAGCCTCACCTCCAACTTCTTCTGGATGCCATCTTCAAGCAATTGGAAGCGAAGATTATCGGGAGTAGTCAGCATGGATTCACCAAGGGGAAATCATGCTAGACCAACCTGTAGCCTTCTTTGATGTCATCACTTGCTGGGTAGACGAGGGGAGAGCAGTGGATGTTGTGTACCTTGATTTCAGCAAGGCTTTTGACACTGTTTCCCACAACATACTTGTGACGAAGCTTAGAAAGTGTGGGATAGATCAGAGGACTGTGCAGTAGACTGAGACCTGGCTGACTGGCAGAGCTCTGAGGGTTGTGATCTGAGCACAGACTCTAGTTGGAGGCTTGTTACTAGTGGTGTTCCCCAGGGGTTGGTACTGGGCTTTGTCTTGTTCAACATCCTAATCAATGAACTGGACAAAGGGATAGAGTACACCCTCAGCAAGTTTGCTGATGATACAAAGCTGGGAGGAGTGGCTGACACACCAGAAGGCTGTGCTGTCTTTCAGTGAGACCTGGACAGGCTGAAGAGTCAGGCAGAGAACCTGAGGAGGTTCAACAAGGGCAAGTGCAGAGTCTGGCACACTATGTTGTAACAACCACACACATCAGTACATGTTACTGGCTGACCTGCTGGAGAAGAGCTCTGTGGAGAAGGACCTGGGTGTCCTGATGGATGACAAGTTGGCCATGAGCCATCAGTGTGGCCTTGTGTCTGAGAAGGCCAATGGAATCCTGGTGTTCATTAAAAGGAGTGTGGCCAGCAGGTCAAGGGAAGTGATCCTCTCCCTCTAGTCTGCCCTGGTCGGGCCTCACCTGGAGTACTATGTCTAGTTCTGGGCTCCCAAGTTAAAAGAGACAGGAATCTTCTACAGAGAGTACAGAGGAGGGCCACAATGATGAATAAGGGCCTGCAGCATCTCCTGTATGTGGAAAGGCTGAGAGACCTGGGACTGTTCAGCTTGGAGAAGACTGAGAGCTGATTTGATTAATGTCTATAAAAATCCAGTGTGGGGGAGACAAATGGATGGGTCCAAGCTCTTTTCAGTGGTGTGCAGCAATAGGACAAGGGTCAATGGACAAAAAAATGGAACACAGGAAGTTCCACACAAATGTGAATAAGAATTTCTTCACAGTGAGAGTGACGTATCACTGGAACAGGTTGCCCAAAGAGGTAGTGGAGTCTTCTTTTCTGGAGATATTCAAGACCTGCCTGGACAATTTCTTGCTTAACCTACTGTAGGAAACCCGCTTTTAGCAGGGGTTTGGGCTCGATGATCTCCAGAGGTTGCTTCCAACCCGTACGATTCTGTGATTCTGTAATGGTGTGCCAGGATTTTGCTGAGATTCTGTTTCACCACATGGCTTAGCAGGATTTGCAGATACTAGTGCGATGGTGCAGTGAGATTTGATCATCAGAAAAGTCCAATCTATTGAGACTATGTTCTTGATTCTTCAGATAAAGTTCATTGCTCCTACACTATAAGCCTGGCTTTCATGTGTTAATCCTGCTTTCAACAGAAGGCAAAAAAACAAGGACTTCCTGTTCTCTTTTCCCCACTGGAATAAGAGATTCCAGCATTAAGTAGTTCACAATTTATGGAGGGACAAGTTATAGTCTTATTTTGCATTTTGTGCTATTTTACCTCATTTTTAAACTAACAACAAAGCAAACAAGCAAACTGTACTTTTTAGTTCTGAACTAGTCTTACGTGAAAAGAGCATGCTTGACTTTTATTACCCACTATTAAAGCTCTCTGCTTCTGCCTTTCCACTTCCTCCATGCACAGACAGCAAATTACCAAGGGAGGGATATCCTTGATAAGAGCTCACATTATACTGTGTCCATTGCAATTCATTTCATGAAGTTAAGGAAGGTGTAAGATACCCCACTGCCTTCCCTTTCTGCTCTAAAGAAACTGTTGATGACTCTTTCATGTTTTCCTGGCTATTACTGTTGACATCATGCAATACATATCAGAGCTCAGATTTTTAATTAAAATATAAAAGTCCTGAGCAGCAGGACAAGCACTCTGAATGTGAAAAATTATTGCTTGCTTATAAAGTTTTAATCATCTGTCTACCTGCAACATGACAGGAAATGCAACAATGCCAATACTTTGTATCTCTTCCTCGTTAAAACTAAAAACAATACACAAATTAAGCATGATCTGTATGTGAAACGGTGCAAGGAATAAAAGTAATTCCAGGCTGACTGAAGGCTAACCATGAGCAGCTGAGTAGCTGCTGTTACAATTTTAAGCTTTACCAGAACAGCAGCTCCCATTCCGTAGGTACTTAGACAAACATATGAATGTAAAGAGGGCTAAAGGACAGTGCAGTTTACTTTACAGGTAGAATAAAATAAACAAATGAAATATTTTCTCATTATACTTGAAATAAAGACTAAAAAACAATTTGAAAAAAAAAAAGACTAATTAAGTTTATGAATTCATTGCAAAATATAGGTCATTCAATATTATGCTTTACCTCTTATTTTTAATGATTCATCACTCCCTTAATATATGTATACTATAGTAAGAATAAACAATATACATGTATAGTGTAAGATGGAGCGCAAAAGTGAAATCTGTATTTATTGGTTATAAGCCACCATCATGCTTCTGGTAAATAAGATGGAACCCATAAGAAAAGCACCCAAATATGCATACACTTTCTCTATCAGACTAACTGCTCATCCCTCTCCAGCAGCTCTGAACACATATTGTTAACAAATGTGTTTTGATGATGGCAAGTCCACCTCGTTATACATTGCTAAACTCAATTAAAGAAGACAAACTTAATTCATTTTGAACATTATTTAGCAATGAGTTTAAAATGAAAAAAGATAATGTGTACAGAAATGCAGTGGTTCTGAATAGAGATAGTAGCTGTGATTTACCTGAGTTTCTTGACTACTTTGCTCCCCCTCTTTGCTTCTACCCCCATATTTTAATTCTTTACATTCTGCTATGGAAAGCAAAAAAGAATAGCTTAACTGAGGATTTGGAACAAAACTGAGACTCACAAGTTGTTTTAAGCAATCCTACTGTTATTTCTATATTTTCTAGAGGCTAGCCTCCTACTTGAAATTTTTTATTTATTTATTTATCTATTCTTTAAGAATGGAGGTACAACTTCATTGTTTTGTTAGGGTAGAGGAAAGGACACCTTCACACCTTCAGGTAAATCAACTTCAGTGCTGACTGTATTGATTGAAATTGGTTTCTTCTTGTAACTTTCTATGTGGATTTTTTTTTTTCTTTTTTTAATCTGGAGAATATTGATCAATAAACTTCAGGCCAGTGCGACTTAATTTTTTCTTACTATCAAAACAGATATTTCCTCTTGCTATATGTACTACTGCAAAGATAAATAAAATATGAAAATTGAAACAAAACAAAACAAAACAAAACAAACAAAAAAAAAACAACTTCTGTTTCATGGATTTAAAGGCACAGCAGATTTCTGTTAAAGACACTCTATGAAAGGCATAGGCACATAAGCATACACGGAAGAATTTCCATCAAGCACCTGGAGTTGGCAGCCTCAGGCCCTTGCTAAGCAGTCATTAGAGCATTACTCATTTGGGAAACTCTCCCTCCATTCTCAGCTGAGATTCTGATCACTCTACAGTCACCCTCTTTAAAGGCCATTTTTGCCTGTTATCTGTGTCATATTCTTCTGAAGTTCACTTTGTGACTGGCATCTCACGCCTCCAACATCACTCCTACATCAAAAAGCTCTTAGCCAATTGCCATAGTCTCACCCTTCTACAAAAAGCAAAGTCTTTCTCCCCCTGCTCAGTAACTCCTTTCCTCTCTTTACCCTGCACTACTGATGCTCAAAGGAGTTTTAAATCTAAGGACTTCAAAATGCCATGAGAGGAGAAAGGAATACCTTTGTAGAAGCAAAGTCTTCTGAAGTACTGCTGGATAAAGTACATGTTCTTTGTTTCAAGTCAAACATTTATAATGATACAGAAGTTGGTTTTGGAAGATTGCACTCATATAAAAAAATCACAAAAAATTAAGTCCCAGAACTGGTTAATGTTGTATTAGCAGCATTCCCGAAACTGAGTGAACCCAGAGGAATTACCTAGCCTAGCAATTGCCTAGCAAACAAGTTGAAGTGCAAAGTAAGCTAGCAGACATTTATCTGTGTGGAGGCTAACTTAGAATTGCAGGAAAATTATAAGAGCTTTTTAGTAGCACTCTGATACCAGTACTCATCTTGGCATTTCCAGGACCAGATTTTAACACATTTGAATTCTAAATAATACATGAATCACCGGCTTATCAAACTAATTTCAGTGAAAGTGGGTAGTCCTGTGTAGAGCAAGGTGTTGCACTCAGTGATCCTTGTGGGTCCCTTCTAACTCAGGATATTCTTTGATTCAGTGACTCTAAGATACTCCAAAATCAACAATGGCAGAATGTGACCCAAAGTTAGAAAAACAGATTATAACTAGTCAGCTAGATGAGTAGTTCAGGGATGAAAAACACTGAAAATGTAGGATTGATGGAAAATAAAACACACAGATAATACAGTGAATCATTTATTTATAAATAGTGATTTGAATTAAAAATCTTCTAGTTCTTAATGTGAGCAAGGCCTCAGCTCTGTCCCTGTACTGTTCAAAAGACCACAAAGAAAAAGCAGCTGGGAAGAGGTTAGGTAGCACGGTCTGCACAATCAGAGAAGTCTATGCATTCTGGAGCCTGCTGTGCCTGTGTGGTATGTTCCTTGGACATCAGAGACAACAGTGTAGATGACAGACTGTGCATTACAGACGTGCGCTTTAGCTTTGGAGGCTTCAGCCTTACTCAGACCAATTTAAGCATGAATTTAAGTGTATTTGACTATGTTTTACCACAAATTGTAATTCCTGACTCCTACATTTTGTTAGAAAAGAGAAAAGTAATCTAGATGCCTTTATGTCAAGTCTCTTTTGTTTCTTTGCAAAAGCTACTGTACAAAGGATGTAAGTGGATCAAGCCAATTGCACATACATACCTGGCAAGAGAGATAAAAAATAACTCCTTTCTTTTCTGTGAATACTGAGAAGTATAATACAGTATTAATTAGCAATGTCAAAAGTGCTTTCCATTTTCAGAAACAGCAGTGGAGAAAAGGGTGAAACACCAGTTACTTAGGATAGAGTTCTTCTTTCAGGGACTTTCAACTATATAAAGATAGCAGAAGAGCAAATGCAGCTGCACAAAAAGACAGGTATATTTGTTTATTGGTTTAGGTATATTTGAAAACTTCTGTAAAGAGCTTGGTTTTGTAAAAAAAAATAATAAAAAATAAAATAAAATAAAATAAAATAAAATAAAATAAAATAAAATAAAATAAAATAAAATAAAATAAAATAAAATAAAATAAAATAATAAAATAAAATAAAAATAAAAATCTACCCTGAATTTGTAAAATAAAGCAGAGCGATATTTGGCAACTGGGAAAGCTGTAAGAATAACTTTATAAAATTCCAGTCAGAATTCATAACGTTTCTTCAAAAGTTCTTTTGATGTGAACTGTATCTTCATATCTTCTATAAGTGTATCAAAACATAATTGCTTTGGAAATTTAGAATGAGTTTTACATACATGTACAGTGCATTTTGGCCTGCCTAATCTTGTAATTAAGCTATTTTAGCATTTCTATTACCTGTTTCTCACAATCATTGTCAGTGCTTGTTAAACTGTTCTACGTAGACAAAGCTCAGCAGTGATACCTAAACTAAGACTTTTCTTCTCTGATAAATGAGCTTACTGCTGGCTATCCTATATGTATTCCATTGTAGTCTGCCAAGAACCATAAATCAAAAAAAGCATTTATTTTCTCCGTGAGCTTTTCTTTGAGTGCTGAAAAAGAAATCTTCAGTAAATCTTAATTACATTAGGATTTTTTTTTTTTTTCTGTATTGATAAGAGAAATTATTTTTGAAATTTTGAGATCTTCACAGAAAGCTATCTTAAAAGAGATAACTTAATAAGACATCATTAAAAGCAGTAAATTGAATAACAATTAGCAGAAAATGATGTAGACTTGAAAGACTGGAATTATGACAAACAAATAAGCAAAACCAGTTCACTGACAGTTTATTGAACTTTACACTGTACTTTTCATGAGGAGCTTTTAATAAAGTAGACTGTTAGGTTTATAGAATGAGAATGATATTGCTGACATTCACTTTTGAATCGCTGAAGACCTGAATATATTTCCAAAGGAAGCTTATGATGGCATTTCATATAACCATGATTTATTTTTTTTTTCTTTAATTGACCACTTAAAAGCCAGAGAACTCAAGCTGCTCCTGGAAGGAACAGGCATTTTGTCAGGAGTTATTTCTACAATAAGTTCTCTGATGCTGTCTCTACTTATCTTTAGAAACTCTGTACACTATTTCAGCTTTGACTTTGACGCATGAACGTGTGGTATATTCCAATTGATTTTAAATGCTTTCTTGTTTTTGAATGTTCTTGCATTAGAACTGGTAAATGACTACAATATCTATTACTGCATGTATATATTTAACATATTAAGTCCTCTAAACAAATTATTTCATGACACATTATAACCTGACATATATTTGATTGGAACATCAGTACTGTGAAAGCCAGAAGATAAGCAGTGAGGAGTTGGGCTTTCAGTCTCAGGTAAGGATGAGAACAACACAGACACAGTACCTGCAAGTTTAACATTTTATGCATTGCTTACAATAGTTATTGCATTATGTGTTTCATCTTATTGATGGGAGGTCATTCCTCACGTCACCTACTCATTTTCTGAAATATATTTAACCTTTCTGAACGTTCAGTTAAGAAACAGGTTGGTCATGTCCCAGCCAGTGCTCATCCACAGAAGATGCAGGATCAAGAAAGATCTGAGGCAAGAAACTAAAGATGGTAAATCAGCAAGAATCATCAAGGAGTCTAGAAAACATGAACTATTAAGAATGCCTCAAAGAACAGTAGAAAGGAGAAAAGTAATTAAAGTTCCTTGCTGGAGAATGGCAACATGTTGTTTCTCGCTGAGAGGTTAGCTCTACATGTATTTCATCTCTCTATGCCTGTCCTGCAGACAGTGTACAGGAAGAAAATAAACTTGTATCATTAAGGACTGAATGTTCAGCAGCAACATCTTAGGATGCAAAGTATCTTATTTAATCTGCATCTGTGAACAAATAAACCAATTAAATAGAATTCATTTAGTCTGAAAAATAATTGTCAGGGTGTGCAAATTTTTGGATTGAAATTTTTGTGATTAAGTGGATTTTTCAACCTGCCTTTGTAGTTTCTGTAAGCATAGAGCAGAGGAAATAAAATGCCTGAATTTTTGAAATCTCTGTAACCTTGTCTGTGAAAAATCCTGGTTTAACTTTATAGAGTATAATAACTAGGAGGTAACATACAAAGTTTGTAATTAACAAGTACAAAGCAAACAAAGTAAGTGTCTGTTTCCAGAATATATCATTAAGCTATGAAAGCCATCCCACCAGATGTGATGAGTAATCACAGGTGTACACTGTTTCAAAGCAGGACTGAAGAAACTTACTGAAAAGAAAGATATTAAGACTATCTCCAACTCAGGATCTCACAAGATTGCAGCTGGATGGAGGCCGGGCAAATTCTCAGGGGAAGTATTGTAAATACTTGCTCTGAGTTTATATTCTTCCTGAGATTTTATTTTTTGGCCCATCACTGGGGATTGGATAATGGGGGGATAGAGGGGTCTTCAGCTTGACCTTATACACTTGTTCTTATGTCCTCAAGTCTGTTTCAATTATTTCTACCTTTTTTACGCTGCAGATCTATTATTTCTTTATTCTTTTCTTCAAAAGATGAAGATGATGGTGATCTGAATATCATCCTATGTCAATGCAGTTTTATTTTATCAAATAGGAGATCTGGAGAGTTCATAGAAGTGTGTTCACATGGCCTAGAAATATTCCCTGGGCTTCATGACATGTGCAGAAAAATATGACTCTTACATGAAAGATCTTGTTGTCATGAAATTTACAGGGTATCCATGCCTTGACACTACTACAATAGCTGCTATTCCAACCTATGAGTTTCCAGAGAAATTAGACACATCTCAGGCAATTTAATTATTATTAGTATTTGCAAAGTAAAAAAATGCACTGTGTACACTGTTTTATTTCCTGTGGTATTTGATTATACAGAGTTTTATTTATTTTATTTATTTATTTATTTATTTTATCCTAACAAATAGTTCATTACAAATCCTTGCACAAGTCTGGAATACCACACTCAATCTGCATGTGCAGGCACACATGCAGAATTATCTTCAGTCAAAAGGAACTTTCAATCAGCGATTTTATCTTCCAGCCAAAATACCTACACATACATTAATGTATTTATGCATTTTGATTTGTGGAGTAGTTCTTCAGATCTAGATAATTTCTTTTGAGCGATAGTTAATATTAATTTCAGTTGCACCATCAGTTGAGCATAAAGCTAGGAAAAAAAGAATATTATTTTCTCATTAAATTTGAGAAGCATAGCCTAAAGAAGAAGGAAGAGGATGCTTCCACTTGCTCCTCTAATAGAATTTTCACACCTGCAGATATGACTAGTAAAATGCTGCATTTATACACCATTGCTGCAGTTTCAAATATTTTAGAGATTCAGTTTTGGGTCAAAGTAAGATTTTGTTCTGATGTTTTTGTTTTTGTTTTTGTTTTTTTCCACAAAATGTAATACAGGACTACTAAATCAGACTTGATAGTGAAAGCAGAAGTTACCATGTCTGCAAGCCAGTAAAAAGGGAGACAGAGTAGGAAATAACTGTCCCCTGCAATTTTTTGAACAGTGAAACTGTACATAGAGAGAAAAAAAGAACTAATTACTTGAAGAACAGCTACTCAGAAAGTGTTTTTAATGAGATACGGATGTGTCATTAATTCCTAACTGCTGTCAGAATAAATGCTTTCTTGGAAAATGGGTATATTTAAAGGGAGTTCATGTTTTTAGTTTTTTTTCCTGCAGTAGGCATCAGAAGAGATGAAAATGAAGGGTGGACATTGAAGACTGAGAAGGAGCCAAAAATTATTTCAAGATCTAGATAGCTTAGATTTTAAGTCCCACTAAGTCAAATTGTTGGCTAATATACCATTTCTTGCATATTTATCTTGTGCCCACACTCCAGTCAGAAAAGGCATTTCTCACTATTGGCCTGGATTACTGCACAGCAAAATAAGGTGTGAAGTCTCCCCTTCTAAGAGGAGAGGCTTGTTTCTTCAAGGTTTCTTCATACCCGCATGTGCATAGGTGGAAGATTACAGTAGGTTCAGCCTGCATGGTTTGGGTTCACTTAACCTGGTCTTTACTTTTCACACAACGTTTAGCCATATTGGAAACAGGCAGCTCTGGTTTGACTTGATTGATTATGCAAATGCAGCACAGCTATGAATAGCACACTTGAAAGTGGATAGGCAATCAGCACAGCTATTTCAGTAGTGAGAGATCTGCTATAGCTTAGGAATAGCCTGCAGAGCTTGATGTTGGCTCTGGGTTCACCATGGTGAACCATGGCATGATAAAGTTCTTGGAGACAAGAAACATTTCAAAGTAGCATAAGAAATAGGGTAGTTTCTGGTTTGTTTTATGCCACAGGGAAGATGCCACTGAGCTATCTTACAGAGTGCAGGATCTTACTCACTGTTGCTTAGAGCAAACACGTGCCTGTCAATATGTGTAAGAAGAGGCACTCATACTGCTTTATTAGCCTACAAAACTATTCAGTAATTAATTAATATTTGCATATTTAAATACTTTAAAGTCCTATCTGAGAGAATGTCACCTGCACATTTGTGTAAAATGTACAGGTTTGCATCCTTTAGGAACTCATAGGGGACTATCTCTGGATTTGTAAATCAAACCCAGATGATAAAAAATCTTGGAAGAACAACCATATGTAAATCTATCTGGTGTTTCTGAGAATGTTCAAAGGCAAGGGGTAAATGTACAGAGTACAAAAAATATCTAGAGGAAATACTATTTCTGCTTCCCCTACAGTGCGTTCTGTGTAGGTCCAGACAGAGCTTGCAATCATGGTTTTTTCTCATGAGGTAATTCAAAAAACAGATAGTGCTAGCTTGCCATCAGTGAGGTTTTAGCGTGCCAGAAAGGAAACACTAAATAGTTTTCTCCTCCCAGAAGAGATGGAATTCCCTCACAACACAAGCAATATTCTCAGTTTGATGCCATGATAATCCCAGGGGTGAACTATTTACTTGCCTCACTGTATCTTCTAACTGGTTTCAGGTTTTCAGCTGTTTTTGAAGAGCCTGGCAATCATTTTAAAGCTACAGAGTTCTCACAAGATAGACTAAAAGTGAAAATGCAGGGCTAAAAAGAAATGTATCAAAGAGTATTTTCTGCAATTGGGGGCTGGATGAATAACGTGAAACTTGAATACATACAGATAAAGCTATACCATTATAAAAGCAGATAAAGTAATTCCTCTCTTACTTCTATGCAAAGAGTTTTTCTAAATCATTAAAAAAACCTACAGTGTTGTCTTTTTTTTTTTTTTTTCATCTCCTCACATACTTACAAATGCAAAGTATAGAATAAAAGTGAAAATTATGTGGACAGAGATAAAACAGATGAAAACCTGTTTTTCCGTCTCTCTCCTATAATGAACTGTGACTGCAGCACTTCTAGCATCTCTCCTCCTTTTTCTGTCCCTTCCCCTGTCCAGTATGTCCTCCCACAGGTCTGAGGATGACAACTGAGAGGTGCTCATGCTCTGTAGCTTGTCATAGTTGCATGTGCACTGTGACCAGCAAAGCAGACCTCCCCTAGGCCCTTATCTTCCTCCACATGACATGGGCCTGGGATCCTTCTACCCAACACTCACTTCAACAAAACTTGTAGAAATTTGAGAGCTTTCAAACATCTGCCTTCTTGAATTTCATTCAAACTGGTTAGCTTCAAGTTACTGGAGGAGTAAGAAGGAAGAACAGCAACAAATTCTGTACAATTGTTCCCTTAGCTACACGCAGCATTAGGGATACTGACAGACAGCATATGCATCACCATGGGTTGCAAGAAAATACCTCATCATCTGCTTAAATGTGTTCAGATAATTCTTAACTCTCTGTTGCTATATAACAGAGCAATGTTAAGGTTGAACATGCTGACTGTATTTTCGCTTTAAAAATGCCTATAAAATGCTATTATATGACATTTTTATGACAAACACTAGATCACTGTATATGAAACTCTTGGCACCTGCTGCTCCATTTCTCCAATGTTGGCCATTAGAACTTCATCCTGCTTCATCTTTTGGGGAGGGCATATATTGAAAGATGTACTAAAATCTGACTTTTCAATTCCCCAGATTGAAATTTATATCCATACTTGTTGGTTCAAGGTCTAAGCACAGGGAAGTCCCTGTATTTTAGATCCAGCATGGACTTGTTTTTCTTTTCTGAAAACAGCAGATTTTATGATATATGATCATTGAAGCCACCTGTTAACATCTTTTAAGGAGACATTTACTGCTGATGCAGTGCCTATTTGGCAACGGATTCTCAACAATGGGAACAGATTACTCTATTATAATCAAACCTTATTTCCCCTCTCTCTTTTATCAGCATATGACAAAACAATTGTGACAATTTTTTTGTTGTTTTGTTTTGTCTAATTTTGGCAGTGGGGAACACTGCCACATTTAGTTTTGATGCTGCATTCCATAAAATTTTTCTGTTGTGGGTCTATATATAGGCTTTAGAGAGCACTTATAATGGTTTTAACTAGAGGAGTGAAATTTTATTTTCACCTTGTAGTGTCAGTAAAATATTGCAGTTAAAAACCTCTGAAGATCACAGCAGACAGTGTTACTTGGAAACAATAAAAGTAATAGAATAAAAGCTCTATACTCCACTGCAGCAGAATCAGTGCTTCTTTGCCCCTTTCAATCTCAGATCTGGATATCTCTGCTTGTGCCGTAACACTGATTCATAAGAATCTGTCTTTGACTTATATTTTGATTAAATCATCATATATGCATGCTTGGCTGTATGCCAAGCTTTCCAATATCTACAACATGTATCCTACATCTACATAATACATTCAGTTTCCTTTGGGGTCAGTGAGACCCTATATTGGATGATTTACTTTGAAGATGGCTGTCAGCCCAACATGACAGTGTGAATTCTCTAGAATTTGAATAAACAATTTGAATTCCCCTGGCAAATCATTTCAGGGAAGTGCAATGGTTCACACTGCTCAGAAATACTTTCCTCTCAACTCAGGGGTGAGGAGTTTCAGCAGCATGAGGAGGAACACCATGATCTTCCCAGAGAAATTAAGCAAGCTTCATTTGAGTTCTAGCAGATGTCTTTGTACAGAACAATAACCTATGCTGCTTGCCCAGATTGACTGGAAATGCCATGACACAGAAAATTTCATCCACACCAAACAAAATGCAGAACCTGTCTCAGTTTGTTCTCTGACTGCCACACTTTACACTGGGATGACTGTGTAATAACAAGACAACTTCAGGTTTATGTACTCTTTAAAATATTTTGTTGTGTTTACAATATCAGCACAGTGCTGTCATACTCAGAGTTCATCTCAATCTAAGCATAGTCAATCTGCTATATAACACTCCTGGGGCTTCTTCTGTATCAGTCTTCCCCAGTATCTAAAATACCCTGTGGAGCTGATTCCTCCAAGGAAAATAAAATGTGGGGAAAAGAAGGGAGGAAATAATTTAGAACATATACATGTTTTTCTAACTGAAATAAATAAGTTGTAAGACACCATGTTTGACTGCATATCCACAGGAGCTTTTTATATTACAGAATGAAATTGAATTGATAAGCCATAATAGTCAAACAATTGCTGTGGAATAAATAAACATCTTAATGATGGATCTAAGCATCTTTCTCATCTCCTCATTTCTTATGTATACTTTAAGATACCAAACAGAAGGGTGTCTCCAGTTGAGACCAGAAAAACCTTTACAAGGACATTGATTCCATTCCTCATTTTTTAACTTTCCTTTTGAAGGAATTAGAATTATGGGTATCTTTTTGTCTCATGAAGTTACAAACTAGAACTCAATAAATTCAAAACATTTTCCAAATTGCGCAGAAAAGCAACAACTATTCCATAAGATTTCACATTATCCTTCACATTACTTTCACAGTTTCCCAAGCTTTCAAGACAAAGATGAATTATTATCTACTTTGTTCAAAATATTCTTAGTTTGACTGCACATTTGAAGTAATGGTCATGTACCATTGTGCATTTGGTGCTTTTTATTTGGGTGCTCTCATTTATGTTCCTTCAAATAGTCCAAATCAAACTTTTTGAAAGAGGGGAGATGTGCTTTTCGCTGTGGGAGGCACTGAAACTGCTTTTGGGGAAAGTTGTTTACACTCCAGGGTGTGTCAAACAGAAGAATCCCAGAAGCTGGGAAAATGAAGGTTGTGCAGAGTCAGAGGGTCTAAAGTGAGGAGCATGGTGTAAAAAGACAGGCCTCCAGTGGGCGGGAAATAATTGTTTTTTAGGGACAGAACATGCAGCAATTCAGAACATCATGACTTAAACGCAAGGATTCACAAATGCAAATACTCAAAAGAACTAATGTATTTACTATTAGTATTTACTATTACTAATAACATTTACTATCTCTATCCTGTCTCACCTAGCATTTTTAAGATTTCTTCATGTCAAAACTTACCTAATACTTACCTCACTCACATACTAATTAAACATTTTTTTTTTTTTTTCCCCCGAGGAAAATATTTTCTACACAAAGTACACTGATTTTGTTTAGAAAAAAATGCTAACTAAATCTGGAAAAAATACACCAACCTTTTTAAACTAAAGATCACCTATGTGGGTAGACAAAAAAGAGGGCATAAAGAAGTGCAAGCATATAAATATTTGCCACTTTTATTTCATAATAAAATTTGAAAATCTCTTAACTCTGAAAAGTTTGGATACCATTGCTGTATTTTATACTTCAGAAGTGAGCTTTTATATCATGTTGTCTTCTCTCATGTTTCTTTTGATTCTTTATAATGATCATAGAAGTTGATTCAAATAATTGAAAAATACCCTGTCTTTCTTTTTGCATCTCTCCTGCCCCAAAGGTAAGACTATTTAATTTGATAAAGTATTCTTGCAAAGCTATGTTATACATCACTATATCTGATCTATGAACAGACCAAGAAAATTAAAATGTGGTTACCTTAGGCTCTAAGGACTCAAACTTTGAATTTTGAGAGAATCTGTCTTCTCTCTTTGTAGACCAGGCAATTGTATACTACATATAAATATAGAGAAAAAGAATATGGAATATGGAGCCTCCAAAATCCTGCTTCTTGTCAAGTTTTCCCGCAAATCTGGAGCATCAAAAGACTATAGTACTTTTTAAAAATAAACACTATTATATTTCTCCCAGGGGTTTGGCCACTCTCATTTGTTTGTTTGTTTGTTTGTTTGTTTGTTTATTTATTTAAGGGAGATTACCACCTACTCTAGTTGTCTCTAACAAGCTAGCTTTCTCAGGATTTTAAATATTCCATTTTAGATTTGCTTAATCTATGTGGCAAAACTTTTCCTTTGTCTTCATCCTTAGAAGCAGAATAAGTATGTCCTCACTGTCCTTAATGGGCTGTCAGAAGTTGGAATTGAAATAAATGGAATCTCCAGGGATCCAAAAAGCTGAGACAGGAGATCAGACTATGTTAAAATAGCATTAGGATACTATCAGTATCTTTGGTAGAAAAGCTTAAATTCTATTCTATTCCTTTGGATGAAAATGAGCACATAACGCACAGTAGAAATATGCTCTATCCTTTAATCTTCAGAAAACATTAGATTAATTCTTTCCTCTCCCTAGCATAGATACTTAGGGAAAGCCTACTATTGACTGCTTGTTAAAGAAGGGAGTAAAATATTCAAGGAAATCAATCATAAGGTTGTAGCAGAAGGTTATATATCCAAAGATGGATATTCTCATTTGACTTATTGATGAGAATAATGCAGTAGTATTTCTATTGCATTTCATTTTTTGTTGAATTCTAATCTTGAAAAATATGCTCTACTTAATCCTTCTACTAATTTCTCTACATTCTGTACAATTCTGCTGTCCTTGCTTTTGTGAAAAGCAAACAAGTAGATTGTCTTGTGAGTCAAGACTGGGTAGGGCCCCTGTTTCTGGTATGATTTACTTTTCTCCTTTCTCAGATGTTTGAAACGTAAGTCTGCCTCTAATCTGTCTCTGTTTTTACAGTTAAACTGTTAGTTAAAAAGTAGTTTTCACTGCTGAAATGAAAGCCTCCAGACTTATTTTCCAGTACGAAATTGAGTTTTTCCTCACACTAACTAGAAAGGTTTTGGATGTGCAGTGAGCAGCTTCTACATAGAAATCACTGAGGGAGAATATATATGAAATACCAAAGCATCATTTTTTTTAACCATAATCGTACCTCAAGGACAGATTATTCTTAAGTGCTAAAATGAAAATCCATTTGAACACTAGGCAAGAGTAGCTCAGACAGGAAAGGTGCAAAGCAGATCTACCAGCATTTTTCTGTAGTAGATGAAGTGCAGAACTGATGCACAGTCTTATATATGTCTAGGTGCCTAAGCCATGGAAAGTGAATTGGAGAAGTACGGAAAAGCTGATGTACAGTGACATTTCTTCTGTTTATATGTCTACTTCACTGACACTTGACAGTTATTAAAGTTGTCCTCCTGTTTGAGGGAGTCACTTCCAATTGCCTGTACATGTAAAAGCTTTCAAGAGAAATACAATGTATCACTCCAAGAGTTCCAGAATTTAAAGTTTTTCTTGTTTAAACCTCTACTTTATATAAATTTGCCAGGCAGAGCGAGAGAACAAGAGTTGAGTTGCTCTGACACTTTCTATTAAAGCATCTTTCCTGACTTTTTCTTATGCCCCAGATGCTACATCTTTACATAATGACACTGAAAAACTGGTGTAACATGGTTTTCACATTTCAAATTACGTGATGTATTTACTTTTCCTTCTAAAGCATATGCCTCATTTCAGTACTTCTGTTGTCAATGCAAAGACATCTTGCCTATCCAAAGTCAGCAGGGGGACAATAAAGAAATAAAGGATGAGAAGTGACCTAAATGAGAAAACTGCAGATACTATTCTGGAAAATCTGGAAAAACAGAATACACAAGTCAGATGACTCTTGAGACAAATTGAAAATCATTTTGTGTTGAAGAAAACTGATCCAAGAAATACGCTTGCTTTCTCCCCATCGGCCCATCCTCTCACATGCATGTACGTGTTACAGTTCAGCTCCAAATGACACCTAAATGCCAATCTACACATGAAATGCGGCACAGCTGTAGTTTCCATTATTCTGAATTGCATCTTAGTCTAAGAACTAGAGTGCTTATGTCTGCTTGTGCCTCCTACTAGTCTAGAAAATTAATGTTATAGGCTCTGCACATCTTTGTTTTATTTTAAATAACAAAACAGTGCAACTTTAGCAAATACCAGCAACAAGAAAAACATCAAACAAACAAAAATCCCGAAAAAAACAGCTTTTCTAACAGCTCTTTTCTGGCAGCACTGAGTTGGCCTTCTTCATCTAGGAAACCTCTCTGTATTCATCTCTCCTGAAACAACCTAAAAACCAAGAATCATCTTCTGGGCTACTTAGCTTTTAAAATCTACTGCTTGGGCCTTGTTCTTGTGGGTATGATCAATTGTTCTTATGGGTCTGTTGATTTGATATCCACCTTAAAATTCAGCGAGCTCTCTGTGTAGGGAACAGCATGTTGTTGAAGCACATATTGGCAGATCTGTTAACTAAATGCTAATCACAAGAACATTTCGGCTAGCACCATTAAGCTGGTTTCCAGAGATGGAAACTGGAATAAAAGCACATCAAGGAACAACAACAACAACAACAACAACAACAACAAAAGAACAACAAAACATGACATCACTTTCATAGCATTTTCCATTAACAAAAATCTAATTTTCATAAGAAATTTCACTTTCCATTTTACATCAATTTAAATCAGTGGGAGATTTCCCTGAGAAAGCCTAGGAAAGATGAATAGCATTGTTCTTGTCAAACTCATTCATCTTCTGCTCTATCAGTATTTAATTTTGCAATACATGGCAGCAAAAAGTCAAGACATCTATGTAGAAAATACAGAGTTTCATGTGAACCAGACAACAGTAGTTCTGGAATGATTAACCTACAAAATATGAGGTCAGCAATTCAGAGAGTTACCCATGTTTGCATTTCCATGGAGAAGATGTTTCTCTGAAGGCAAGCAAGAGCTGAAGAACAAAGCTATGATGTCATGATTTTAAATGCATTTTGGGTTCTAATGAGGACTGATTTGGAAATACAGCAGAATTACAGTTTACTCTGTCGGTGACATCCTGTGAGATATCTTGAAGGCTTGGAAGGAATCTAATTGATGAATTCTAACTGAAGTTTTCAGACTATGGCACTGAAGTTCACAGAAGAATAATAATGTTCACTACGAAGAAAAGGACAAAGTAGGTGCTTGCACATAATAGCAAGGTATCAGAGGGGGAAAAAAAAAATCTTTGTGTGTGAGATCTATTTGAGTTCCAAAAATAATCCAGATGAGACATAAACGTTGGAATTAATACCACATGGGAGTTTGAAACACATTTACATTTACAAATTTTGACCTGGATGTAAACGCTCCAAAGCCTATCAAGCAGGTGGAGGATAACAAAGATCTAATTTGCTTTCAGAAATAGCAGCAATGCAATTAATACAGGCTGTTAAACTGTTAGTGGAAGGAAATGGATTGGTAGGGAATGTTAGGTCAATCAGAAGATTCATGACAAATGTGAAATTGTTTTCTACAACACCTAAGTGCATAGAGAGGCAAGTGCTTAAAAAGGAAGAGAGGTGTACATTGTCCTGTAAATAGGATTCTAACTTTGCATACATCCGTCTTGTATGGCCTGCTTCCTTACCACATTTATACTTTGATATTAAAGACTGGAGTTACAAGGAAGCATTAGGACAAAGGTAAAATGTAGGTTGGAGGAGTATGAAACAAATCTAAATAATCTATGCATTAATTAAAGTTTAAAATCTAGCTTTAAAATAAAATCACCACACAAAATTAGAAATCATCCAGTCAAGCATGCTTCAGAATAAATCACAAGCCTTCATTATAACTCTTTAGATCTGAGTATAGCACACAATAGCAGTATAAGTTATTCAGGGAATCCAGTTACTTAAAGGAAATGTTCTTTAAATACATACAATTCAAGATAAAGAGTGAAAAAATGACCCAAGTCATTAGAATTCCTTCTCTGGTGTGGACAGCAGACGTAAACTGTACCCACGTGACATGAGGTTGAAACAATCCTGAATTACTTTTTAAATGGCAAAAGATTCCTCGTAACTTATCATTGATTTCCACTGACCAAATTTGAACTCCTCTTCAGGCTTTCCATGCAAATGCAGCAACTCTCCTTCAGATAGCACGTACAAGTTATACAGGCCTGCTAGGTCACCTGTACACCTTGCTTAGGAACAGGACCAAGCTCATCCCGTGGCTTTCTGGAAAACACAAATCTCATAGATACTAATACGAATCACCTCTCAAGCTACAAGAGAGAAATACTCATTACTACCATCCTATCTATCTTTTTGATGAAGTCTTGACCCTAGCTAGGTGCAGCAGCTATATCATATTATGAGATGTTTGCATGCAAGAAAACTAATCAAGGGCACATCTTACTGGGCCTAGAGGCAGCTGCTTCATTTACAGCCTGCTGCAGCATCTTATAAGGTGTCTCACTTTGATTCCTTTGTGCTATGCTTTCCAAATGCCAGATAAAAGTATATTTTTGAATAATTTAATTCTTTCCCTTGTGGACAAATAAGCACAGTAAATGACCAATAATGTACCATTACTTATAGCTTAATGAGGCCTGAAAAGTTCTGTAACCTTATAATAATCAGATTCAAGCACATAAAGTGATTACATGGTAATAGTTGTGGTAATAAGTACTTAGTATCAGAGTGAGTATGGAGCATGTATGTATAAAGGTCTATGAATTTTTAATTCGTAGATGTTGTTTATAAACAGGTTTTAATCATGTATCCTACTATTTTATAATGTGTCTAAACATTTCAAAAATGATTGAGGAGCTTAGAAATAAACTTGTGTTCTTCATCAAAAGTAGGTAGGTCTACATCTGAAGAGGAAACAAAACAAAACAAAACAAAACAAAACACCACTATTCATTGCTAAATAACTTAGGCTAAATACCCAATATTTACTAGTTCATATGAATCCATCCTAGGGTTAAGTGAATATTTTTATTTTCTTTGCAATTTGTATATTAATTTAGAAATAGACGAACTGTCATTGTCAAAGAGAACACCAGAGCTGGACACTGGATAGTGAACTTATGAGGAGCCATACCTTGTAACTCACACTTCCAAGATCATGCAGCTTCCTATGTGTGCAGCTTACACTTCTCTATATACCTGCATATTATTCATTGTAAATGTCTAAGGTCTAATCCTAATTTGTACAATTCACATCTTAGAATGGACGTAAAACAGGGATAAGCAAAGAAGCCACTGGGAGAACTGGAAGTTACATATTCAATTAAATTAAGCTTTTGAAAGCTTTGCTACATGAACTTCAGTAGCAGCAAAGTGAACATTGCAATAGGCTGCTATACATTTGGAATTCACAGACTTGGGAAGATCGTTCTCTCTCTGAAATCTGTGCAAACCTGGACTGATCATAAATGCTTCAATGAATGCACTTATATTAGCATAAATCACAATTGAAATCACTGAGGAATTATCTGGATGAAATCTAAATCAAACTCAGAAATTTTGTTTACTTGAGTCATGTGAAATTTTTTCAAAAAATAAGTTTAAAAACACTATTTGAAATTTGCTAAAAGCACTTTCAAAAATCAGTTAAATACATTTAACTGAATGTAGCTAATATATCAAACAGATTACCTAGAACTTCAGACAACATAACATTTACACAAGTTCAGAATTCATCATATCAATTGGTCGCATGATTTTCAAAATTAATTTTAAATTATAAATGCACTGCTAAGCATATGAAACATTAACAGTTATTAACTTTGAAACACTACATTGCTTCTAGCAACTATCTTACTTTAAAACAATAGAATTAAACAACAACAAAAAAGCCCTCTGTTTTCTGTACCCAGTCTTCATGTTGCTTAATACATTCAGAATTCCTTTACCCTTCTTCCTTCTTTCAGAGTTACTTCATCACTTGTGATAAAATGCTGGTTCAGTCAGCTGGAGACTGAGCGCTACTCAAGCCTTTTTCTTATGAGTGATAGCAGAGGGAGGGATCAATATGTTGCAGCTTTGATTAGATTTCAAAAGCATTCCTGTTTTGATGTAGACTGCCACAAGGTCTCTGATCCTTTGAAGAAGCTTAGGTCGAGTGTCAAGTGAGGTGGACTAAGTGACTATAAAACCGGTTCAGTAGAAGAGCTACAGAAACCAAGTGGGCTTCTGTGGAAGGTACTGGGTTATGAGGAAGATGCAAAAGCTTGTGGGATCTTTCATCTCTTTTATCCATCAGCGGTGTATTATCCAGGGAAAGCAGAGAAGAGAAGTGGATATTATGTGCACTCGTAAGTACTAGAAGACATGACAGAGGCAACATGCGATCACCCCAAGTCAAGCTGACACCCCACAAGACTTCCAGCTCTGGAAAGCATAGCTTTGTGCTTTTTTCATGCACAAAGGACCAAATGGACACCTCCAAACTGCACACCTTGGGTGTTCTTCTCCAGCCCCAAGGCAAAGAAAGGCCATCAGCAGCCTGGCACAGACGCTGCCCCACAGCACAGTGTCAGTGTGCTCTGACACAACAGCTCCAGGCCTCCTTTGGTTCCATGCTAAGGATATCCCATGTCTTTCATCATCTTCTAGACTTGTCACCTGAACTGCTGAGTTGCTATCAATACAATGCGCATAGTTAATCAGTATTTCCTCTCAGACCTGTCCTACTTTCCCTGGGGGACAGGAAATTTACTCAGCTGCATGTTGCGTGGTCCTCTCCCAAAGAATGGGGAGCCAAACTGCCTGACTTTGCTTATGGGCAACCCATCAGCCATCCTTGGATTTGAGGATTAAACTTATACTTCATCAGAGGTATCAGTAAAAGCAGATTGCATCAGTGTGAGTCCAGCAAAACAACCTGCAGGTCTCTCTTGGAATGTTAAATTCCACATCTTGCAACTAGAATTTTTCCTTAATTTATGCCAGTCAGAGCCATTTCAGTGGAGGTATTATGTCTGAGAGTGGATACATTGCTTGTGAAATAAGTGCTGTTCTCCTAGTGGAGTACACAGACAGATATTGAAAGGGGCACAATTATGCTTCAGGGAGAAATCAGTAAAATCAATTCTTCTTTCAATGTTAGTTAAATTGAGAGGATTGATTTCAGATACAAAGCTTGGTAAAGAGTTTATTTGTTTATTTTTCCTTTGAAAAAATGGCTATAAGCAACTACCTAATTTATGCTGCAGTCATTTGAATTACAGCACGAAGACACAGAAGCATACTTGTTAGCCAGCACACAAAATCAAGTTAATTTGAAGGAATATACTTCAGCAGGAGTGTTAAATTCTGTAGCAACTTTATGATTTCAGTTTCCCTTGTATTAAAATGCAGATGCAAAACACTTATAAATGCTTCCTCCTGACCTTTACTTACTGAACTGTTCTAAAATTTTTGTATCTCTAATTTGAAGAAGTTATTCAATTTATATGATTATGAAGCATCTGATATGTAGATATTTATAAACAGTTTCTAGGTACAAATTTTTCAAGATGTGTTTCTGGTTGTTTTTCAGATTTAAATTACTCTTTAAACTCAGTACATTAGTCATGAAAGAACAGTTGGCTTACTTTCAAAAGGAAAGAACATCCTATTTGTTAAGCAGGCAGGCTAAGATTTAAGAGCTGAGGTTCAGTCTGCAGGTATCTTGATTTTCCCTGGTAAACCACATATTCCCTGGTAAACCACGTATTTAACTCTCACTAGAATCTTTGGCAATTGTTAACTTAAGTCATGATCTGGATCTGGGCTTCTATCTAGTTGTTTGTTTTCAGCTTCCCATGAACAAAATGAGGGTAACAGAACTTCTCAAACTCATGAGAGCATTGTGAATGCATGGAAAATATGCAACATGCAGATACAGATAGCATTTCAATAACTTCATTTGTTTCCACCATTGTTTAACTAAATCACCATCACAGTTCTTTTAATTCAGGCCACACAGACCACAAGAAAGTGAAGAAAGGAAACGAAACTAAGAAACACAAAAAATTAGATGGACAGAAATAAAAAGGAAACATTTACCCTTTCTAGTCACTAGGTATTTTATACTGTTCTGTGTCTTCACATGATATACTACTAAGTTCTTTCAACTGGAATTTTATTCCACTAATTGATATATAGTCACCATGTACCCCTTTTTCTAAATATGCAGAAATGTCAGTGTTCTCACATGAGGGATTAATCATTAACCTCATTCTTTTATAAATGCTTCTTATTCCAAATCATGTGGCAAGTTTATTTCTCTATCACCTATAAATTTATCTCCCAGTTTTCCCCTTTCATCTTAATATTGTGCTTTTCAACTTCAGAACATTTCTCTGGTCTTGAAAAATTGAGAGAAACATTAAGCAAAAAGGATTAATAAGCAGGATTAATAAGGCTTCAGAATTCAAGAACAATGATGCTGGGCATAAAGAACAGGAGAAACATATGTAAAAAACATTGAAGATAGCTGTCCTAGCTATTTGAAAAGTCAGGGTATGGGGCAAAAAAGAAAAGAGGATAAGTCGATGAAACCTTAAATACCTGTAGCACAAATACTCTGAGGCTGAACTTAAGAAGCTAATGTTATGTTCTTTATTGCATGCCAGGTGAATATGGTGAATCAGAGGCTTAGATGTTCAATGAAAAATGTAGAAATAAGAACACAGGCTACTTAAGTAACTTGAGTTTCTTATTTCAGTTGTGTGTGACAGAGCACTAAATGACACTACGTACATGTGGGATACTGCATGACAGCAGAAATGCTCAGTGAATTTCCCATAGAAAATCTGAAGGTTCATTTCAGGGAATCACAGTTCAGTTGCCTAGTTTATTAACTTCTGAAAATGGGGGGAAAAAGTAAAAGGAAGTTTTCTCTTTCAATTTCTGCCTGCAACCAATGTTTCTCTTCAGTAATATACCTACAGTGAATCTCAATATTCAGGCCTAGATTAACTTGTATGGTTGGTGAGAAAGGCTTTGACTCTGGTGACTGCTCTATGAAAAACATATAATCTAATGGTTTCAGGAAGATTAAGTATTCTATTTACACCTATTTAAAGTTACATATACAGTCACACACATGCACACACACAAATGTATGTAATTCATGCTACTACACTCTTTTACTCTGTTTTGACTTATGATGGGATGCACTGAGACATTTCTGAGACATTCGTGATGCTTTCCCTGTACAACACTCAGTCATACCCTGGACTTCTTTCTGAGTCTTCTCTTATGAGCAAATTCTTCTAACAGAAATGAATGTTAGTATTTGCCTCCTTCATCTTGACCCAGCCATTTGCTTTTCTTCAAACTCCCTTCTGGATGGGCAACTATAGAGAAACAGCATTAAATTGTGCAGTCAGATTCCATTTTGTGGGATCTGTAAATACTGAAAGAGGTCAGGCTGAGCATGCTACAAGTGTTCATGCAAAAAATAACATCATTATGTTGCAGCACTGTACAAACAATCTCTTGCGCTAGCTTTAGCATGAAGGATGCCAAGCTTTAAAATCTAGAAAGTCAGTGGGCTTTCAATTATGTCCTGTGAGAAGAAATCCCTTCACTATTCAGGATGATGTCTCTTCACCCTAGAGCTTCTTTAAATGAATACTCTCTTTGGTAAGATGCTGCAGTGTGCAGCTTACAAGCATATAAGTGAAAAAGCAAAACCAAAATACCTGTTTTGAATTATGAGTATTTGAATCCTTGAAGTTATCAGTTTGAAAAAAATTACACTGAAATGTGATTAAAGTGTTATATCTTAATATATATATATGCACCCTAGTAAAAAGCAAGCTAGGCTAACAGCAACACCTAAGCAAGTAATCATTACTATGCATTATTTTACAGACGTTAAATGGGTTACCTTGTTGAAAGCTCCAGTAAAGAAAATGCAGTCCAGTAAAGGCCTCAGCCTTTTGCAGTGCAGAGCTTCCAGAATGTACCCAGGCAATCCACTGGCTCAAAGCCATGCTGTCTGATGCAGAGCAGATCCAAAAATACAACGGCTCAGCAGTGAGGTTTGCCCAGACATGCCTAAGGGTGAGTTGGGAAGGAGCTGCTAGTAATGAAGAATAGATGGGCTTGATCAGCAGTCAGTCTCAAGGGCTTCTGTGCCAGCTGGACACGCCTGTGCCAGCTCAGGGATTGCAATGCTTGTGATGAACATGGGATGGGAATACAAGTCTCCTCCCAGGCAAGACAACACAGTCTCCTCCTGTGGACAACTCCAAGTACCTGATGATCCTGCTCTGAGTGGGTTTTCCAACATAATGGCTTTCTGAAATCTCTATTTTATTCCCCCTCCTCCCCCTCCCAGGAGAAGATTAACAGAAATCTTTTATACTCTGTTAGTACCATTCCAAATAGTTTCCAAGTTAACAGCCCATTTTTATTAACACAAGTAAATCTAAAAAGACTCCATCAGAAACAAAGTAAACTTTCTAATATGTGGATGCAACAGCAGAGAGAGAAGCAGAAGAAAAGAAGAAACAAAGGAAAGCAAGCAGGTCCAAATCAGGATCATTTCTTCCCTTCCACTCACCACAAAATGTAAGGCCAGGTGTAATTCACCTCACTTGTACAAGAAATTGAAGCATATTCTTTTGCTCACATGCTTTCTTTCTCTTTTCCTGATGCTATCAGAGATATCTGTCCCTAGTCAGCCATCTGTGAAGATTCTGGGGAAGCCCTTTTTCAGGGGAATTACTTGGACAGATAGCCCCTATTTGATATCAATTAAGATTTCATAAATTAACAGAGAACTTCATAGTAGAAGTCCTATTCTGTCAACATCTAGTTTTGAGGAACCCTTTATGGAAGAAAATATATATGCTTGGACATTCATGTTCCTGTATTTCATTTTCTGTCATGTTAGATTTTGAATTTATTAATACCATGATCTGTCAGTGTGTCTCATTGGGAATTCGGACTTAGCCCATACACTTGCCTTCCTCAACCCTAGAGATTTGAAATGAGATTTGAATTACTTTCCCTAAACCAGTTTTGTTTTTTCTTCTTCTCTGAGTGTACATGTGGCTCTTAGTCATGTGCAAAACCCCTACATTGTACCCCTTTGTTAAAATATTACAGACAGATGGTACCAAAACAAAATCCAGTAAGACTGAATCTAAAATGAGATGCTGTGCCTAGCCCTCCTATTTTAGATCCTTTCAAAGTTAATGGTCCAGTTTATGTTTTAGGTACTGGATCATTACCCTGTGTGGGTGGTAATGCTACATGCCTTTCAACAGAAAAAAGTAAACTACATTATGAGTGGTAACAGAACACTTCATTTTCTTCCAGTGGATATATAACAACTATTTGCTTAGGATTCATAACATTACCAGAGTGCAAGAAGAAAAGTTTTTATGATTAGAACTGAAAATGGATCTGACAGAGAACATTTAAAATATGATGTATATGAAGAATTTCTTGTACAATAATCTTCATATCAGAATTTTACAGCAACTAACACTTTTTTTTTAGTCACTAACACATAAGATATTTGGGAAGTTATCCTTAAACATACATCTGTAAAAGAAGCATAGAAAAGAGAAATTTTGTTTTGCAGAAGAGGAAGACGCTAAGTAGCTTGCTTCAGATAAAGCATCTACAGCATATAGACAACAGAAATCCCTGTGCCAGCACTGTGTAGGCATCCCTATAGCTAGGCAGTGGTGCCATGGCCCAGGGAGGTGGTGTCATCTCACTCCTTGGAGGGTTTCCAGCCCCCGTTGGATATAGCCCTGAGCAACATGGTCTGACCTCAGGGCTGAGCCTGCTCTGGGCAGGAGATCAGATGGGGACCTCCTCAAGTCCCTGTTGGCCTGAATTGTCCTGTGGTACTATGGTCTTAGGTCACAATGTTATGCTGCCATTTCAAGCATGAGGACATGCTTAAATTCACGACTGACTATTGCACTGAATGAAGTATCTTTGAGCACTCAGTCACAGGCTTTCATGACACTTACTACTGTATCATTTTAGGCAGAATTAGCTGACAAACTGAGCCTGTGTTTAAACAGCATATTTTCAGATGAACTGTTCATGGGCTTAAAAAGAAATATAACCAAAATTAAAATAGTCTGCTTTTAAATAAGGTATACTTAAACTGATTTATGGAGTACTCCTACCTAAAACTTTTTCATTAGTTAAAAGAGCTTCCCTGAAACTCCAAACTTAAATATCTGTGTAATACAGTTTATTTCATACTCTATGTAAGTATATGAGTTGTTATACAAATTTTTAGAGATTTTGTTTATTGTAATTTGAATGATGAATTCATAATATGCTGTTTTATCTGTACAACAATCTCTGCAGTTTATGAAAGAGATGAGATGAAAAGAATTTCTTATACAAATAAATATTTTTGTTTTGTTTTGTTTGTTTTCCACTGATGACATGCCAAGGTATCCTTTAAATAAATCAACAAGGCCAAGTGCCAGGTCCTGCACCTGGGGTGCAATAACCCCAAGCAGAGGTACAGGCTGGGAGATGAGTGGTTGGAGAGCTGCCAGGCAGAGAAGGACCTGGGAGTATTGGTGGAATAGTCAGCTGAATCTGAGCGAGCAGTGTGCTCAGGTGGCCAAGAAGGCCAACGGCATCCTGGCTTGTATCAGAAGCAGTGTGGCCAGCAGGGCTAGGGAAGTGATCATCCCCCTGTACTCGGCTCTGGTGAGGCCGCACCTGGAGTACTGCGTTCAGTTTTGGGCCCCTCACTTCTTGTAGGACATCGAGGTGCTCGAGCGAGTCCAGACAAGGGCAATGAAGCTGGTGAGGGGTCTGAAGAACAAGTCTTACAAAGAGTGGCTGAGGGAGCTGGGTTTGTTCAGGCTGGAGAAGAGGAGGCTCAGGGGTGACCTTATCGCTCTTTATAAGTACCTCCTTTAAGGAGGCTGTAGTGAGGTGGGGGTTGGTCTATTCTCCCATGTGCCTGGTGACAGGATGAGGGGGAATGGGCTAAAGTTGCACCAGGGGTGTTTTAGGTTGGATATTAGGAAGAACTTTACTGAGAGGTTTGTTGGACATTGGAATGGGCTGCCCAGGGAAGTGGTGGAGTCATCATCCCTGGAGGTCTTTAAAAAACGTTTAGATGTTGAACTTAGTGATGTGGTTTAGTGGAGGACTTGTTAGTGTTAGGTCAGAGGTTGGACTCAATGATCTTGAGGTCTCTTCCAACCTAGAAATTCTGTGACCCTGTGATTCTGTAAATAATCCATTTGTTTGTTTTTAAATGATCATATCTGAATGTTTCAAGTTATAAATAGGAATTTGCCCTGCAACAATTCCAGTTGGTATACATGTACATTTAAAGTTCCCAGATTTTTCATCCCAAGGTATCAGAAAAAATGAGAAACTTGAGAAACAAATGTTTCATGTTCTCTGGTAGTGTTTGTACTTGATGCTTGTTTACATTCTGGACTTCAAATATTTTTGGAAAAAAAAAAAGAAAGTACTATAAAACAGAATTGGAGAGGCTGATTTGCTAATGCTTTTTGCATGTGACTCTTAAAGAGTAAGTAGAAATACATGTAAAATATGAAGCCTAGTTTTGGAGAAGTTGGATTCACATTTTCATTACTTTAAGGTGTACACATTGTTTTGAATTTTCTCCTTAGTGTCATTATTTATGACAAAAATGAAAAAAGATGTTCTATATATACATTAAAGCAATAATTAATTAAATTTATTTTTTAAAAATTAATTACATTTAAATAATATTAAATTTAATTATGAGCTACATGTCTCAGGGCTGAGAGGAACAGACATTATCAAGCTGTTGTGAAGTATCTATCGCTAGTTGCTCGTATGCTTGTAACTCTGAAAATGCAAGTACAAAAACAAACAAACAAAAAAAACGTATTATTGCATAGTTAGGACTCTTCAGTGACCTTATTGTGCTGAAACTGCCAGACTGACATTGAAAAGTTGTAGCATGTTCAAAATATACATGATATGACAATGATGCAAATGGAGGATTGAACAGGATTTTTTTTTTTTCCTGTCTGCAATGGTTTACAACCTGGATTAAAAAATCATGCAGCCTAGAATCTAAGAAGCCCAATCAAAGTACCAATTATATTCATTTAGATCCTTGTGTGTATAAAGATGAATGTACTCTTCAAAGGGAAAAAAAATCACAACAAGATATGGAAAAATATTTTTATCCATTAAAAAACATATCATTATGATAAATGACTCAAATATGTTAATTTATATTCTGTCCAAACTATTTTATTTCTGAACCAATATTATAGAAATTCAAGGTCTAATATAGTATTTCAAAAATTCATCAAATCAAGCATTTAAGTGAACTGATGAATTTTTAATGAATATGGATTTTTATTTTTATTTTTTATGCACAAGGAATGTTTCATATATTTACCCATGGTTCTTTCCTTTCAGCCTATTAGTAATTCCAAGGTGAAGGCTAGAAAACAGCTTGTGTTTTTTTCCTGAGTCAGGATTTCATCTCTTAAGGCTTTATCCTTCTGTTTTTTCCTATTAAAGCAGTCCTAATTTGGTAAGTGTATCTACTCAAAAATATAAACCAGCAGATTTCGAATTGGCTTAACTTGTAAAGACTTTTATTTTTTCATTATCTCCGTGAGCATTTTTTTAAACTGTTTTTCTAAAAAATTAATCAAAGAAACCAAAACAAACCACCACCACCAAAAACAAACAAACAAAACACTGTTTAGTAGGGCTAAAAAAAAAATCTCACAAGGATATTACTATTTCTGAAAGGAACAGGAACAGCTCAGCCAAAACAAAAAAGCACTGAGCGATCTTCAGTGGTGGCAGGGATGGAGCAGGTCTTTTTATTCTAACTGGGAGGCAATATCTGTACTCAACGTCATTGTCATTTGGAATTATCTAGCATGTTTCTGAAAGTGAAGTCTCCAAAGACAAGTGAAAAGCTTTTAGTCTGAAGGAGACAGCAAACTTTCACTAGAGAATGAACTGCGAAACATAACTTTTTAGGCGGAAACACACAAAGTCACTTGGGCGGAGGAGAAGACAAGCAAAATAAATGAACACGTAAATAAATAAGCTACTGCTGGAAACAGGATAGCTGAACCAGGCTGTGGCTATTTTCAGAAATACTCTATGAGATCAACATGGATTTTGTCTTTTTGCTCCTCTTTGAAGTGGGCCACCCACGATTATGGAGTGGATTATGCCCCACTGGGGCAGTTGAGGATGGGGTGTCCCAAGGCTCAACAGGGCCATGCCCAAGCCCAGCACACATCCCAGGGTACTCACAACACATCGCTTTCTTGCTGTGTGTTCATCTCTGTGCATACAGTCAAGGAAAATATGCTCTTTAAATTTTACTATTACCTAGATGGGTATTCAAACAAAACCAGGCAAAATAAATAAATAAGATCACGGCAGATTTTACTGGGAGTGCATTGTTTGAATGTGACTCCAACAAAGAGCACTTCACATTTAATAAGAACAGCTTAATAGAAGACCTTCCTGATTCTGCTGAGCTCTGCAAATTACTTGGAAAAACATTTCACTAAGCATCAAATTTATCTAGTTCATCTCCTCTCCTATTGATTATTTTGTGCTTCTTTCTTGCATCAGATGTTCTTTCTGTTGCTATTGTAGTTTGTCTTGTAAATATAAGTGCATGAAGAAAAATTTCACTCTTAGAAAAAAGCACTCAAGTTTCTGCAAAGAGGTTAAACACTTAGATGTTACTTCTTCAGGGTGTAAAATTCTAAGGAAAAACAAAGGCAGTTTTCACAAATTTTCTTACGTACAGAAAAAAATAAATAAAGCCAAAAACCAAAAGCCAAACCAAACAAAAACAAACCCTACCTCTTTTGCTTGTGATAAAGCTCTCCAAAAGAAATAAAAAAAAATAAATACATTCCATGCATTTTTAATAATCTGTTCATTAGGAAGTAAGGGATACTGTTTCAATTTCCATTCTCAAGAAGCTGGTCTTACTTGTTTCTGTAGCACGATACTGCTCATTGTCTTCAGAGATGAACAAAGCAAGAGTGTACAGGACAGTATATAGGATACAGGACACTATAGAGGATATTCTTACATTATCTAGTAAGAAGTGATAGGCTCATTATAATGCCAGTAAGCTTTTCCAAGATAATTTGGGAAGGTTGTATGGGAGAGGAGATCATTTTAAGGGAAAGGCATACACTCTTAGGCAATAAAATCTTTTAATCTTCTTAATTTTCATATAGTTTTTGCTGTTTTTATGTTTGTATGCACAATTTAATTATGTAATACTATTTCTTTTGTCCTGTGGATCTCTTTAAAAGTTATTATTCCAAACGATTACAGTATTTTAAAAACTATAGCCGTAATAATGCAAAACAATTAATCCAACAGTATTCCAGACACCATTATTCTAAAACAACAACTGCCATCCATATTTTTACGGTCTATTCTTTTCTTACAATTTAGGCTGTTATTTTCTTATTTTCATAGAAGGAAAAAGGTTTATACTTTCTAAAAGACTTATAAAAATCTATGCTCACATGACTTTTAGATAAACTTTGTAGTATCTGAAACTATGACGTAGTTATTAATATTTCTTGCTGATATGCACAATTGCAGAACATTTTATACAATTAACTTCAACAATAGCTAATAAACAATACATGCCAGTCTAATGTTACATCCGGATTGGATTCAATTGCTGGATTTTTTGTTTGTTTGTTTTTAAAAGCAGGATGTGTCAACCATGTGTTAAAAACATCTGATGTTTTCCCTGTCAAACAAAAACTTGGATGTCATTTAAGTTTACATAATGCCTTATTTTTATCCAAATGAAATCAAGACTATCCAAACACAACCAAGCAATAATTGACTAATCTTGACTTTTTTTTTTTCCTGAATAACTAGTTAATGAGAAAAAGATGAAGTTCTTCACAAACATTTGAAGTTTTTTTTCTGACTGTTTTACACCAGTTCAAAACTGAAACTGTTTCCATAAGGGTATAGTAATATTATTATTATTATTTTGAATATCAATGCTAGAATTAAATTTATGAATTTTGTCCAAATAATTATTTCAATATAAGATATTCCATACAGCATCACATGCAACATGTGTAGAGACTTTGGAAGATGAAACAGCTAAGTTTCAAATAGTCCATACCATAATTTTGTGTAAGAAATGGTTTGCATAATACATCATTTTAAAAGGAGAAGATGTTGTACAAACAAACAAAAATGTATGTGTCTCTTAGTTTAAGAGACTGCAGGCATGATTACCTGGCTCACTTCCAGCACACCAGGTGGCTTCTAGCAGTTTGCACATTAGACTCATTAGTTCTTTTAAACTACAGTCCACATTTTAGAAAGGATCTGTCTTGAAACAGAATTTCAAATGTAGACCGGCATTATTCCCCGGACAATCACTGATGTCAATTTTTTTTTTTTTTTTTTTTTGAGTTACCTACTACAAATGTCTTTTCCAGAAACATTCATGTAGGCATATGCCATTTAATTTCTTATACTACAGCTGGAGGTGAAAAACAGGGTAAGCTCTTAACTCTACCACTTATTCCTGTAGCCTTTCTCTGAATCTTTTCCATTGTTTTTAACAACTCTTTTGAATCCTGAATAATAGCCTCATTTTAGCTATATACAGGCACAATATTACTTTCTGTCCCTACCTGATGTTTTCTGGTTTATACATCTGATTTATTGTCTCGCTTGACTGTAATTTCATCATGCATTCCTGCTAGCTTTTATGGTGAAAATCCAAACCCCATTTTCACAACCTTTACACATACTGGCATGTATACATTGTAGCAAAAGGCAAAGGAAGATCTCATTAATTAGATTTGGCAGTTGTGCTTTTCTGGTGAAATCAGTGACACTTCCTCACTGAAGCCAGTGGCAGAATTCCAACAGGCTTCATCAAAGCAAGGATTTCCCCTTTCACTTTTAAAATGCACCTGGAAGCACACTGAATATGCAACAAAGAAATGATAATAATTAACCACATGCACAATCACAAAAGAAGGTCTTTTCTTTTCCAAGGCATGTAATTGAACAGGCAGATTTGCTGCCTTGTTAGGAGTCTTGCTGAATTAGGAGAGTTGACAGTGAGACTGAAATACAATCAACATATTTCATTTTGTTACTTTTTATTAGAGCTCTGTTGTAGAACAAGATTTTCTTTGTTGTTTTCCCCCAGTGTATCCCTCATTCCAATTAAAAATTATTAGTTTACTGCATATGTGATGCTCATTACAACACCGTGTAATATCTCATAATGTACAGGGTAGAATGTGTTCTGTCATTATACCATATAGTAATTTTCTATATTTTATATGAATGGACCCCTATCAAAATCATATTAGAATATTATAACAGAATTGAGAATATCAGATACTAATTAAGGGAAATTAATTAAGAGTTATCTATTTTTTATGCTTTCTTTACAGCTTATTACAAAGGTGGTTGGAAGGAATACTCTACACCAACATAACACTTTTAAAGTAATGTCTTTATCGACAGAAATTTTTGAAAATGCTGAACATGTAGCAGATCTCAATGAAATCAGTAACAGAGAAACAATCCCAAAGAAACAATTTAAGTGAAAATCTCATGTAAAAAATGAAACCCAACAGGTAGGTTAATTTTGGTACCAGACCACAAATGGGTGCTTTCTTGGGATGATGCACTGTTAGAAAGGCCAGTTTTACAACTATAGAGATGTGCTACCAATTTATTTTCATGCATCCTTAATAGGTTCTGTTTTGTCTCTCATCTGGTGCTGGAGAAAGGTATTGATTGTCAAAAGGTGTTCAGTTTACGTCTAAAAAGAAGTAATTTGGGACTACTTTTTTTAGCTTATCAGACATAAATGAGCTACAAGAAGTCTAGAGCCTTCACGCTATAGGGAGGAATGGTTACATAAAATATCATTATTTCTCATGTATGGCTACCTAGTTACTGCCCACTGACACCAGTAATGAGTAAAGACAGATACCAACTCCTCCTGTGATTCTCTCAATGCAAAATCAGTTCTCTGGCTCTCCCCAATGGTGGGCATCAAAAAATTGTTAGTTTTTCAAGTTACTCATATTCATTGATCTTCTGTCTGAAAAGCAACAACAGGTACAATATTGCTAGCCAGTAGATGAATTGCTCGTGCTGTTCTGGGGAGAGAAGGGTTTTAATATAAGCACTGTTCCTATAAAGTGTACAGTACATGATTTAATTTTAAAAGCTTCAGCAGACTTGCACTGTACTGCTTCACAGATAGGTCTGTTTATAATCACTGACATTACAACACTATGACCAACCTCAGCAGGAGTTATATACAGCTCTGTATACATACACATCTCTGTTATATACAGGTTGTGTAAAAGCAAGAAAAGCCTTATTGTCCAGCCATCTAAGAGAAACAACAACCTGGTTCATATAAAATATATATATATATATATAATTACTGCACAGCAGACAAGCTGTTCACCTGCATTTAAAAATCCTCAGAGGTGAACTAAATAGAAAATCTAACCCTATAGCTAATCACAGATGGAACGGTCACTTCCAGTCCTATCCTATAGCTTTGTTCAACTCCCACTTTTGATTCATGCAGTCATGTTCATCATCACCCTTTTGAAGTCATGACTGAAGATGCTCACCTCTGTTGTTTCACAAAATCCACTTTTATTTATTTATTTATTTGAGAGGGAGAAAGTTTTGCAAAGAAGTTGAAATCAAAGCACTTTTAATCTGGTTCTACTTTCTCATAATGTAATAGCACCTAAATTGTGTATGGAGGAGGAAATTTAAGCAGCAACTTCTTCCTTGTCTGGCCTAGCAGGATACTGGTAAAGGAGCAGGAGGTACTGTAAATGTCAACACTCTCAGTAGCAAAATGTGGCATGTGAGGTACAAGATTTTTCTAATAAAACCCAGTATGTCTAGAACAAAAAATAAGTGCCTAGAAATAGGCAGGGAACTTTACTAGGATCCCTGTGAGAAGCAGTATGCCAGCATTTGCTCTGGTATGAAGCCCAAACCTTGCATAAAGCCTTTTCACAGAATTTCTAGGTTGGAAGAGACCTCAAGATCATTGAGTCCAACCTCTGACCTAACACTAACAAGTCCTCCACTAAACCACATCACTAAGTTCAACATCTAAACGTTTTTTAAAGACCTCCAGGGATGATGACTCCACCACTTCCCTGGGCAGCCCATTCCAATGTCCAACAAACCTCTCAGTAAAGTTCTTCCTAATATCCAACCTAAAACACCCCTGGTGCAACTTTAGCCCATTCCCCCTCATCCTGTCACCAGGCACATGGGAGAATAGACCAACCCCCACCTCACTACAGCCTCCTTAAAGGAGGTACTTATAAAGAGCGATAAGGTCACCCCTGAGCCTCCTCTTCTCCAGCCTGAACAAACCCAGCTCCCTCAGCCACTCTTTGTAAGACTTGTTCTTCAGACCCCTCACCAGCTTCATTGCCCTTGTCTGGACTCGCTCGAGCACCTCGATGTCCTACAAGAAGTGAGGGGCCCAAAACTGAACGCAGTACTCCAGGTGCGGCCTCACCAGAGCCGAGTACAGGGGGATGATCACTTCCCTAGCCCTGCTGGCCACACTGCTTCTGATACAAGCCAGGATGCCGTTGGCCTTCTTGGCCACCTGAGCACACTGCTCGCTCAGATTCAGCTGACTATTCCACCAATACTCCCAGGTCCTTCTCTGCCTGGCAGCTCTCCAACCACTCATCTCCCAGCCTGTACCTCTGCTTGGGGTTATTGCACCCCAGGTGCAGGACCTGGCACTTGGCCTTATTGAACTTCATGCAGTTGACCTCAGCCCATCGGTGCAGCCTATCCAGATCCTCCTGCAGAGCCTTCCTACCCTCGAGCAGATCGACACACGCACCTAACTTGGTGTCATCTGAGAACTTACTGAGGGTGCACTCAATGCCCTCATCCAGATCATGGAAGAAGATATTAAAGAGGACCAGCCCCAGCACCAAGCCCTGGGGAACGCCACTAGTGACTGGCCTCCAACTGGATTCACCATGACTCTTTGGGCCCGGCTATCCAGCCAGTTTCTAACCCAACGAAGCGTGCGCCAGTCCAAGCCAAGAGCAGCCAGTTTCTTGAGGAGAATGCTGTGGGAGACGGTGTCAAAAGCCTTGCTGAAGTCAAGGTAGACCACATCCACAGCCTTTCCCTCATCCACCCAGCGCGTCACTTTGTCATAGAAGGAGATCAGGTTCGTCAAGCAGGATCTGCCTTTCATAAACCCATGCTGACTGGGCCTGAGCACCTGCTTGCCCTGCAAGTGTCGCGTGATGACTCTCAAGAGGATCTGCTTCATGAGCTTCCCTGGTACTGAGGTCAAACTGACAGGCCTGTAGTTTCCCGGGTCTGCCCTCCAGCCCTTCTTGTAGATGGGCATCATGTTTGCTAGCTGCCAGTCAACTGGGACCTCCCCCGATAGCCAGGACTGCTGATAAATGATGAATAGTGGCTTGGCCAGCTCCTCTGCCAGTTCTCTCAGTACCCTTGGGTGGATCCCATCCGGCCCCATCGATTTGTGCACAGAAGAGTAAGTAAAACTAACAACCTTTCATCCTTGTATTCCTAAGAGGAAACACTGCAATAAAAATAATCACAGAATCACAGAATGGTCATCTGTCAGGACAGGATGCCTGTTCTCATAGGAGGTGTTCCAGTCCCTTCATCATCCTTGTGGCCCTTTGTTGGAATCTCTCCATTATGTCCACATCTTTTCTACACTGGAAAGCCCATGACTGGAGCCAGCACTCCAGGTGCATCCTCACCAGTGCTGAGTAGAGGTGAAGAATCACTTCCCTCCACCTGCTGGTAGTGCTCTGCCTAATGCAGACCTGTATATTGTTAGCCTACTTTGCAGCATGGTCACATTGCTCTCTCTTGTTCAATTTGGTGCACACCAGGACTCCTGGGTCCTCTCCTGCCAAATTGCTGCCAAAATGGGTAGCCCTCAGTCTTGCCTGGTGCCTGGAGCTCCAGGCACCAGGCCTCCTGCAGCTGGCTTCTGAGAAGGAACAGAGGAAACAGAGTATCTAGGAGTTTGGTGAAGACTCAGCAAAATACACTATCTGGATCTGGACAGAAGCCTACTCTTTGTATAGCTCTGGCAAGAACTTGTCTGTTGTGTGCCTGCACTAGGCCAGTTTATGAGCAACCCAGTTGGCTCTGCGGTGGTCATATGTCAAATGCATGAAGAATGACTAAGGCTGGCAACAGTGTTGATAAACTACAATGCTTTTTATAATATATTTGGTACGGGGCATTAAGAAAGTTTGAATTCTATACACCTACGTCACTCTGTGGAGAATGAATAAAAACTCCCAGCTGATGGTTTAGATTAAGTCATGAGAAACTCTTTGTCATTCCTAACAGTTCTTTGGTCAGACCACAGCTGAGACACATTGACTAAGAAAAATGGAGACTGCAGTCTTGCTGCTTACATCAATTTTGGTTCATTGACACAGAAAACACTTCAGTTGTAACTAAAAAACACCAACATTAAGCAAGCATAAACAAATCAATAAAAAACTCCACGCCATTAACTCTCAACAAAATTCAGGTTGTCAAAACCAGCACAAAGATAAAAAATACTGTGGTGATAGAGGGTCTGTGACATGTTTCATTCTATTCATACAATTTTCTCATACTTGATGACAACTACAATTTTAGCATATATATACACTTGCATGGAAATGAAGATATTTGCCAAAGAATCAATATTTCACTTAATCATAGATAAAATCCATGTGTTTAGTTCTTTAACTTAGTGGTATACCAATAAAAAAAGAAACAGGGAAGGATTAAAAAAAAAAAAAAAATAAATCAAAGTAACTTTCTTCAACCAAGATTGTTCTTAACTGTTCATCAGAACAACATGACATTTCTTTACAGAGCTTCAGGAAGCTTTGAAGATTCATTTTTATACAAGATCAGCTTCAAAGGCTAGTGATGAAATGTGACACCTTTTCAATGACACATTAGGAGTAGAAATTTGATTTGGGTCAACAGTGTTTGAGACCTCTATACCCTGAACATCAAGGCTTGGACTAAAAATCATGACAGTCTCTGTTTTAGCTTAAGTGATGCCATCAAGCGAGCAAGTGCTCTAGAAGGATGAGGAACTAATTATATCAAGAAAGCTAACTCTGATTTAGAACATAGAAGGACTGATGCAGACTTTCTAAAAAAGAGGAGACTGGGGTCCTGCATTATAAAGGCACTAAAACAAATACTAATTTTCAAAACAACAGATTTCCTTTCATTTTTAAGCTTATCTTCCAAAAGAGTCAAAATTAAGCAGAGACAAGACTGGTGTAGTACTTAGAAAAAAAAAAAACAAAGCAAAACTAATAGTAACAACAAAAAACTAGCTAGACAGTATAAGAAACTTGCAAAATTGGGTTCCCCTCAACCAAGAATCTCCATTTAGTCCCCCTTCCAGAATTATCATTTTATATTCCATTCAGGTTCCTCCAGAACCAGGCAGGTCACTCAATGAGCCAAAATCTGTGAGTCTAAGTATTTGTAATCACAGAATCAGGAACAAACTGATGATTTAGCTAATTACTTTGACTATTTAAGGTGTTAATCATTAACACTTAGGATTTGTTTAACTCCTTAGGTTATGCAGCAATCCTACATAACAAAATATCATAGCTAAACTCTTTCCAAACTCAACAACTTTTTCTTATGATGCTTATGGGTCACATGAGAGCTTATATAGTCTTCAGCACTTTGATTTTAGACTACTTGATTTATTCAGCTCTTGTCTTTAGTGCAACAACGTTATATTGCATTAAAGGGACCCTGGACATGTATAACAGGCAAGCAGAGGGTGACCACAAGAATTCATTTATGCCACTTCCTCACTGCATCTCCATCCTACACTTCAGAGAATCATAAGAAGTTACAAGCAGCTTCATCATGTTTACTTCAGATGGTAGAAAGGCTTTGCATTTTCTCAGGACACAAAAGCAGGTCTCATGTTTTCACTGCAGGGAGAGACTCCCAAAATTTCTGTTACTGTGAGCATTATGCAGCCAATTTCCCTGAAATAAACCTTCAGCATTCAGCAACCATAAATGCTACCTAATAAATGCTACCTATAAATGGATATTTCAAGTGTTGCTATTAATATACAACAATAGCCTACTGAGATAAGGCTGTATAATCCACTATTCTGCATTTCATAGCCTCAGTGGAACAGTTCTACAGGATTACTTAGACACTGGACTCATCAGTTTTAGTGTGAATTAGCCATTTCAAGAACCTGTAAAAAAAAAAAAACAAGTCAGAATGCAGGGAACTGCCTAAGTCCTGTGTTGCAGCTATGTTAAGTAAATATTACATGTCCTCCCGTATAAAGATTTTAGGCCCATGTTAACTGATAATTAAGAATTTGCAAGTTGGCAGGTAAAGAACACCCCTAGTATTATTACAGACCCTTCATTGTCTCTTCTTTAGACAAGGGGAAGAGAAACAAGTCAATTTCCAAGGTAATTCTTTAAGACCTCAGAGATTATTAAAGACATCTGCGTAAATGTGAAGAAACAAACAAAAGAATAATTCACCCTTGATCAGGAAGGAAACTGACATTTCCTCAAGGACGAGTACCAGTCTGCACAGGCTCCTCTGGCTTGTTTCTGTTCTTCACGACTCTTCCCCTTCTCTGCTTGTGAGGTTAGCTGCAAGACTGACCCAACACTGAGAAAAAAGGGAAGCTGGAAGGAGCTAAGCATCTTTTTCTTCTTTTAATTAGAACTTTTTTTTTTTTTTCTTTAAACAATCATGGCACAAACCAATAAGCATCACTAAATTAATGGACCATAAGAGACTTCCTGGATTGAAGTAGGTTGATTGAATAATCAAATTCTAAGTCCTAATGGAAATAATAAACCTTATTCAGTCTAACCTTGCAAAAAGAAGAGAAAAAAAAAAAAAAACTACTTAAAGATTTTATTGGAGAGATTTCTACATCAAATGCCTAATGAGATGGCAAGCATGCATGAATAATTATTTTTACTTACTGTTCCTATTAAAGAAAAGATGAGTTATAATTCTTTCAGTCAGAAATAAAAATTCTTCCCTGATCGTTAACATTAAATAGGCTTTTTATTTTTTATTCAAAGAAAGCACGTTTAAATTGAGCTTCAAACAGACAGAAAAAATATCTATCTTTATAAGAAGAATGTTTTTCTCACTCTTCTCTTTACAATATTTTTAATTACTTCTAAGGAGTTTAATAGGTATGGTAGAAAAAATCTGACCTTATTCCATAGCAAAAAAAAAAAAAAAAAGTTAAAAAAAACAAACACACAAAACAAACAGAAACAACTCTTAGAAGTGTAACTGAATTGTTTTAAACAATCAACTGAAAAATAGTTTCAATTTTTCTGTGATAACAGTAGTACTGCCAACAACTCTAGAATTTATATTTGAAATTAGAAGTCTTAGTCCACATTTTTATGTTTCCAAGTGAAAATGTGACACCAATATTGAATAAACTGATTACTAAATATCATTATGGAGTAAATATTAATGGAGAAGTATATTAATTATGACTTTAAATAACAAATGCTTCTTATTTTATTTTGTTGAGGTTCATGGCTTTTTAAAGTTGCCTTTTAACACTGTAAAAGTTAGAGCCTATTTTTCGTATGGTGTCTGTCCTATAGCTTACATAGAAAGGACTCAAGAAATCTTACCATCTGTGGTGATTTTTTTTTTGTTGTTGTTCTATAAAATTAAGCTTCCCAAAAACTGTCACTCAGAGACAGCTGTAAACCAGATAAGCAATAAGAAAAAAATAGTATGCACATTTTCCATAAAAATATAGTGCTTTGCTGAGAATAAAATGCATGTGTTTTTTTTTTTTTTTTAAATCTGTTTAAAGTTAACATATTTTTTTCAACTTTGTTAAAGTAGATACCATATAGGGTGATTGTGGTATTTTCAGCCACTTTGAATCGAAAAGTTTGTTCTTTCTTATCTTAACCAAAAAGCATGTCTAAATTCTTTCAGCTACATTTTTTATTTTATATAACTGGTCAAGGTATTTTTATCACTTACTGTCACTAAAACCCTTATTCTGGAACTAGAGATCTGCCTGTCTGGTTGACAATGGAATCCTATTTCTCCCATTTTATGGTTATGCATAAGAAAACTGACTCATGGGCATACTTCAGAGAAATTCCAGAACCAATAGTGTATTACCAGCCTGTCTTTAGGCAGAAGAGCTTGCAGAGCTTTTCAGGTATTCTGCAGGTGACTGAGAAACTGTTGACAACAGAAAGTCCCAGCTGAAATGAACCTCCTTTGTAACCTTTGATGTTCTGTAAAATTCTCAAGCCTTAAAAATTCATTATGCCCAGGTCCTCTATCATTGTTCCTAGCTGGAGATCATCTGAGATCAGAATGCCTGTTGCATTGCCCTAGCACTGCAGAGAGTTTTTAATGCAATATAATTATCTTCTCTTCACTTATGGATTTTCCTCTATGTAATAGATTTACATCTCTTTCTAATCTTTCTCTCAAAACTTTAGAACTGCCTGAAAACACTTTCAATGCCTTCTTAAAATTCTCCTTTGCTGTACTGCTTCACAAAGCCCTAGCATCAATTAGATACTGCAGAGATCACTGCCTCATGTATTGATCAGTACTGCCTCGCTGTCTTGTATCCCCACAGCATGTCTCTTTCCAACCGTTGTCTCATCTTGAATGCACATTGTAAACACCATGGGGAAGAGCATGCTTATTCTTTGCTTGTATACCACCTAGTATGAGAGAGTCCTGGACCATGGCCAAGGTATCAAGACAGTACAAATATCAGTATATTACATGAAAAAGGTATAAGAAGTAACACGCAGCAGAAACACTTTTGAAGTAGGCAATTATTTTTCTCTTGAGTTATTTTCACAAGCCGCAAACTGTATAGCTTTTGATTCTTTCATATCATTCAAGTGATATGGCTTCTCCCTTCTCCCCAACACCACATTTTCAGAGTTAGAATTATTACCTCCTGTTATTACCAAGTATTTACACCTGCACTGAATTAGTTTTCCCAAAGCAAGCTTCTCTGTAATTCAAATTACAGTGGAAGAATAAAAGTAGAACTGCAGCTGTCTGACACAGAAAATGATCACAGAAGAATTTTGTACTTCCTCTACTCACATATATTGGGACCATCTCACCACCTTGGAATTCTTACTGAATGGTACTGAGGTGACCATGAGGAACTGCTAGAACCACCAGATATCACCAGAAAGCATGTTCCCAAACTTTGTCGCTTGTACTAACCATGCTGTGTGTCAGCTTATGTCATGTTTCATTAGAGGAAGTGATAGTGGTACAAGAACCATATACTTTTATGCTACCAAATATAGGGCTGTGATGTAGAAGAACCACGTAACTTCTGTTATTTGAAAATACATTTTAGCTAAGACAGAAAATCTAGGCTTGGACAAAAGAAGGGTTAGTCTCAGGAGAAAACAAAAAAAATAAAAAACAAAAACAAAACAAACAAACAAACAAAACATTGGGGGGAAGTTTGAAGGATGACATTAACTAAATGACACAAGAAAATTTAGGTATATTATTCCATGAGAAGGGACAGCAAGAGGAGTTGTTTCAAGGAGATTAAGGGCATGATGAATATTATGCCACCACCTTTTTCACTAACTTCAGTGAGCTTTTAATAAAGAAATCTGACCAGACACATAGTATGACAGATAATCAACAAAACCAAAGTTTACAAAATCTTAGCCCTTATCCATGAAAGTGACTGATATTAAAAATTCAAGAGAGTTTCAGGAAAATTCAGGAGAGTTTCAAGAAATTCAGAAAAGAAGTGCCCATCATGGAAAAATAAAGGAACAAGATCACATTATTAAGGGAAGTATGAAGCAAGACTAGAGCTCCATTTGTACACGTGTGTGTGTGATGAGGACTGAGCAACAGGCAAGGAAGTGGTGGGAAGGTGCCACTGCTTCTGTCACCAGGCCCTTCTGAGACCTTCTTTTTCCTCCTTCCCCATGCGCAGCTCAAAGAGCAAACACAAATAAAGCACTGGAAATGGAAGGAGCAGAAGGGGAGCCAGAAGGAAAATTTTGGAATTAAAAGGCAATAACCTATAAGAATATTTCTGCAAGTACTCCTTATTTTTGATTGCTTTTTTTCACTTTAACATGTACAGTAAAAGAATTTTAAGAAGTTGGCTGCCTTCATTTTAATATAAGGCAGAGATAAGTATATGCTGCTTCTTATAGCTCATTAAAAAATATCTTCTAGGAATATATTTCTTTTTCCAGGGGAAGAACAGTCTGTGGAGATTAACATCCATCTCACCGGAGAGCCTTGTTAGTGAAGTATGAAAATAAATCAGATTTCTGCAGCATGATGAAAGCTGTGAGCTACAACACAGAACATCTTTTTCAAACCATTTTTCCACCTTATCTTTATTCTCACCGACTTACCAACCACAAGAAAGCTTACACAATGAATATAAATCATATCCAGGAGGAATTTCTCTCTTTCCTAAAGGCTGGCAGCAGGCACATACATGTTGCTTTATTCTTCAAACAATGCAATGAATATTTTATGACCTATGTAGCTCAGTGACTTCCATGAAAGAGACACCAAAGGAAGGCTGAGACTCTGCCCTCCCCTTTCCTTTCCCCTGGTTCCTTGCCCGCTCTTCAAAATTAACTTTTGCATGCATGAGAAACAGAACAGACTGTGGTCATACATACCTCCAGGAAATGAATGACTATGACTTTTACTATGTCACGTATTTGAAAGAGAAGGCGGCAAAGGATTTTTGCAGCAAATTCATATGCTCTTAACTCTGTTTGGTGATGGGGAGTGGAGCTAAGGGAGGTGGTAACTAATGTTGTCCCAGGATAGAAAGTATTAATGCTGTACTGAGAGCATGGGACAGTGAAGTTTCAGATCACTTTTGACAAAGCTCATGAGATACTTTACACAACAGATTGCAAAAATTACGTGTTTGGAGTTCCTTAAGTACCATGATTTTTCCCAGTGTTCAGAAAAACATTTTTTTTTTCTGCCAGCTTAGCTTTGACTCACAGAAACCTACTGAAGTTCATAAAACATAGATATTTCAGACCTGATTCTTCCCTGCTAAGCAACTCATGCATGATTTATGTCTGTACAAAGTGAATGTAAGAGAACAAGACTGAACTGATTGCATTTTATACCTGCTTTTATCTGGATATAAAGGACTGCATAAATAGCAGAATGTGAACTATCAGGGCCATTTTCTTAAATGAGCAGTGGAAGGATCTCTTTTTCCAAACCTTAGTCCATGCTGTCAGACTCATCAGTCTACTCATCACCACACTATGAGAAGAGTTTTTGTTTGTTTGTTTGTTTGTTTTTAATGTTTGTAGAGGTAAAACAAAACCAAAGTAAACAATATACGCCTTTCCTTTCATACTGGACGAGGAAACTGATGGTCTTCCTAGTGTGAAATGTGGTTCCTGGTTCAGACATTTTTTTGTGTACTAGTATTGTTTGACTACTGAGCTGAGGTAAATAAATGATGAGGTCATGGAAAGAGTCTTTCAACCTAAGAGTGGAAGACTTGGTTTTATGAATGGAAATAAGAGATGTTAGTTAAGATTCTCAGGCTTTAAGATTTGGGCACTTGCAGCCCCAAAACCTCTTTAAAAATAAATGATGCAACATGGAGACTAACAGGACAGAGAAGAGATGATGGAAAATGTGAGCATGACTTAGGCCAGCAGTACAAAGTATGCTGCCTTTATTGCATGACTACACGTGCCTTCCTGAGACAAAAAGTGACATAGCAAAGATAGCTCCTATAGACATAGTAAATACAGCCCTTGTAGACAACCCTCTCAGTTCTCCTAGTCTTTCACATTTTAGGATTCTTAATGAAAATATTCTTCAGTAGATACTTAATCAAAACCAGCAGTTTCCTAAGCCAGAGTTCAGTTCCAGACCAGAGATTTGTTCACAAAAGTACTGCTTAAGTCACAAGCAAGAATAACTGTCAAGAAATAAAGCTTGAGGGATGAAAATGAATATTTTATGTTCCAACCTGTGTTTATGGTGTGCTGTTGTATCAGAGACTTCTGACCATCTTGCTGATGAAGTTGATATAAATCCTATTTTTCCCCTAAAGAGGACAAAAAATTGGAATTCACTCTTTCTTCTTATTATTCTTCAGCCACTCAAAGTGACACTTAAAGCTTATTATACTTCTTAAAAATTTTAGTTTTAAACAAAACAAAACCAAAAAAAAAGAAAAAAGAAACACCCAGCCTCAAATTTCTGTGGATCTGACAGAGACCAAAGTAGAGAGGAAGTAGAAGAAAGAAAAACAATAGATAAAGAATGACCTGAGCTACCAAAAATACTATTTAATCATATTTGTCACTCCTGATCCATTCCTGGAAACCAGAAATCCTTCATCACTTTATAAGATTAAGCAGAAATTAGTTGAATTGTTATTATTCCATCAAAAGATGTCAAAAATCCATTCTGGGATGAGGCGATAATTTTTTTTTTTAAATAGATATTTAACTTAGTTTTCGAACCACGACTGTTTTTAACATTCTAAATTCTGTATTATGGCATATCTGCTTGGCTATGAAAGTTCAGTTTCATTGGGAAGAGCTATTGGACAAGAAGCTTATGCCTATTTATTTTCTTATAAGGCCTAACATAGGTTAGTTTCTTGTTTTTATCCTGCTGCATTTTTTTTTTAGGAGTAAATCATGCCTAAAGGCATAGAAAATATGAAATTCAAGAAAAGAAGAAATAAAATGAGACTGCATCTCTCTGGAGCAGAAAAGAAAAAGGCAAGGTAACATATAGAAGGAAAATATTTTTGACCTAATAAAATGCATTAAAATAGATCCAGTAAATCTGCACTTTTATTTTAGAAGCTAGTGGTGAGAAGTCTTCAAAAGATTCTGAAAATACCTTGGTAGGTCAGCCCAGTGGTGCATCTAAGGTCACTATTCTCTTTCTGGAAGTGGCCATAAACAGAACAAAAAATAAAGGATACTTTCTTTTTCTTCTTTTCTTTTCTTTCTTTTCTTTTTTCCACTGTGTTCTCCTAGCATCCATAATCAGTGGATTTGTGCATCCCCGACTGTTCCCTCCTATTCAGACATTTGCTGAGACAAATGTAGATTAATTCTTTCAAAGAACACTTCAGTAATTTTAGGTGCTGCAAACCAGACTTGGACTTAAAATTGTTTTCTTGGGGGGGGGGGGGGGGATTGTTTTTTTCTGACATTGATGTTAATTATTTTTACTGTTATCTGTTTGGTACATTATGTAAAGCAAATAATGTTGGTAGAAGAACAATACAGTGTTATGTTTGTTTTAATTTAAAAAAGGATAAGGATGAAATTATTATGTTCTACTTTTTTATATGCTGTTCTGTTGTTATTTCTATTACCCTTAAGAGAGACAACATATCTGTATAAAATAATGATAGGTTGCAATATATATATATACACATAAAATCAGCCACAAATGTTCTAAGGCTTTTTAAAGTTTGATTTCTTTTTCTGTTACATAAAAATAAAAATACAATGAAATCCTTTCTTTTTCCAAAATAATTTGAAGCTCAAATCCTGCTTAATTTTACTACACAGCAACATATTTTCCTTCTCAAGACATTCTTTTTAATTTTATTAGGTTTCATTTTGCAGTAAAATACTGGCAAATGTAACCAGAGATACCTGAATCTTACTTTTGAAAACAATGAAATTACGTTTAGAAAACCTTGATAGTTGCATCATATAAATACAACAGAAGAAAGGGAAAGATGACGGCAATATCATGGGTTGTATTCAGAAGTGTCTCTAGGGATGTCTTTTTCTGTGACTTTTTCAAACATCTTTTAAAGCATAACAGAAACCTGTCTGCAAAACCAACCATTTTACGAACATTTCACTGTGTTCGTGTGAAAAAAAAAAAAAAAAAAAAAAAGCCATACAAAATCTGGCCTTCCCCTTACTCCCAGCAGAGTCAATGCTCCTAAATTTACAGAATCAAGCTAATGTCAAGTTACTCCTCTCAGGCTAACATCAAGTTAACAGAAAGATACCTGCTAGTGTTCTTTACACTTCTGAATATCAGTCCCCAAGACAGCATTAAAAAATCTGCAGCTACTTGCTGAAAGGCTTTCATAAATATTACCTCCCTCTTTGGGTGAAATGCAGGTGGCCTAAAGCCACTCTGCATCCTCAGGCCACACAGTAGAAAAAGCTCTGCAAAGGGGCAAAGGGGCAGGTGGCAGCTGGTCCTCCCTGGTCATACTTCTCTGTTGTTGTACTAAACAGCTGCCTTAAGCACATGAGGAAGCACAGGAAGGCCAAAGATCTTTTTAGAAATGAGAATTTGAAGGCGTAGACGGCTTTATTGCCAGGTAATGACATATGGAGCTTTTTACCTCTAGATAACTGCATGAAATTGCCTGAGGTCAGCAATGACTGAAAATTGTGACAATTAGATGGCTGCTTTGTGGCCTAAGGAAATGAATTGGTGGCCTCATTCCAGTCCTCTATCATAAAACAATTACAGCTAATGCTGATTGACATCCTTGATTGCAGCCATGGCTGAGAGGCCAAGGCTGAATGAACCTTGAAAATAAACTGCCCTTCAACCCACAAAAGTCAATCCTCCCAGTCAGAGGTGAGGCTCATGCTGGACAGAGAAAAACGCTCCTCTTTTCCCTTGCTCTGCATATAAAGTTTGTCTCTCCTACAAAACACAGTGCCTTCACTGCAGCCACTTAAAATGAGATTGAAAAGGCGAGTCCTCTGGGAGAGTTTGGGTAAAACATACTACATATTACTCTTTATTGCTTGCATTGCAGACGCATGCAAGATTTCAAGCAGCGAAGTCCTATTGTGCTAAGTGATGTACAGACACAGTACCAGACAGTCCCCTCTCCAAATCACTTGCCATCAAAACAAATGGGACAGATGTGGACATCAAGAAGCATTATTACTAGTTTTTGACAGATGGGGCATGAGGTTTGGTGAGCCTAAGGTCACACAGGTACTGTGTGGCAGAGCAAGGAGCTGAAGCAGAGCATGGGGTTGCGGCTCTAAAAGAGACTTAAAGCTGAATAAAAGAGGGCAGTTCTGCATCACAAAGACACTTATCTGTACAATTTGCTGGTTTCCTACTGTGGTGAGAAGAAAATGAATTTGTGGTACCACAGAAATAAAACTGTGCATAAGCATCCATGCAGTTTGGTACTGTTCTAGCATCACAATGGAAATCTGGAAGGTTTTGAGATTAAATTTGGAATTAAGAACAAATTAAATTCCTGACCATCACTTACAGTACCTGTGACTGTCTAAATTCTAGCCCCAACACACCCAGATCTGATGCTACTTAAGCAGCTCTTCTTGAATCAAATAAAATGCTTCACATGTGGGGAAAAAAAAAAAGCACTAAACTCTTGTTCTCCATTGTTTATTTCATAGTAGAAAGGTCAGTTTGCACTGGTTATGTAAAATATGCATAGTGGTAAACACATAGTTTAATAAGCATTTGAAAATGTCATGATATTAAAACAAGAAGAAGGGAAGGGAAGGGAAGGGAAGGGAAGGGAAGGGAAGGGAAGGGAAGGGAAGGGAAGGGAAGGGAAGGGAAGGGAAGGGAAGGGAAGGGAAGGGAAGGGAAGGGAAGGGAAGGGAAGGGAAGGGAAGGGAAGGGAAGGGGAGGGGAGGGAAGGGGAGGGAAGGGGAGGGGAGGGGAGGGGAGGGGAGGGGAGGGGAGGGGAGGGGAGGGGAGGGGAGGGGAGGGGAGGGGAGGGGAGGGGAGGGGAGGGGAGGGGAGGGGAGGGGAGGGGAGGGGAGGGGAGGGGAGGGGAGGGGAGGGGAGGGGAGGGGAGGGGAGGGGAGGGGAGGGGAGGGGAGGGGAGGGGAGGGGAGGGGAGGGGAGGGGAGGGGAGGGGAGGGGAGGGGAGGGGAGGGGAGGGGAGGGGAGGGGAGGGGAGTAGTTAGAGTGATCCTACATGGTATGTGGGTAAAATACACATCTTCTGAGGTAGCAGTGATTGAGAAAGAAGGGAATTAATATCTTTGGGGCAGCATGGCTGTGCTGGCCTTAAATAAAAATCCAAGGATTCAGCTCCCCATCACTACCCTTTTTTTGGCCTCCTATTATAGTGCAGGGGCAGTAGTGCTTATCTTAGATACTGCAGTACAGCTTCAACTTCTAAGAAAAGGTATGCAGCAGCAAAAATTCGCAACTGTTTTCAAATGGACGATGCTGAAGTATTTTAAGCATAAGTCTCAAAATAACCTGAGGTAAACAAACTGCCATTGCCTCTTTACAAGGAAGATGAAAGAAACCTAGAGGAAAACATCTGAATTCTCAGATGAGCATCATCAGGCTGGAACCTACTTAATCTAACAGCCTTTTCTTAAGATGATAAGTGTCTTTCTCTGGCCTTATATTTTGGGAGTTAAAAAACAATGTATTCATTTATCAGTGGTCCCACTGTAGAAATGGAATTGTTTCTATCCTTTCTGAACTATTCTTCATGAGCCATTCTTTGTTGAATTACTCATGAGTTGAAACTTTTTTGTTTTTCTTTTTTTTTTTTTTTCTGGTGTACAGTGCTGCAATTACAAGCTATTTGTTTAGTTCAACTTATACAGCTAGCACTCATCAGCTGAGCTGTAATATATGAGCACGTGGATCTTCTTAGTCCACTCCAGTTACAAAGTATAGTAAGTTAACTTAAATCACATTTGTGCTTTATGTAAAGTTTTTCCTTTATTCTTATTTAATTATTTATTTTTGCTGTGCTTCCTGCTTCCAAAGCTCATAGTATTTCAAGAGTATCAAGGCCAGGGTCCCTCTTCTGTGATTCTTCTTACAGTTTATGTGCTAACTGAACAGACCTTTGATATCTGCAATCATTAATCACTGATGATAAAAAGAGAGATATTGGAAATTGGAAATCCACCTGCTTAGTTCATTGATTCAAACAGATTAACAGTACTTGTGCAACATATACACACCAAAAAGAAACGAAAAAGTTATCATTTTAAAGTGTCATTCTAATAATATCACAAGGCCAAAAATCACCAAGATCTACACATGATATCTAAGAGCCTGATTAAAAGATAGCATAGAATTAGGAATATCTCAGGCCTGATAAGAGAAAATATGAGTACTTTTAGACAATATTGCACATATCTTAATATGCAAAAAATATATTCTTATGTGCTTAGGACCAAACAACTAACCAGTAAAGAAATCTGTATGATTCCAATGGACTTGGAATCCAGGCTTTGTCACCTTCTTTTGAATTTTTTTTTTTAACTAAGGAAGTCCTCTTTTCCCTCATTATGTCCTCTTAGAGTGGGTATTTCTACAACTTGTTTTCATGTAAGGAATTGACTTCATTACACTATATTACTAAGATACCTGAAATCTTCTAAGTGTATTATTAAGTGTATTATTATTTTTATTATGTTTAATACAAGTTAACTTACTCTTTCAAAATATAGGTCAACTGGCGTTATGCATAAAATCATATGAATTGCAAGGAAAAAACATCCTTTAATTTTCCTGTTAAGATTTCATTTACCCCTAGATTATGTGAATCTTCTAAATTGGCAAGCTCTGAGGGTTATTCAAAAATGAGAGCTGTATAAAAAAAAACATGTGTAAAAAATTTAGTAAATCTGTTGTTTTTTTCTTTCTTTTTTTTTTTTTTTTTCCCTGTTATTTCTAAAAAATGGATGGAGATAATGTGGCTTGGAGGAAAAAATTATTATGACTTAGAGAAATCAATTTCTTCAATCAAACCTTCATTAAAGAAGGGCACAAAAAGAAATATGCCTGACAAAAATATTTATATAGGTTAAAAGGAAAAAAAGTATTGGTGTACGACTCACACATGATATTCCCACTGAGTACTAAGTTATATGATGTTACAGGTTAGAAATATCATTGTCCTTCTTCCAGTGTTGTCTTTCTCAGCCGTTCTGTGATTCTGTTATTGTGTAGGTACAGGTTGCCCATGGAGGCTGTGGAGTCTCCCTCCTTGGAGATCTTCAAAAACCAGCTGGAAGTGATCTTGGGCAACCGGCTCTGGGTGTCTGTGCTTGAGCAGGCAGCAGGGCCAGGTGACTTCCTGTCCAGGAATTCAGCTGGAATGGAGCTAATTTTCTTCCTAATAGCTGGCATGGTGCTGCATTTTGGATTTAGGACGAGATTAATTCTGATAACACACTGATGTTGTTGCACAGAAGTGCTTGCAATAAGACAAGTGCTTACACTTAGCCTCTAACACTGCTCTGACAGTGAGGAGGCTGGGGGTGTGCAAGAACCTGGGAGAGGACACAGCCAGGACAGCTGACCCAAATGGATCACCCAAATGGATGTCCCATACCATGTGGCACCATGAGGAACAACAAAAATGGGGTGGGTGCTTGGGGTAGTGATGACTGCTGCTTGGGGCTGTGCTAGGCATTGATTAGCGGGTGCTGAGTAATTGCATTGTGCATCACTTGTTTTGTATATTGTTTTATCCTTATTATTAATAATATATAAAAATAATATTATATATGAAATTATTATTTTATCATTGTTATTATCCTTATTATTTACTACTATTACTATTATTCATTTGTTTGGCTGGGTAAGCAACTCGGCCAAGCACAAGCAGTCCAAATGGTTCCTACAATGCATTGAGGACAATTTTCTGACGTAGGTGGTGGAGGAGCTGACGAGGCAGGGGGTGCTCCTGGACCTTGTTCTTACCAACAGGGATGGCCTTGTTAGGGATGTGAAGGTTGGGGGCAGCTTGGGATGCAGCGACCATGAGATGGTGGAGTTCAAGATGGAACTAGGCAAAGGGAGTAAGGCTAAAAGCAGGAATGCTACCCTGGACTTCCGAAGAGCCAACTTCGACCTCTTCTGGGACCTGCTTGGGAGTATCTCATGGGACAGGCTGCTAGAAGGCAAGGGTGCTTGTGAGAGCTGGGCTACATTTGAGCAGCACTTCTTCCATGCTCAGGATTGGTGCATCCCGAGAAATAGGAAATTGGGGAATGGAGACAAGAAACCCGTGTGGATGAGCAAGGAGCTCATCAATAAGAGCAAAAGGAAGAGGGTGGTCTATGAAATGTGGAAAAAGGGCCTGTCCTCTTGGGAGGAGTATAGATGTGTTGTCAGGGCCTGCAGGGACAAAATGAGGAAGGCTAAAGCCCACATAGAGATGAGGCTTGTAAAAGAGATAAAAGATAATAAGAAAGGTTTTTTCAAATATGCAAACACCAAGAGGAAGACTAGGGATAATGTGGGTCCCTTGCTGAATGAAGGGGGTGTCCTGGTCACGGGAGATGCTGAGAAGGCAGAGATATAATGAATGCTTTCTTTGCTTCAGTCTTTGCTTCAAGGACACTTCCCCAGGACTCCTCGCCCCTGACAATAGGACAAAGGGTCTGGGAAATAGAGGGCTCCCCCCTGGTGGACATGGGAGTAGTTCGGGAGCATCTGAGTGGGCTCAACGCACACAAATTCATGGGTCCCGATGGGATGCATCTGCGTGTGCTAAGGGAGCTGGCAGATGTGATCACCGAACCACTCTCTATCATCTTTGAAAGGTCCTGGAGAACGGGTGAGGTGCCTGAAGACCGGAGGTTAGCCAATGTCACTCCGGTCTTCAAGAAGGGCAGGAAGGAGGATCCGGGAAACTACAGGCCAGTCAGTCTCACCTCTGTCCCTGGAAAGGTATTGGAGCAGCTTGTTCTGGATGCCATCTCCAAGCAATTGGAAGAGAAGAAGATTATGAGGAGCAGTCAGCATGGATTCACCAAAGGGAAGTCGTGCTCGACCAATCTCTTTGCCTTCTATGATGGCATCACCAGCTGGGTAGATGGGGGAGAGCGGTGGATGTCATCTACCTTGACTTTAGCAAGGCTTTCGATACTATCTCCCATGACATCCTACTAGCAAAGCTCAGAAAGTGTGGGATAGATGAGTGGATGGCAAAGTGGGTTGAGAACTGGCTGACTGGCTGAGCTCAGAGGGTGGTTATCAGAGGAGCAGAGTCTGGCTGGAGGCCTGTGACAAGTGGTGTTCCCCAGTGGTCTGTGCTGGCTCCGGTCTTATTCAGGTGGCCAAGAAGGCCAACGGCATCCTGGCTTGTATCAGAAACGGTGTGACCAGCAGGGCTAGGGAGGTGATCGTCCCCCTGTACTCAGCTCTGGTGAGGCCGCACCTCGAGTACTGTGTTCAGTTTTGGGCCCCTCACTTCTTGTAGGACATCGAGGTGCTCGAGCGAGTCCAGACAAGGGCAATGAAGCTGGTGAGGGGTCTGAAGAACAAGTCTTACAAAGAGTGGCTGAGGGAGCTGGGTTTGTTCAGGCTGGAGAAGAGGAGGCTCAGGGGTGACCTTATCGCTCTTTATAAGTACCTCCTTTAAGGAGGCTGTAGTGAGGTGGGGGTTGGTCTGTTCTCCCACGTGCCTGGTGACAGAACGAGGGGGAATGGGCTTAAGTTGCGCCAGGGGAGTTTTAGGTTAGATGTTAGGAAGAACTTCTTTACTGAAAGGGTTGTTAGACTTTGGAACGGGCTGCACAGGGAAGTACTAGAGTCACCATCCCTGGAGGCCTTTAAAAGACGTTTAGATGGAGAGCTTAGGGATATGGTTTAGTGGGGACTGTTAGTGTTAGGTCAGAGGTTGGACTCGATGATCTTGAGGTCTCTTCCAACCTAGAAATTCTGTGATTCTGTGATTCTGTGTGATTCAACATCTTCATTGACAACCTTGATGAGGGAATAGTGTCTGCCCTCAGCAAGTACGCCGATGACACAAAGCTGAGAGGAGTGGCTGACACATCAGAAGGCTGTGCTGCCATTCAGATAGACCTGGACCGGCTGGAGAGATGGGTAGGAAGAAACCAAATGAGATTTAATAAGAGCAAGTGTAGAGTCCTGCACCTGGGAAGGAACAACCCGAAGTATCAGTACAGGCTGGGGGACAACCTGCTAGAGAGGAGCTCTGAGGAGAAGGACCTGGGGATCCTGGTGGACGACAGGTTGATCATGAGCCAGCACTGTGCCCTTGTGGCCAAGAGGGCCAACGGGATCCTGGTGTGCATTAAAAGGAGCGTGGCCAGCAGGTCAAGGGAGGTGATCCTCCCCCTCTACTCTGCCCTGGACAGGCCTCACCTGGAGTACTGTGTCCAGTTCTGGGCTCCCCGGTACAAAAAAGACAGGGTTCTCCTGGAAAGTCCAGTGGAGGGCCACAAAGATGATATGGGGCCTGGAGCCTTCATCTTCCCTATGAAGAAAGGCTGAGAGACCTGGGTCTGTTCAGCCTAGAGAAGAGAAGACTGAGAGGGGACCTCCTGAGTGTATATAAATATCTGAGGAGTGGGGGACAGAAGGATGTAGCCAACCTCTTCTCAGTGGTTTATGGGGATAGGGCAAGGGGCAATGGCTGCAAGTTAGAAAACAGGAAGTTCCTCACTGACATGTGAAAGAACTTCTTCACGGTGAAGGTGACGGAGCATTGGAACAGGCTGCCTAGGGAGGTTGTGGAGTCTCCTTATCTGGAGATATTCAAGGCCCGTCTGGACGCCTACCTGGGCAGCCTGCTCTGAGGAACCTGCTTTGTCAGGGTGGTTGGACCCAATGATCTTTCGAGGTCCCTTTCAACCCCTATGGTTCTGTGATTCTGTTTTCTGTCTTATTAAACTGTCTTTTCCTCAATCCACATGTTTTTACTTCTTCTCCCTTCACCCTCCCCTCCCCCCCAGTTTTCTCCCCCATCCCACTGTTTGGGGGTGAGAGAGCGAATGGCCATGTGGTGCTGAGCTGCCTTCTGGGTTAAACCATGACACCTCCAGAGGTCCCTTCCGACCTCAGCCATTCTGTGATTCTGGGTGATTCCGTGACTCTTGCTGTGGTTTGACCTCAGCAGGCAGCTTCCCTTGCTCGCTCCCCCTACAGAAAGAAGGGGAAGAAAATCAGCAAGGTGAAAGTTGGAAAAGTTGTGGGTTGAAATATAGATAATTTAATGGGTAGAGCAAAGACTGAATGCAAGCAAAGCAAAGCAAAGAATTTCTTCAGTACTTCCCATCAGCGGGCAGATGTTTAGCCATTTCCAGAAAAGTCACTGTGTGGTTTTCAATTTTACATTTGAAAATCATATGTAATGATTACTTGGGAAGACAAGTACTTTAATTCCAAATTTCCCCCTTCCTCCTTTGCTCCTCTAATTTTTATTGCTGAGCATGATACCACATGGTATGGGACATCCTTTTGGTTCATTTGGGCCAGCTGTCCTGGCTGTGTCCCCTCCCAGCTTCTGGTGCCCCCGCAGCCTCCTTGCTGGTGGGGCAGCACAAGGGGCTGAAAAGGCCTTGGCTCCATGTAAGCACTGCTCTGCAACAGCCAAAACATCAGTATGTTATCAACACTGGTTTGGTCAGAAAAACAAAACAGTACCATACAAGCTGCCATGAACAACACTGACACCATCTACTAAAGCCAGTTCACCTCTACAGGGGAATTGCTCCAGTGCTAATATTGTGGCAGTTAGTATCTTTGTGTGAATTATGATCTGCAAAAGTTGCATATAAATGAACATTAAATCAAAACACTGTCAAAAGAATGAATGTGGCCATTTCTCTCATGGCTTTGAACATGTTGAACAATTGTGTAAGCTCAGTATGAATAAGTACTGCAAAATACTTATACTGTGATTAGTTCTTTGCAAGTCAAAGTAATTTATACAACTGGTTGCTGATTAATTACAGAACATGGCTAAACAACAAAAAAAAAAAAAAAAAAAAAACACAAATGTATTTCTGAGATACAATTCTATTACAGAATGCTTCCCATTGATTGGAACAAGATATGAATTGATCTCATGAACTCGAGAAAATCATAATTCAAAAAACTGCATCAGTAGGCTACCCACAGAGATTGCAGCACAAGCAGTAATTCTCTGCTAGCCTTGTCATCCTTTTTGTGGCCTTAGGGCAAAGTTTTTATTTAATTAAATAGTCCTTCTAATTGAAAGAAATGACTCCATACAATCTATTTTTGTGTGCCATACACACCTGGTAAGCTAGAATGAAGAAATAAGCAAACAAACAAAAAATAAACAAACAAAAATATTATGATAAGATTTGTGAAGTCATGATAGACTAGGCTTCTTCTCCTTAGATTTTTTCCAGCAGGACTGAAAATCTTGACCCAGGCAATCACAATACAAGCAGAATGTTCCCAAGGTAATGCTGGGTAAGGCATAACCAACCTAACCAACAAAACATGGGTATATACAATATATTTGTTATTGTGGCAAAAAATTATACGTACAATAACAAGAGGTCATGTGTTATGACTCAGCTTACTGATTAGATGAATACTGGTAGTAAATCTACTGAACCTCTCCAGTTCTGACATAAAAAAAAATAATCTTCCAACTACTTGGTTTGGAATTTCACAGAATAGTATTTTCAGAGAAACAAAACATTCATGACCTATAACCATTTGAAAAATTTGCTTACTCTCTTACTATTTCACAGGCTTGCATATGACATTCTGTTTTGAATGAACAACATATGAATCTGCAAGGTTAGCAGATAAAACTTAACAAATGAGAACTCACAAGAAATACCATTAGATAATTTTCAGGCAAATTCTTATGAAACATTATTGATGTTCACACAGCCTAATCTGAGGCACCATGAGGAAAATAGCTTCTCTTCTGATTTTTCAGTTATAAACTTAGTTCAGTGTACACAATTAGCTTAAACATTTACACATGGACAATTTTTGTGCAAATTCCCAGTTGAGTGATGTGAAAACAAGGTATTTGCATAAGCAAATAGCCAGCTAGCTTTTGCTAGGTCACATGCACGAATAAATACCTGATTTGTGTATGCACAATGGCTGTTTGTAGGATATTAAATGCATGCAAATGCATCAGTGCAATTGCTCACCTCTGACTTTGAAAGTATTGTTAAATTGGCAATAATTTTAATCATGTTTTTTACTTAAACTTGAATAGTTTTAGCAGTGTAATCTACATGTAAATCAAGCTCCTTGTAGCCTACCTACTCTCCAGAAATGAAATTCCTTACACTCCACTCACTATTCATAATCCTTTAAAAATGTTGTCACCTGTACTGTTTTCTTCTTTCTTCTTAAAGTTCTTAACATTTAATGATAACTGTGTGTCTATCTTACTTTACAACTCAGTAAACACTTGTATTATGTTTACATGGCAAAGTTATGGTACCGGCAGGAGGCTGCAGGGGTGGCCTCTGCAAGAAGAGACCAGGAGATGGTCTCATGTTGGACATAGGGACCTGCCGCTGGCCAAAGCTAAGACAAAGCTAAGAGTTCAGCAATGCTTGTGATGCCTCTATGAAAACACAGGCTAAAGCCTAAAAAATGCTGTGCAGCAGCTGTGAGGAAAAGGAGTCAAAAATAAAATAAAAATATAAATATAAATAAAAATAAAAATAAAAATAAAAATAAAAATAAAAATAAAAATAAAAATAAAAATAAAAATACAAGACAACCAGCACTGCAGCCCCCAAGCTCAGTGCAGCAGGAAGGCAGGAGGTGCTCCAGGCACACAGCAGCAGTTCCCCTGTGGCCTGTCGAGAGGCCCCTGGTGGAGCAGGCTGTCCCCCTGCAGCCCATGGGTCCCACATGGAGCAGATCTCCATTCTGTAGCCCCCCCATGGGTGGAGGAGTCCCTGGTGGAGCAGGTGGATGTGGCCTGGAGGAGGCTGAGGCCCATGGAGAGCCCCCACAGGAGCAGGCCCCGGGCCGGAGCTGCAGCCCGTGGAGAGAAGCCCACACAGGAGCAGGGGATCTGGGGGGAGCTGCCCCCGCCCGTGGGGGACCCGTGCTGGAGCAGTTTGCTCCTGGGGGATGGATGGACCTCAGGGTATGGATCCATGTGAGTGCAGTTCTTGTAGAACTGCAGCCATTGGAATTACAGTATAATAGTAGTTTGACATACTTCTTTTCAAAGTGGAATAAAAGAAATAACAAATTTTTCTTAGGGCAGTATTATGGTGTATTTAGACTAGGTTAGTCAGCGTTAATTGAGCATTTAATTTTTGGATTTTTTTTTGAATGCTATTAAATAGAAGATTTGAATTTAATAGTTACTTGGAAGCTTTTTAATATCATCTTATTACTAGTGAACACTTTAACAGTTAGAAGGATGTTTTTGCAAACAGATGAATTGTAACTGAAAACTTGACTTATAAAATTATATATATATGAAATATAAGCATATTTCATTTGTTTGTTTGTTTTTACTTCAGATCCTATTATATTTAACATAAGGAGCACAAAACAATAGAGAGCATGGAAAATATTATCTTGAAATATCTGTCTATACAAAAAAAAAAAAAGACAAAAACACCCTGGATTTTAGTGTTCAACATTTCTCTTGTCCTAATTCTTGCACTTCTTGCATCTTCCTGTTCTCTTATACAAGCCAGATTAATTTCAGAAGTTCAGAACAATCTATAAAAGTATCACACACAGACACACACAGAATTGTCTAAGTTGGAAGAGACCTCAAGATCATTGAGTCCAACCTCTGACCTAACACTAACAAGTCCTCCACTAAACCATATCACTAAGTTCAACATCTAAATGTCTTTTAAAGACCTCCAGGGATGGTGACTCCACCACTCCACCACAAGATATTAAAGAGGACTGGCCCCAGTACCGAGCCCTGGGGAACGCCACTGGTGACTAGTATATCTTGGGAAAGTAAAGGTCATGTGATCAGTTAGATTGAAGAGGGTTATACACTTCCGAATCCGACCTGAGAAAAAATTGCAATTAATTTAGAAACATTTAGAATTGTCATGTGAAATTCAGGTTGGAAATTAGGAGATATTTCTTCTCCAAAAGAGTAGTCAGGTACTGGAATAGGTTGCCCAGGATGGAGTCACTATCCCTGGGGATGTTCAAGGAAAGGTTTGATATGGTAGTTAGGGACATGGTTTAGTGGGTTGTGTTGGTGGTAGGAGGACAGTTGGACCGGATGATCTTGGAGGTCTTTTTCAACCTTAATGATTCTATGATTCTAACTGGATCAATTGGGAAGGACCCCTCACTGAAGCAAGGAAAGAGTACAAAGAGAAAGGAGTGACAAAGTGTTATGAACTGACCCTAACCTCATTCCTAATCCACCTGTACTGCTCAGAGGGTCACAAAGAGGTAGAAGAATTGGGAACAAAGGAGTAAAGCTAAGCTTGGGAAGATGCAGGATATGGAGGAAGGTATTTTTAGTTTTCTTTCTTAGTATACTACTGTATTTCCAATATGCAATAAATTAATCTTCCCCAAGCCAAGTCTGCTTTGCCCATGACTGTAATTTATCTCCCTTTCATTACTGCAATCCACAAGCTTTTTCATCTTACTTTCTCCTTCTGTCCTGCTAAGGAGGTGAAGTGAGGGAGAAGGTGGGTGGTCACCCAGCTGCCAGCCAAGGTTAACTCACCACAACATTGTAGGCTGAATTTAACTATTGCCTGACGTCTTTAAATATAGTAAAAATTAATACTTGTTGATATCTGAGGGAGCAGTATGTATCCCTTGTAGGAAGCCCCAGAAGTGTTTATCCCCACTATATGGAGCAGCAGTAGAATTCACAGAATCAGAAAGCAGAAAAAATCCCCAAATGCAAAGAGAAATACAACACACTCATCTGCTTTGCTAGAAGGAAACTATAATAGGAAAATAATAGTAGTATCAGTGTTCTAATTTCACAGAATCGGTTATGATGAATCATTACTTTGTCTTCTAACTGCAAATGTGGTTATTACTGTGATAGAGTTGTAACACAAAGAGATGCCAAAGTCCAAAGTTCATATCACAACTCCTTTAAAAGTAACATTTAGTTACTAAATGTACCTTCACAAAGTCTGTGGCCAGAATTTACTGTCATGCATGCAGTTGAATGCATTTTTGTGCATACTGGAATTATGCAAAAAGATTGTCATGTAACTATATGAACCATATATGTATATATATCATATAAACTACACGTGTAGTTATGCCTTAATGTGAAGTTAGTTCCATGGCAACAGAGTAAAGCATCCAAAAAATATTTCATCTTTCTTCCATGTATCGAACACACCTCATTAGAGACAGGAACATACCATACTCTATTAATATTTACAATATATTACTATTCATGATGAAAGGCTATTTGACAGGAGGACTAGAATTATCTTATGGCAATCTACTCCTAAGTAGTCCCTCCAATTTCATTGCAGCTACACATGAAGTAATGTAGATGTCAAGGATACCAACACAGTCAGATCCCAGCCTGAAATATGTGTAAAGCATCACTGGACTCTTCTTTGAAGGATTGAAACATAAACAGTTGAATAAAATGTTGTTTGTTTGTTTGTTTGACATAGGTGTTACCTAATATATGATAGATCTGATCTTAATGTTCACAATTAAGAAGGCTGCTTAATAATGTTCATCACATATACAACAAGATATCAAAGCAAATGGGCCTTGTGGGAAGAAATGCTCCCTCAAATTATCTACAACTTAAAATGCCAAAATTTAGTTTCAAATCCCTTATTCAAGATTCTTTAGAATTCTGTAACATATTGATAACCTGTAACTAAAGCCTAAACTCTTCCTTTTCTTGTGTTATGCAAGCTGACACAGAAAAGACGAATATGATTCCAAGCTACTCATGAACCAGGACAATACCATAGAATCATAGAATCATAGAATCATAGAATATCCTGAGTTGGAAGGGACCCTTAAGGATCATCAAGTCCAACTCTTGACACCGCACAGGTCTACCCAAAAGTTCAGACCATGTGACTAAGTGCACAGTCCAATCTCTTCTTAAATTCAGACAGGCTCGGTGCAGTGACCACTTCCCTGGGGAGCCTGTTCCAGTGTGCAACCACCCTCTCTGTGAAGAACCCCCTCCTGATGTCAAGCCTATATTTCCCCTACCTCAGCTTAACCCCGTTATCGCGGGTTCTGTCACTGGTGTTAATGGAGAGAAGGTCTCCTGCCTCTCGACACCCACTTACGAGGAAGTTGTAGACTGTGATGAGTTCTCCCCTCAGCCTCCTCTTCTCTAGGCTGAACAGGCCCAGTGCCCTCAGCCGTTCCTCATACGTCTTCCCCTCCAGGCCTTTCACCATCTTCGTAGCCCTCCTCTGGACACTCTCCAACAGTTTCATGTCCTTTTTATACTGTGGTGCCCAGAACTGCACATAGTACTCGAAGTGAGGCCGCACCAGCACAGAGTAGAGCGGGACAATCACCTCCCTTGACCTACTAGCGATGCCATGCTTGATGCACCCCAGGACACGGTTGGCTCTCCTGGCTGCCAGGGCACACTGCTGGCTCATATTCAACTTGCTGTCTACCACGACCCCCAGATCCCTCTCTTCTAGGCTGCTCTCCAGCGTCTCATCGCCCAGTCTGTACTTGCAGCCAGGGTTTCCCCGTCCCAGGTGCAGGACCCGGCACTTGCTCTTATTGAACTTCATGTGGTTGGTGATTGCCCAGCTCTCCAACCTATCCAGATCCCTCTGCAAGGCCTTTCCACCCTCAACAGAGTCCACAACTCCTCCAAGTTTGGTGTCATCAGCAAACTTGCTCAAAATACCTTCTATTCCTACATCCAGATCGTTTATAAAAATATTGAAAAGTATCGGCCCTAAAATGGAGCCTTGAGGGACCCCACTGGTGACCACCCGCCAGCCTGACGCATTCCCATTTACCATAACCCTTTGGGCCCTGCCCGTTAGCCAATTGCTCACCCATCGTATGATGTTTTTATTTAGCTGTATGGTGGACATTTTGTCCAGTAGGATCCTATGGGAAACCGTGTCAAAAGCCTTGCTGAAGTCCAAAAAAATCACATCAGCTGGTTTCCCTTGGTCCACCATACGGGTGATCTTATCATAAAAGGAAATCAGGTTAGTTAGGCAGGACCTACCCTTCACAAACCCATGCTGGCAGGGACCAATGACTGCTTTGTCCCCCAGGTGCGCCTCAATAAGTTCGAGAACCATCTTCTCCATGATTTTACCAGGCACTGACGTGAGACTGACAGGCCTGTAATTGCTAGAGTCTTCTTTCTGATCCTTCTTGAAAATCGGCACAATATTTGCCAGCTTCCAGTCTACCGGGACCTCTCCAGATTCCCAGGATCATTGAAAAATAATTGAGAGAGGTTCCGCGATGACGTCCGCCAGCTCTTTCAGCACCCGGGGATGAATCCCATCCGGACCCATGGACTTGTAGGGATCCAGGTGGAGTAACAAATCCCGCACACCATATGCCATCTGGTTAATAATAAATGAACTCAAAGAATGCCTAAACCCTAAGATATAGAAGCAGCATTAAGACTTGGAGAGTTAATACATGAAGCTTCACTTACTAATTTTGCATGCTCTGTATTCACAGAGAGATTCAGTGGATGCTCATCACACATACAGATTTCAGATCAGGCCTGTGCATTCAACACTACACTCACAGAGGTTGCTTGCTGCAAGGAGGATTCAGGCTAATGTGTTTGTTTATTCCCCTCAATGGTCTTCATACACATTTGTGTATTTTCAATGAAGGCTGTAACTCATTTCCTATGAAGCGTTCCATTTCACTGTTAAGACTAGGATTTGGTAGACTTCTAATCACCCTATCTCACCATAGAAAGAAAAGCAGTGGGGCAAGGATAGCCAGTGACAACTACAGAGCTCCTCAACTGAAATTCTTAGTAAGGCTAAAAGGAGGACTACACGTAAGCTTTTCTCTGAAGTTGTAGGTTTCAAGCAAAGAATGGACATTGCAGTAGAATTTTTATTAATATTCTTTCTCCTTTTTTTGCGGGTGGAAAAAGTTATTTTCAATAGCAAAATCTCCAGAATACAGAACTTTCTACAAGATATGAGCTACTTCACTTGTCAAACTATAGAGCTTACATTTTAAAGGATATTTTATTTTTTGACTATATATTAGAAGTTCTCCCTTCTTCCTTCCTCTTTTTTCCTACCTTTTTGGGGAAAGGAAGAAAGGACAAATATTATTTGACTGACTTGGACAGCTCATTTAAAGCTGCTAAAATGTATAATTTCAAATGTTTTTGAAGAGATTACTTAAAATACATATTATTCATTTGACAGAATATGAGGTATTGCACACATCTAGTTTAGGAGTTTTATATGAAGTTGAAGTTTATCTCAATGTACACTGACTGCTAAATATATTCTCTTTTCCAATCTGTAAAGATCTGTCCTTAGCTGTAGAAGCACCAGAAAAGTCTCTTAGTTGTTCATTCCTGTCTCATCATGGGATGAAACTCTTGTGTTCTGAGAAGTGCGCAAGTATGTATTTCTTTACAATGTCACTACAGGTCAGCCAGTAAGAAGAGAAAAGCAAACTCTCATAAAACCTGAACTGTAAAACCATGAAATTGTAAAGACAGAAAGTTCAAAGTGCCATTTGATTTTGATAAAATCCTCAGACAATCAGATTACCACCTGAACCTCTGTTGTGTACACAAACGTCCTTGAAAGAGTGGCCTCTTTTTAAAGGTGCCTATAGTGTGATGGAAATCTGATTCAAACAGGCAGGACATTTTGAGAAAGAAAAAGAGGAGAAAAAAAAAAAAAAAAAAAAAAAAGAAAGAGAAAGAAAGAAAGAAAGAAAGAAAGAAAGAAAGAAAGAAAGAAAGAAAGAAAGAAAGAAAGAAAGAAAGAAAGAAAGAAAGAAAGAAAGAAAGAAAGAAAGAAAGAAGAAGGAATAAGAAGAGACTTTTATATAAATTTATATGCATTTACATAAATTGCATGGCAAAATGTTGAGCACTAGAAGGAATTACCCAAATAGTCTGGCACATTTTTTATATGCGTGTCTATTATTTTGTTATTTTCAGGTATCTATTTCTCTGAAGTGATGAATATTCAGAGAGGTTTACAGATTTTCAAGAACACTTGAAAAAATATTTATTTAAAGGATACTTAGATTCAGACCACTGATTGTTAATCCAATCAAATTTGGATATCGTCCTTCAGCTGCATATTGTTTTGTTAAAGGGATGACTTTACTAAAGAAATAGCAGTGTTATGGGATTTAACTCCTCCCATCAGCAAAAGGATTCTTGTGTTGACATGCTCAGGGTATCCCTAAACCTTTCTCCAGATCTTTAGATCTTTCATGGTTTTGACTTTTATTATTATTATTATTATTATTATTAGTAGTAGTAGTAGTAGTAGTAGTAGTAGTAGTAAGATTGTCTGTAATGCAACAATTTTGGTAACTTTCCCTAAGAGCTCATTTATATTTATTAGTGAGCATAGTGGTGATATGTGCATTTGGCTTCCTTTGTTGGCCTGCTGAACTTGCTGGAGAGTTGAAAATTAATGATTGATAAGGTGATAAAATGAAGAATAGAAGGATAAAACCTGAGATATAAAAGCCACATAAGAGAAATAAAGTTTGGTAGAAGCTACTTTGCTTTTAATTGAAACATAAATTTGAGGAACAGGATTATGAGATTTCATTTCAACAAATGCGTATGGGGGTGAGTTTTAAGAGTCACAAGCACTGGATATTGACCCATTCTGGTGTGATATGGCCCATTGTGAAAAGATGTATTTAAGTAATCTCAGAGCAGTATGGTTCAAAGGGGATAACAGTCTGTAATGCAAAGCCTTATACTATGGGTAAAACTGGTTAAAGCAAGCACCACCTTATTAATCTCTATGCACATTAACAGATGATGCTGTATGAAGTTTGCATTTGTCTACCCTTCAGTTTGGTGTGTCCTCCCATAGAGCAGGAAAGAGGACTGTCTCTCCAGATCTGAGGCAGGCTGGGACAGAGCAGCACCAGTTAATTTGTCTACGTGGCAACTGGTAGGACAAGACTGCATGGGCTATTCCCAGGGGTACTCCTGACTTTCTGGTCCATGTTCAACAGTGGGGAGAAGTGGACAGTCTTCTTAAATTGTCAATACTTTTTTTCTCAGATTGTGGAATCCTACCTTACACTTCCACTTATCTGTTTTCATTTAATGACTTAAAAGAAGATAATAGGTTAGTTTCTTTTCCCTTTCAGACTCTTCCATGCCAGTATACTCACTTATTCCCAGCTGGAAGGGATGACGCAATCCATTTGCACATGTGATAAACTACCAGAAGCAGACCATTCTTTTAAATGACTGAGACAGGGAAGATCAGTAAAAGAGAAAAAAGAAAAGAGGAAGGTATGTCCCAGAGACCCAGTGTAATAAGTAGAGTGTGAGTTCCTTTCACAAAGCATTTACACAGGAAAGCAATACTTTCTTTTTCTCAGTGGTCTATTGAAGACCCTTGCTCAGATTTAACTATTTATCTGCACATTCCCTAGCTGAATCCAATGAGAATCTAGTAAAGTGAATCAACTGGCCTTAAAATGGAAACAGAAAAGGATTTATAGAAGTATTTTTTACTGCAGGAAGCAATATTCAGCATTATATAACTAAGGATTCAAAAATCTACAGATGACTCTAGATTTTACAGTGAGCCTACCTTTCATGAGCCTATCTTAATATTGTGAGAATTAAAAATAATTAAATTTCTAAATTTCTATTTTTTTTTTAATTTTATTTGTCTTCTGGTTCTTGAAGTTCAACTTTTTATATAGCTTTTTTTTTTTTCTTTTTCTTTTTTTTTTTTCAGCACTGTAGACTACAGAACACTTTAGACATAAATAAACTTTACTTTTTCAATATTTAAATGGGTTTGGGACCCTGTCTTGCAAGAAGGCACCAGTCTCAAAATGTAGAGATCATAAGTTACATAACTGAGTCATTAAATATATTTTAATTTCAAAAGAAGGAAGAAGTGGTAGGAGGAATAAGTCAAAGAGAAACTTCATCAGCTCTTCCCTGCACTGCCAGACATGCTCTTTTCTGACTTCACATTGTAAGTGTACTATAGTAAACAGCCTCAGATTGACTTGGAGTTATCAGTCTGTTGCACACCAACAATAACACTGAAGGAACGACATAGTGCTGTTAGCCGCTTAAAGCCTCCAGATCTAAAATGTGCATTTGTCCTCAGGTTTTTACAGAAAGCAGGGTGTAGTTAGCTAGTTTGCATATCACACTTGGCTTAGTGGTAAATAAGAAATGCAAAGCTTTTGTGATATAAACTTATCACCTTTAGGAACATTTTTCATTTTTATTTAATACCCAGTGAAATATTCTGAGTTTCCATGCACAGTAGTATTCTGTTGAAATTTCTATTATTCTGAAAACTTAAAAGGTATACACTATTTTTTTGAAAGCAGAATATGATATTCTGATCTAGGCTTGCTGTTGTCATTTTTATAACCATAAAATAAGAGCCGAAAAACAGCCATTGAAACTTCCTGACAAAGACATTGCCTTGCAGACAGAAGTACTGCTATTAAACCAAAGTTGAACTATGGAAAACAACTTTTGCACGCAAGAAGTCCCCACAAACCAGTAAATGTGTAAGAAACAGTGCCTTGTTTTTACACTTTGCAGAGTTAATGCAAGCCTCCACGCACTGGGAACAGTCTCCTCTAAAATATCTGAGTCATCCATTAGGTGACTAGGGTTGTCCTTGGTCTTTCTCCTGCCCCTAAAAAATCATTGGGCCTTCATAGGATAACAAGTGCATAATGCCATCATGCAGAGTTTGAGAGGAAAGAGGAAGAGCTTGATTTGGCAGATAGCAGTACAGACAGCAAAACACTTCTACAAAGGAGGGACAACAGAATTTTGGGAAAACAAATGTAAAAATAACTTTTCTGCCCTTATTTAATGCTGACTTCTACCAGTGAGGTCATGTCTGAAGTTGTATAGTGAAGTTCATGTGGTACAGTGCCATCTGAACATTGCTCTAATGCTTCCTGATCCAAACTGCATATTGGTATGGTTTTCATATTGACTTAAGCTTTGGATGGACTTTGTGCATCCGTACATTCTGCTACCCTAGATGCAGCCCAAGACAGTTTTGAATACATTAATAAACTCTCCTTATTCTTACCAACTCAAAAAGGAGAAGCTGAATATGATCACCCTTAATCAGCCATGAATATGAGGACTATATACCAGCAAAAGAAGTCTCTATTGATCACTCCAATTCTTTGCCAAAATGCTATTTTGCTGCACGTCTGAGAGTGTTGCTTAAAAACAGAATAACTACCTACATGTAGAAAAAAGATTAAGCAAAAGTATTCACTCTCTCTTTCACCTTTTGCAAAATACCAGTCTAAACCAGACAAGAAACATGTATTTTTAGTAGTTTCGAAGTGTCTATATCAAATTGCTTTATGTTAAACTAATTGGTTTCTACAGATTCCTCTAAGAAATTAGATAAATTATTTAATGTTCAAAACAGGAATCTTCTCTGAAAATGAAATGGAATTCTCAGTATCTAATAATAAAACAAAGCACCAAGCTAAAATAACCTTGAAATAAACATGCAATTAGGCCCATACTTCACACAGTTAGAAGTCTTTTAATATAAGAACATCCACAGTAACCATTAAATATTGCTCTTAGCCTAATTATTTACGTTTCTTCCATTGTTTTCACATTGATGCTATGTCACTTGGTATAGCAGAGATTCTTCCTGTTAACACATTTTAAGGGAAATGAGTCCATTTCCTTTTGCTGAAAACATGTTTTCAGTAAAGATAGCAACTTACTGCACAAAATAAATAGCTGCTTAGAACTGAAGCTGAAGGTTCTTTGCATTTGTGCTCATGGAATACAGACATTTTTGGCAGTTAGGTAGGACTGTGCAAATACTCTCAAATAATAAGTAATGCAAAACGAGCAATCTGCTTTAACACAATTCAGTCCAATGTAGTTTGTGTTTCTGTTTTGTTTGAGGTACATGACTGAAATTTTATTTTAACCTCATCTTTTTCATACTGCACTTACAGAGTAGCAAATTTTTGTTCCAAGCCATAGCTACTACTCCAAGATTGTAATAAAGAGGAAATCCAGTTAGAAGGAACTTGGTATATGAATCTATAAACAACTGCAATTGAAATAAGCCTGGAAACTGTCAATAAACAAACAGGTTTAAATAGCCTTGCCTGTTTACTGCTTTTAAAAGTCCAATCCTTACTTTCTAACATACAAAACTTTCAGCCATTGGGTGAGGTCAAAATAGCGCACTTGATCAGGATAATCCCAACCTGTTACAAACACACCTCTCACATGACACCACACTCAAAATGCATGAAACAAACCTGGAAGACATAGATACTCTTTCATTTTAATTAAAAAATAGGCAACCATGTCCTAGGACAAGGTACCATGTGTACATAATCAATTAACACATTATAAAGGAGTGTGTACAAGGCCATATCACTATATCACCTGGTAAACACCAAGACCAGAGACTGCAAAGCTCACATTCCAAAGAAACAGTTTTGGCTAAGTATATGCAGCTCTTTTGTACTTATTGACACATTAAAACTTTTAGGATTAATAAACAGTATCAATCTTAAAAACAGAAGAAAACAACAAACAAAATTCCAGCTTCTACACATAGACCTCTAAGTCTCTTCTTATATGAATTTCAAAAGGAAGACCATAAACTGAACCAAAGACAATCTTATCTAAGGAAGGTCACAGAAAGGATTTGGTAATATTATATTTTGTTCTATGAGAGCTTTGCTGGGTACAATTTCTTACAGGGTCTCTAATAGACAACACAACCTGCAAGCAGATGCAATGCAAATCGACACCAGACAAGTGCTCTTCTTTTTACTAAGAAAAGGCATGCAGACCATGAAGTATTCAGGTGGCATATTTTAACATGTCTTTAATGGAGCCAGGGAAATTTACAGTTCTGTCCAGCATTCTGGTTCTGTATAGTTCTGAAGGTTCCTTGAGAAAATTTCCTAACACAGGATTGTCACCCTCTCAAGTGTTGCAAAAGATTTTATAACAGAGAGCATGAAAATATCTGTGCACAGAGGTGAGTGCTAGTGCATACAAATGAATGCCTGATGGAAATAAAATATTCTACACAAATTAAGAAATGTCCTAAGTATAGTCCAAGAGACTTCTCATTTAACTTTGCAGAATATTTCACTACTGGATTAATAGAGAGTATGACTTAGCAAATCAAACTTTTTAGACTGCAAGAACTGAGTTAAAACAGTGAGTAAAAAGAGAAACTGTTATTCAACCTCCACCAGTCATTAATTAGCATGTTTTCTAAAAGGTACACAAACAGAACATATTTCTACAAAGGAACAAGACCACTTTTTAGTCTAATTCTAAAATGAGAACTCAGTACATGCAAAGCATGATGCATCAACTTGATAAACAGTTTCCAAATGTACAAAATTTGTATTTATCAATTCATCACATCTTCTTGACTTAAGTAGGAATGAACCTAACTACATGATTAGTTCTGATCTCTCTTCATACACCTGTTCAGATAAATACAGGCACTGTGAAAAGGTTAGTGGAACATACTTTCAAAATCAGCTGAATATCTGTCCTGGTTCCATCAAGGATGGTTAATTTTGTGCCTGATAGCTGGTATGGTGCTGTGTTTTGGATTTAGGATGAGAATAATGCTAATAACACAGTGATGTTTTAGTTGATGATGAGCAGTGCATACACTGAGTCAAGGACTTTTCAGGTTCTCACACCACCCTGCCAGCAAGGAGGTTGGGGGTACAGCAGGAGCTGGGAGGGGACAGAACCAGGACAGCTGACCCAGACTGGCCAAAGGGTATTCTATACGATATTGCATCATGCTGAGGAATTTATATGTGGTGGCTGGCTTGAGTTGGGCATTGAGCAGGGACTGCTGCCCAACGATGCCCGATGGGGTAGGCATTGGTCAGTGGGTGGTGAGCTATTGCATCACTTGTTTTTTGCATATTATTATTATTATTACTATTATTATTATTTTCTTCCTTCTCTGTCCCAATAAACTGTCTTTATCTCAACCCACAAGCTCCCACAAGCTTTTTTTTTTTTTTTTTTTTTTTTTTTTTTTCCCGATTCTCTCCCCCATCCCACTGCAGGGGGGAGGGTGAGTCAATGACTGCATGGTGCTTCGCTGCTGGCCATGTTAAACCACAAAAATATCTTAACAGAACTTTTCCATCCAATTCAGTGCATTCTGATCAGCCACTGATTGATGTATGGTCAATGACATATGTATCATGATCAGATACAGAACTGAAATTTAAGGTGACAGAGGAGAAGACACACTAATATGCCTCAGAATAAATCTGATATCAAACTATAAACTACAACAGGCAAGGGTGCTTTTTCTCTAGCAGTCATTCCCATAGTCAAATCTTTATGCAAGAAAGCTTTTCTTAGAAATGCAGTAACACAGACACATAAAGAAGCCTAAACGAAAAGTAAAGCTTTCATCAGTACCTTCCAGTAAAGCAATGGAAAGCAGTCTTATTCGATTGTTGTCTGAAAATTTTCAGACTATGTCAGGCTGTGCAAAGCCAAATTTAGATCCTCCAGATATTCCTCCAAATTTGCAGGGTAATTTTAATTTTACAGTGTAAAGAGATAAAGAGATAAGAGATAGTAAATTGGCTAAGACTTGGAAAAGTGACTTGCAGATTTGGATACATCAGGATTTGTATGACCAAACTGAGACATCTTTGATCTTTAATACAACTGAGAAGGATGGAAGGTAATAGGATCAAGAGATAAACTGGCTGGACAAAGGTCAAGAACTCCAGAAACTAGAAGTCAAATATGTGGCAATAAACATGAGTTTATATATTCCTCTATAAATCAGATCCAAAGGTAAAGTAGAAAAAATGATGTAAAAGAAAAGTATGTTTGATATCCTTCCCTGTCAATACTGCCTCAAAGGGCAGATCCACTATGAGAATCATGTGACAGAAAGAAATTACCAAAACAGCAGGAGTAAAGGATAAGGTGAGGGTTGTAGATTAATCTCAAGTGTTGTGGAAGTATAATGAGCAAAAAAGAGAAACAAAGTGACACGAATTCAACAAGGTTTATATAAAATACTTCACATTAAGATTCAACATAAAGTGGAGGAATGACAAAAAAATTATGTATAGTTCCTGGGATTTCTAAGATAGCTATTAGCCAATCCCAGGGCACAAAATTTGTGCTGGAACTCTAGTTGCTGAAAGTAGGGTGATATAACGACTACCCAAGGAGGTCTAGTTTTGCAGAAACGGAAAGGCTCAACACTGCTCATAACTACTGCTGACCTGGACTTTTTGTCTCAGCAACCATGCCAAAGCTTTGGACTAGGAAAGTTTATAAATAAAATTTAGATTACAGATTTAAAATAAAATCAATTAGATTATTTAGGAATTACTTTACCTGTCATCTTTGGAAGAGTTCTTGTAGCAGACTGATTTGTTTCCACTAACTATCTTTTCCTCTCTCTTCAGAAAAAGCTGATTAATTTTTGAGAACCTAGTCTCAAGGGTGGTCCATTACTATATGTAGAAATCAAACAATTGTGGCAGATGGCCTCCACAGATGTACACCTGACTAAAAACAAATATAAAAATGAAGGGTACAAGAGGTAGAAGCAGGGATACTGTCTAAGTGTGCAAGAAAAGAGTTTTGGGGGATATGAAGCCCAAAGGGATGTGAAAGGCAATGAAAAAGGCTTCTAAAAGTAGATCAGCAAGCTATATACATGCTATATACAAGTATGTATATAAAAGTATTAGTGTCCAATGCAAAGCAACATAGACAGTGAATGGGCTAGAGGAGTAGACATATGCAGAGTGACTGAGGTCACTTGTTTTGTTCAGTCTAGAGAAGAGGAGGCTGAGTGGGTAGTGGCCCCTTCCTAAGGGGGAGTGGAGGAGGAGGAACTGATCTCATCTCTCTAGTGATCAGTGATAGGACCTGAGGGAAGAGCATGAACTTGCATTAGGGGAGGTTCAGGCTGGATATTAGGAAAAGGTTCTGCACCAAGAGGGTGGTCAGGCACTGGAACAGGCTCCTGAGGGCAGTGGTCATGGCACCAAGCCTACCAGAGTTCAAGAAGCATTTGGGTAGTGCTCTCAGACATATGGTTTGATTTTGGGGTGGTCCTGTGTGGAGCCAGGAATTGGACTTGATGATCTTTGTGGGTCTCTTCCATCTTGGGATATGCTATGATTCTATGATGAGGATCCATGGGGGATCCATAGGATGCCCCCAGGAGCACTGAGGGAGCTGGCCCATGTGATTGCTAGGCCACACTCAACTATCTTTTAGCAGTCATGGCTACTGGGAGAGGCTCTTGAGGACTGTGCAAAGGTAAAGGTCACCCCTGTCATCAAGATCAGTAAGAAGGACTACCTGCAGAACTATAGGCAAATGCAATGAATAGCTTTTGAAATCAAGAAGGTGACTGGAAGTGATAATCATAGATTTATGAAAGAGAACTGGCTTAATCTGAAAGCATTTTACGATGAAATGATGAGCTTGGTGGATAAAAGAAAAGTGCTGGAGGTTGTTTACCTCAACCTCAGTAAGGTTTTCATGACTATCTCTCATAGCATCCTCACTTACAAACTGATGAAGAACACATTAGACAAGTGCACACTGATAGACTGAAAAGCGTCTGAACTGCTAGCCTCAAAGGATTGTGTTCAGTAGCCCAGAGTCCCGGAAGAGGCAAGTCACTAGTAGTTTAGCCACAGGTGGATACAATAATAGGGTCAATATTGTTTAGCCCATTCATGAATGGTCTGGGCAATGGCCCAGAGTGCACCCTAAGTGATTTGAAGATGATCCAAAACAAGGAGTGGTTAATATATCAGCCATTCAGAGGGGCCTCAGGAGGCTGGAGAAATAGGTCTATAGCAATCTCACAAAGTTCAACAACAGGAAATACAAAGGCCTGCACCTGGGTAGGAAAAAACTCTCAGCACCGGTACATGGTAGGAGCTGATGGGCTGGAAGCTGATCTGCAAAGAAGGATCTGGGGGATTAGGGGGACAAGCTGGCCGTAAGCCAGCAATGTGCCTTTGGAGTAAAGAAAACCAAGGCTTGCTTGGCTGCATTAAGGTGGGTGTTGCCAGCAGTGGAATGTAACCTCTGCTCAGCCCTTGTGAGACACTTTTGGAATCCTGTGAACAGCTGTAGACTACCAAGTACAGGAGAGAATGTACATACCAGTGTGAGTCCAGCACAGAGCTAGAAAGGTGATGAAGGGAGCTGTACATCTGACCATTAAGGAGTTGGTGAGAGAGCTGGGATTGTTCAGCTTGAAGAGAAGGGCCAGGGAGATTTTACAGATGTATCTAAATGTCTGATGGGAGGACATGAAGAAAATGGAGGTGAACTCTTCTCAGCTGTGTCCAGTGATGAGGAAAGAGGCAACAGCCACAAACTGAAATAACGGAAATTCTGTTTCACATTTTTTACTATGAGGATAGTTGAACACTGGAGTAGATTGCCTATAGAGTCTCCATACTTGGTGATATTCAAAACCTGTCTCTACATGTCCCTGCACAACCAGCTCTCACTGATCCTAGTTTGAGCAAAGGCATTGAACTAAACTATCCCCAGAGGTGCCTGCCATCATCAAACATTTTGTGATTCTGTGAAAACCGATAAAATGGTAAAAAGAATAATAATAATAAAAATCAATAGCTTTAGCTTACTTCACATTACCTTGAGACAAATTAGTGTAATCTGTTTTGTAAGTGCATATTGTTTTACAGCAGTAGAAGAAAGCTTATTTTGTCTCTGTACTTTGCCAAGACAGTGTTTTTAGTGCAATAATATTAGCTGTGACTTTTGAAGTCACAGACATTCAGCAAAACTGGCATTTAAAAGAAGAATCTGTACAAGAAGAACATGCCACTACATCTAAACCCTCCTGAACCCTATTTAAGTAGACAGCTTTAATATTTAACACCAATTTCATTCTACCATCACTGCAGTTCAGTTTTAAAGTTAACTGAGGTAATAGCACTGTAGAGACAGTAAAGCTGAAGTCTGGAAGATTCTTTCAAAAACACAGTCCTACAGAACAAATACCTAAAAGTATGTTAGGTAATGGAAGCTAGCAAAGTCAAACAAGTAAGGCATGTGCAACAAGCCTACACCTTCTGTTACATTTCCACCATCACGAAAGTAAAATTCATAAATGAATGAGTTACTTTTTGCGCTCACTTTGATCAGGTATTTGTGGCTGAAGCAGACATGGTACAGAACCCAATTTCCACATATCGAGAGGCTCTATGACATTACTGGTGACAGCAGTTTGCCCTGTCTGTGCTCCTCTGTGTCTTAGACAGTGTGATGGCTTGAAATCCTGCTCAGGTGTAGGAATCACACTGCTAATTTCAGTTTTAGCCAGTCTTGTTTTGCAATGTATAACTACACCAATGTCCCAACAAAGAAAATGAGTGCTGTTATTTAAAATAATATTTTCTAGTACTAATAGAGAAGAAACAGTGTAAGAGGTTGTTGCTGTATTACATCATATAACTCTATGAAACTAGACCCAAGGGCTTACCATTTAAATCAAGAGGACAGGGAAATGATGGAGAAGGAGACAGTGGAGAGAGGAGAACGCAGATGCAATGAATATATCTGTTCTGATAACTCATTTAAATGTTGGTGATGAATTTTCAGTCCTTTCAGAGGGCTTGTGACATATGTGATTATGGAATTAACATCAAAACAAAGAAGAAAGTGAAAAGGTGCTAGAATAGTGAGTGAGAAATTGCAAAATAGAAAGCAGTGTAATGCTGATATCTGAATCTCTCCTCATAGGTTTGGTTGACTTTCTGAAGCCACAGTGTAGGGCCAAAAAAAGTTCAGCGTTATGCTGATACATATTTAGTGGTGGTTATAGAATGTGTGTCCTCAGAGATTAATTTCTAACATCAGATGCAAAGGCTACAGGCTGAAGTATCAAGTGTTTCAGCAGCATTGTTTGCATTTGCAGTTCTTGTTGTTGGTTTGGAAGACTGATAGCAGCTAATTGTTTCATGGCAGAATAGCCCCTGAAAATAACCCATGGCTGTTCCTTCCCCATGAACTGTTTGACTTTTGTCCTCTCTGACAAATCAGCAAACCATGTTAAAAAAATCCAAAACTACTAGTATAATCAACTGCTAGGAACTGGTCTGAAATAATTGAAATCACAAACCAAATGTTGTCAGACGTTAATCTGCAGAAAAGAGCACCATGACAACTTGTTGGAATGAATTAGCCAGCAATACGGGGGACAAGAACTACTTTTCGTTTCTGACTGGAACTCCTGCGTGGAAAGTGGTACTACTGACTGACTAACATCCCTAACTATTACTGCTTGTTGGTTCACTTCCTGTTGATGGAATGCAATTGGCCAGTTTTGCAATGGCCCGTTTGGTTTGCATCACAGGAGCTGTCCATTGCTCTGAACATGAGCAGCAGCTGAAGCGGGTCGGGAACAAAGTTTATTATCGCAACAGCTCTGACACAACCTGGTTCCATCAAGCTACTGCAAGAACAATAGTTCTGAACTTTGATAATGTTGATGGGTCTATTGGAAGCCACAAGGAAACATATGTACAAAAAAGCGGGGATATCTTTGCCAGTGAATCTAGTGTGGACTGCAGGAAACAGGGACTCCTCAAATGTTCTTTCAGGCCTCGAAGGGTGCAAGACTGTGAACAAACATACCTGTCGGATAACAGGAAAATAGAATAAACCCTGAAGAGTTCATTGAATTGTTCTCTAACTGTATTCAAATGGCTGTCTAATCTCTCTAGCCTACAATTCACAGAGAACAAGAAAACATAAACGTGCATGGAGAGCACCAACAATCATGAAATCAAGTTCTAAAAACAGAATATTTTTGGTTTCAAAAATCACTGCATTTTTCTATGCTATTTCCTGCATTTGTAGAAATTCATCTCTTCATTTTTTTCCTCTATGGTCTTGGATGTATAGAGACTCCTTTTATATAGAAAGGAAAACAGAAATTCTAAAATAATGATCCAGTTCCAGGAACTGGAGCTTTGATACAAATTACGTCAAAACTTAAGGTTCAATAAAGAAAGGTTTAACAAAATTATGAAGAGATTGCATTTTTTTCTTCCATTTTCAGGCCTCATAAACTAAGAATGGAAGTTACAAAACAGAACAAAATGTATCACCCATGAATCAGTTAAATCTCTTCCACTCAGTTAAGAGTGGTGAGATATATGGCCTGTGATCAACTTGCCATAGTCAACCAAAAGGACATAATATATATGCCATCTCTTCCATACAGAGGAAAAAAAAAAATCAATAATTTGTAAACATACAACTAAAACCAACTCATTTTTAACCTTCTTTCAATATAACTACAAACAATAGCACACAACATATTCAGATCAAGTAATTTTATTACTGAAAGTATAAATGACTTACCTTAAGACTTAATGGGTTAAAGTCCAGGAGATGATCACTGCACCTTTGAAAATAAAATTCACCTATTAAAACTTCTACAATTAAGTTATCTAAGAACAGAAAGTCCTATTAGCTGAAATCTTTTGGTTAGATACATAGACTGCAAGGTTCTTCAGTACCAAGCAGCATGCTCCTTTCTGACTTAGAGCTACCTTGAAGAGATGAGCATAATTTATTCAGTTCCTCGGTTCCTCTTTTGAAGTATCCAAGGAGGTTCACAGTAATGTACACTCCTGCCCACCTCAGCCTCCCAACCTTCATCTCATTTTGTATTACAAAGCCTAGCAAGAAATATTTCTAAAGCAACTATTTTATGAAGCAAGAATCAAGAATATTTTGTACTCCTTCTGCAGCACTGGTTGCTGCGGCAGCAGTAACAGTTAACAAACACTGTTCAAAAATAAATACCAATCTCACAGATGACAGAAAATAACATACCTAGCACCAACGTCTTACTCAGCTTTTTTGGAATCAAGGGGAACATAACGACTGAATTTCTCCTGGTTTGCCAATGCTCATGTCAGCACATTGGACAAAGTACTGTAGCCAGAGCACTGGGAGCAGCTTATTTTGCAAAAGAACACCTTGATGAGTCTTCTCACATTCTAACTTCTGCCATTTGAATGGCACCACGATTCTCTCATACTCTATCATGTAAGAATCTCTGGAGAAGATTATTTGCTCTTTTATATATAGTGATTTCAGAAAAGTGATAGCTATTTATAATATCTAAGGATCCTACCGCTTGAGTTCAAGACACCTAACCCCTCTTGCTAAACAGACAATTCTGCTGTATTTTTTGAGACATCACAAAGAAGCTTTACTTCCCTGATAGCCTGTCCTTGCCATCCCTGGATTGCATGCACACGCATTTTATACACACATGTACCCCAACTCCTCTTCCCCCTCCCCCCCCCCCCAGTCCTCCCCCCTATATATGAGCATTGGCATATATATTTTTTTTTCAAATAATTACTGAAAATATTTGTTTACTTTCCACACCCTTGAAAATTTCTTAAATCATGAAGCTTTGTACTTGCTGTGTCCAGTTTTGTGAAAGTATGAAATTACTTTTCATCCCTGAAATATAAGAGATTTGTAGTCCAATTACTATACTGCTATTCTACTACAGAGCTTGCCTTATTATAATACAAATAGTTCAACTATTCAACTCATCTTAATTTCACAGGTTTAACTATAGCAATCTATATTTTTATATATTTTTTAATCTATATAATTAATCTATAGCAAAATGCACAGCTTATGGGAATCATCCAAGATATTGCATTTAGGTTCACCTCATTAAAAGACCTTTGTAGGAACTGTCACAGCAATATAAGAATCAAAGTAATCTCATCTTAACAGTTGTTGCTTTATTGGCCACCACAAATAAAAGTGTACTTCCCCATCTTCATCAACCTGACTTCCAATTCCCTTGCAGGGGGCCAAAAGACAATCCAAAATGCATGCATACTGAATCTGGTCAGATAAAGGACATTTGCAAATTTGTACCATGAGTAATTCAAGATTAATCTTCCCTAAAATTCTAGCTCCTACCTTACACCATTCCCAAGCCTCCTGAAATTTTCAGTTTATTAGGTTAGGAACTTACAGAGGTGATCTTGAATAGAACGAATTTCCTAAGTAGCTAACACAAAAATAAATCATATTGTTTGTGTCTCAGAAAAAGGTTTACTATAGATGAATTCTGATTTTCAGTATAGCAAAATGGCATTCTTCTCCTTCTGTGTACACATACACATACTGATATTTATTTAAGTTTAAAGACACTGCAACTTCTGACAATTTCAACTGCATCGACATGCAGCTAAAGAGAAAATTCGGACAACTACTTTTGCAAAAAACAAAACAAAACAAAACAAAAACAAAAACTTTCCAAATTTCATAATGCTTTATGAAGTTTTTTGCTTTAGCAAAAGAAGCAAACAAAACCAAAACAAAAACAAAAAAAATGCTGATTTGAATTAATCAGATTAAAATTTTATCAGAATCAAATGCAATAATGTGAGGGAAGTGCATCTTCCTTCTGAGTGGAACAAAGTGAATAAAAGGAGTGATTTTGGAAAATATACTGGGAGTTGTTGCTCAACGGTAAGAAAAAAAAAAAAAAAAGAAGAAAAGTACCCTCCTTAAGGCAAGGACAACAATGAAAGGTAGAAAGCACTCACAGAATACAAGTTTTTAGCTGTAGAATAGAATACATGTCTTAAAATATATTGTCATAGAATCTCTTAAAATATATGTCATAGAATACATATACATGTCTTAAACTATCATCTCATAAACTGAGCAGATTAGTATGCTTAGTCATGCTTCTTCCAGTACTGTGCACATTACAGACTTATTTTGTCTGTTTGTATGGTAGTACTGTTTGTACTCCCAAACAGGTCTATATCAACTCTTTTGCATTTTTTTTTTCCAAAATAACTACTCTTAGTTCAATATGGTATCTACAAAATGTATTTCAAACCTTCAGAACTAATGTTGTAATGGTAGTTTAGATTCCTCAGCTGAGCTAGCACCTAGAGCTAAAAAAATGCCAATTTTATTTGCATCCAATTAAAGTTCAATGGATATAATGTTTACCACTGACCTCAGAAGTCCTGGTTGTTTAGCTCCTATTGTTTTATTTTTGACAATAATCAATTTCTCGTTTATACAATCACATTGCAGTCAGTGTTATCAAATATAATAATCACTGATGTGAAATTATCTGGCATCCTTCAGTGATGGCTATACTAGATTCCACTAAGGCACGTGGCTCACTAAAATTAACATATCATCTGAAATATTTATGATTCCAAAAAAAAATAGACCTTACATGCACTTGGAACAGAACAATCTCACAACAGACTAACATGCTTCATGACCTAGACAATTTATTTTGTCTTAATAATTAATTAATTATCTTTCTGGCACAATTTATTCAAACACAAAAATTTAAATCCTGATTTGTAAAACCAACATATATATATATATATATATATATATATATATATATATATATATATATATAAGTATATGTATATATATAATATATATAAGTATATGTATATATATAATATATATAAGTATATGTATATATATATATAAACATACATATATAAACAACTATACATATCAGGTGGAAGGATTAATTTACTCTGAGGAACTCTGTTCTTACTGTATCACTAGATTTTCCTCTGCCTGTTAATAATGAGCAAATACTTCTTTGAAGCAGAATAATGTCAATGATGGAGTTGAGACAGCTTATTCCTAGTGGCAGAATGATGAGCACAAAATCAGTTTTGCTGAATCATAAAGCATCCAAATATGACTATTTAGTTGTTTAAGGGTTTTACAGACCTCATCTGTCTGAACAAAAGACATCAGAGGAAGACCTGGCTCAGGTTTATGGTTTTTGAGTTTCTATCCAAATGATTCAATGGCTTCAAAAAACTGAGATATGGAGAAAAATAAATCCTCTGCCTCACCTCCCCCCCAAACAAAACAAAACAAAACAAAACAAAACAAAACCACACACCCAAAACAAATAAACAACAACAACAAAAAAAGTCCAAACAAAACAAAAACAATAGAACAATAATAAAAACAAACAAACAAACAAACAAACAATAAAACACAAATTATAGTTATGCCCATCTAGTGTTCCCATCCTTTACAGAAGACTCTTCATATTTTGTTATTCCCCCCCTCCCCCAAATTTACCATTTTCCTGACCGTCTGGAAACCTAGAAAATGTGGTTAATTTCAAGAGTATTTACTATTGTAATATTCATACGCCCAGTAGAAACTTGCAAGTGAGCAGTTAAAAACAAGGACTCTGTCTGCAGCATTGACTGGATGGTGAACGTGACATTTCATAGAATCATAGGGTGCTTGGGGTTGGAAAGGACCTGTAATGATCACCTATCATAGAATCACAGAATGGTTTGGGTTGGAAGGTACCTTAAAGATCATCTAGTTCCAACACCCCTGCTATGGACAGGGATACCTCCCACTAGATCAGGTTGCCCGGGGCTTCTCTCATCCAGAGTGAAGAATACCTCTAATCTAAACCTCTTTTAGTTTAAAACCACTCCCACCTCGTTCTTTCATTATCTACCTGAGTAAATAGTTGTTCTCCGTCTTTATTATGGAGATGTTTCAAGATGTTTGTATAAAGATGTAACTATTATCAGCCCTCTTTAATTTCCAGCCCTCTGGAAATGGACTGATACTACTCCAAGTTACAACATAAAACCATTTTTTCTTTGATGATACAGCTCTTAGCATTTTGGTGCAAACTACCAAGCAGGTCTCCACTGGGATTTTCTGGGAATATTTATTAAACACTTTGGATTGAAATGCCTGGTACAAAAACAAAGTACTATGTACAAAGTCCTATTTTATATACTAGCAGGATAATATGAATTTCATTTAACATAATCTATAAATCTTGTTTTCTACTTTGAAAACAATGGAGAATCACCCAAGTCAGAAAGAGACGGCTCAGTGGTTTATAAAAATAAATTTCCTTAACTGTAAACAATTAGCAATGTAATAATGAAGGCACAGTTCTCACAATAACTAACGGATAATTACTGAGCTTGTTTTGTGACTGATGAAGAAAGATTCTGAAAGGAAATTTAATCACTGATTTCTTATCATATATTTAGATGCCAAATGAGATCACATAATTACAGCTGAATGAATTTCTGTCCTCAGATTTTATATAATCATGTCTAGCATGCTGATTACAAAAGCAAGAAAAAACAGAATCTTGGGTGCTTATTTTGTGGACTAACAATGGAGATTTACTTTTGGCATGCAAGAGAAGGTACAGCTCCAGGAAGAAGAAAAATATTTAATCCCAAACAATTATTCAGCATCCACAGGAAAATTTTGCAGGAAGCTAAAATATGCATTGCCAAAATCATGTTTGTCAGGAATCAACTTCATCACAACCACAGAAGGTATGCATTCATAGCAGGATGTGCTAAAGGAAGGAACATAACCAGCAGATCCTCATCCTGCTCACAGCTCATCCCTTTCCTTATTGTCCTGCTTTAAATAGCATTAGCTCCTTATTTTTCTCTACCCATCACCTTCTTTCTTGGTGGCTTAGTCTCATACTTCACTGACTACTACTTTTCACATTTTTAAGATCTTTGAAGTGATACTATCATTATCTGCAGACATCCATTTACTGACATGAGGTTGAGAACAATGCCAGTAACATGTCACTACTGAATAGAACAAGAAAAATTCTGCATTCATTTACTATCTTAAAATATTACATCCTTCTCCAAGAAAATTGACCAGACTAAGTCTCTGGCATGTTACAGATGGATTTGTATTGAGTTAATTAACAGCATTAATATAGAAAAGCCAAGACTTGCATTAATGTAGGCGACTTTGTGTTTAAATCAAGATAATGAACCTTATATAACATGGAAAAAGTACCAATAATATTAGCAAACAATGAAACAAATGGAGCGCATAAGAATCATAGTACACATTACGAAATTCAGTCCTTTATCAAAACATGGTATGTCATTGTGAACAATTATGGGAAAGGAATATATTAGAAGAAAGACTGAAATTTCACGTAATTTCACTTAAAGGGCAACTTTGTCCCCAGCAGTCACAGAAGAATGAAGTATGGAATACCATGAAGTCTCTTTTGCTGTCCAGATTCTGCACAGTGCAAGTATGAGTGTTTTAGCAGTCAGACACCTTCTTTGCATGGATACCAGGGCTTTGCAGGAACCTGATAGCAATGGGTTCAGGGAGCATCAGGGCCACAGGACAAGCTGAATGTGCTTCAAATAGACTAGGAGCGTCCCCCTGTAGTTCTTCATAAAAAGTACACAGGAGCTTGCAACAAAGTCTGAGACCGAAGTGGTATGTGTATAAAGGAGCTGCACTGGGTAGAAAAGGCTTTTCTACCTTCTGCTCTCAGTACACAGTCAAGATCTCATTGTTAGAATAAAACCTGCACTATGCTGTGCAGTTGAAACTCTGTTTATGAGGGCATCTGATTTCTTCTATTTTGGCTTTTAAGTAAGATAAAATCCAAACCAATTTCTGGAGCTTTTTCCTTATGCAGTATTGCAGGCAATACATGAATGACATCTGCTATCAAGCCTGTCTTATACCACTTCTTGTCTAAAAAACATGCTGAAATAAGTGTGTGGCCAATAACGCAATTAACAAAAGGTTATTTGAAGTTGCATGTTATAACAATTCCCTACTGAACTTTAATTTACACCTTCTGCTAACAGCTCTCAGCAGGCCAATTTAAATTGTTCAAAAGGAAGCTCCTGTACCTTTTTCACTTCCTTTAGTATATCACCCCAGAATTCTTGCCATTTGCATTACTTGCACTGGCTATCCAACAACCAACTCCTGTGTGACTGGAGGTGAAATAGAATCAGCTATAAATGTTGCAAACAAAAAGACAGTTACAGTTATTATACTGTTCTCAGGAGGAGACACTCCTCTTACTAATTTTCATCATTTGAGGGGTAAGTTTGTTGTCAGCAAACCTTCCAAGAGCACTTGTTTCTGGGACAACTTTGCCATTTCTTCTGTGCAAGTACTGTCAGAAACACATCCTGCTTAGTTACACTGTGAAGCAGAGCCTGACAGGCACCAATACATATTTTGAGATTGTAACAACCACTAAATTTGCCTGTGATAAGACTGTACAGTAAGTCTGTATCTCCTCACACAACTGAAAAACAAAACCAAAAATGAACAGACAGAAAAACCCTGATCGATAAGGTGCACCTACCTTGAGAGTTATTAAAACAGGAGAAAGACAATGCCCTCCAGCAGTTGGTTATGAAAACAACTGTTTCGGTAGTGTTTATCAGCGTGCAGCAGGACTAATGTTCCAATCATCCTTCCCAAAGTACACAAAAAGCAATTATGCAAACAATAACTCTGCTGTTCTCATGATTTCTGGAAACCTTAGTCACTGAAAACAGTTTAGAAAGAGCTAAGTTTCAAATTCTTTTCCCAGAAAAGAGCTCAACTAATGGATGAAAACAACATCAGAAAAAAAAAAAAAACATTGTCAGCCCTCTACCTGTGTTCCTTCAGGGTTGGTTCAAACAGGTATTATTAGCAAAATCATTTGCAAAGACTACTGGGGAATTATAAGCCCATTCAACAACAGTTTCTGAGGTTCCATGGTTTGCTTTTCATTCCACTTTAGAACGAAATCTTAAGCTGTTTGAAGATTTATTTATTTATTTATTTACTTTCAGACCGTCTCTTAGGTCTGTATTGAGTACAGGCTGGAATTTTGCTGCATGTGTTAATCATCAGAAGGATAGCTGGTGTGACAGCCCCCACGCACATAGCTTAAAGCCATCTGACTGAGTAGCTTTCCTGACTCATTTAGAGTCTCTCCACCTCTGATCTCTCCACATCAACACAGAGGGATATGAATACGGGCCACTCACGTCTAAGCAGTTTACTTCTACTCAATTTTGGACCATCTCAATGGGGTTGGATTCATCCTAATATAGCTGCTGAAGGAGCAGGAATAATTCATAATAGCTTTTTGCCTAAGAGGATATACGTAAGAGTACCTCTACTGAAGGCAATTTAGACTAGCTGAAAATATAGCTAAGATTTTTAATGTGAATTACTCAGAGAGCCCAAAAGAAAAAGGAGTAAGTGTTTACTGTCCTGACAACCTGCCAGTTTCACATACAATCATAAATGCTTACCTATTCCCTGTTATTCATATGTATTCATATATCTGCAAATACCCTATTAATTCATGAGAAACACATGTATAAGCTTCTTCCTGCAAGGAGAGAGATAATGTGAAGTTATACAATGTTAGGAAAGACTGCAGCAGGCAAACTGACCTAAAATTAGGAACCAAGATATTTTTACTTACTGTCCTCATTTAGTGCTTAATATTACTGTATTCTTGCAGGAAACAAGTCATTTTACAATCAATGTGTTTTACTGAGCGCAGAACTGAGACTTACTGCATATGAATCTCAGCTGTTTCTTCTCATTCAACTTGGACCAAAACATGTTTTTCATTCCCTCAACACCATTCTAATAAAAGGTTACCTTGCTGAGCTTCTGGACAGCTTCTTCATGATGGGGCATTATGTTCACATAGGGAGAAGAAATCCCACTTAACTCCTGTATATTCTCTTACTGAGGAAGATTTGGAGCAGGGGCATTTAAAAACAAATGTGTAGGCAGATATCTTTATAGAAAGGATGCATTTTTTTATAGTTTGGAAAGAGGAGCTGGTCAGATAATCTTATTTTCTAGTTGATTCTTAAAAAGGATCAGATGGGTCTCTTAAAATGGGGTTATAAGAGAGACCAACCTACTGCTCTGTCCTTTACTGAGGATTTATCAGCAGCCAAACCATTGATTTGAATCCCAGGCAACCTAATTCTGGATTGATGTCCCTGCCTGACGCAACTCCAAATCAAGTAAAGCATGCACAGATGCCAAAGTCAGACTCCACATTTTCACAGAATCACAGAATCACAGAATTTCTAGGTTGGAAGAGACCTCAAGATTATTGAGTCCAACCTCTGACCTAACACTAACAGTCCCCACTAAACCATATCCCTAAGCTCTACATCTATACGTCTTTTAAAGACCTCCAGGGATGGTGACTCCACCACTTCCCTGGGCAGCTTGTTCCAGTGTCTAACAACCCTTTCAGTAAAGAAGTTCTTCCTAACATCTAACCTAAAACTCCCCTGGCGCAACTTAAGCCCATTCCCCCTCGTCCTGTCACCAGGCACGAGGGAGAACAGACCAACCCCCACCTCGCTACAGCCTCCTTTAAGGTATCTGTAGAGAGCGATAAGGTCGCCCCTGAGCCTCCTCTTCTCCAGGCTGAACAAGCCCAGCTCCCTCAGCCGCTCCTCGTAGGACTTGTTCTCCAGGCCCCTCACCAGCTTCGTTGCCCTTCTCTGGACCCGCTCAAGCACCTCGATGTCCTTCTTGTAGCGAGGGGCCCAAAACTGAACACAGTACTCGAGGTGCGGCCTCACCAGAGCCGAGTACAGGGGGACGATCACCTCCCTAGCCCTGCTGGCCACACTGTTTCTGATACAAGCCAGGATGCCGTTGGCCTTCTTGGCCACCTGAGCACACTGCTGGCTCAGATTCAGCTGACTATCAACCATCACTCCCAGGTCCTTCTCTGCCTGGCAGCTATCCAACCACTCATCTCCCAGCCTGTAGCTCTGCTTGGGGTTATTGCACCCCAGGTGGAGGACCCGGCACTTGGCCTTGTTGAACTTCATGCAGTTGACCTCAGCCCATCGGTGCAGCCTATCCAGATCCTCCTGCACAGCCTTCCTGCTATTGAGCAGATCGACACACGCTCCTAGCTTGGTGTCATCTGCAAACTTACTGAGAGTGCACTCAATGTCGTCATCCAGATCATGGATGAAGATATTAAAGAGGACCGGCCCCAGCACCGAGCCCTGGGAAACACCACTAGTGACTGGCCTCCAATTGGGCTTGACTCCATTCACCACGACTCTTTGGGCCCGGCTATCCAGCCAGTTTCTATCCCAATGAAGCGTGCGCCAGTCCAAGCCAAGAGCAGCCAGTTTCTTGAGGAGAATGCTGTGGGAGACGGTGTCAAAAGCCTTGCTGAAGTCAAGGTAGACCACATCCACAGCCTTTCCCTCATCCACCCAGCGCGTCACTTTGTCATAGAAGGAGATCAGGTTCGTCAAGCAGGATTTGCCTTTCATAAACCCATGCTGACTGGGCCTGAGCACCTGCTTGCCCTGCAAGTGTCGCGTGATGACTCTCAAGAGGATCTGCTTCATGAGCTTCCCTGGTACTGAGGTCAAACTGACAGGCCTGTAGTTTCCCGGGTCTGCCCTCCAGCCCTTCTTGTAGATGGGCATCATGTTTGCTAGCTGCCAGTCAACTGGGACCTCCCCCGATAGCCAGGACTGCTGATAAATGATGGATAGCGGCTTGGCCAGCTCCTCTGCCAGTTCTCTCAGTACCCTTGGGTGGATCCCATCCGGCCCCATCGATTTGTGCACAGAAGAGTAAGTAAAACTAACAACCTTTCATCCTTGTATTCCTAAGAGGAAACACTGCAATAAAAATAATCACAGAATCACAGAATGGTCATCTGTCAGGACAGGATGCCTGTTCTCATAGGAGGTGTTCCAGTCCCTTCATCATCCTTGTGGCCCTTTGTTGGAATCTCTCCATTATGTCCACATCTTTTCTACACTGGAAAGCCCATGACTGGAGCCAGCACTCCAGGTGCATCCTCACCAGTGCTGAGTAGAGGTGAAGAATCACTTCCCTCCACCTGCTGGTAGTGCTCTGCCTAATGCAGACCTGTATATTGTTAGCCTACTTTGCAGCATGGTCACATTGCTCTCTCTTGTTCAATTTGGTGCACACCAGGACTCCTGGGTCCTCTCCTGCCAAACTGCTGCCAAAATGGGTAGCCCTCAGTCTTGCCTGGTGCCTGGAGTTGTTCCTCCCCAGGTGCAGGACTTTGAACCTCTCCTTGTTGAACTCCACGAGGTTCCTATAAATATAGGGAATATATACATAATAAATAAAAAACTCTATGCCTGTAGTAGCAACATAGTGACAATAAGCCTAACTAATCAGATTGAAATTGTCCGGCTACTGTCAGTATATATCTTGAGGTGAGTTACAGCTTAACATGAACAGTTCATTTAGGACAACTACAAAAAGCAGAAAACCATGTTTAAACTTGCCCACACAGATAAATACTGACTTCAGGCGATTCAAAATGAAAAGCTGAATATGCAAAAGCATTCAATTCCCCTGAAAGTACTTTCACTTGGACCTACAAAATGAACTGCTTGCTTATTAGAAATGAGTTCTCAACACTAATCAACATAAGGGTGAGATTCACTGGAAATGGCATTAAAACTATAGCAATACTTGGAAGCAGCCCAGCTAAGTATCAAATAATGGACAAAAATATATAGAGAGCAAATAATGGACAAAAATATAAGAACACAAAGAAGAAAGACAACCAAAAAAGGTGAATAAAATAAAACCAGTCTTGAAAAAGAAACAACCATATGGTAAACAACTAAAGATTTCAATTTTAAAGAAATGAGCTGTCAGAGAACAATGTGGACAGTAATGCACCCAAAGCAAAAATCAATCACAGTTCATTGCTATCTGCATCTGAAAAAGCATTGTAGATAATTTCTCAAACATTCAAAAGAGAAGCTGAGAAAGACCATATCAGTGAATGATGGCTGCTATTATTAACTGGCATTATTAGAAAACAATAATAATTAATTAAAATATATACAATTAATTGAAATAATTGAACAGAGTTATACTTGCTGTTGTAAAGCATTCTCTCTCTGAAATGCTCATCTCCCTTCTTAAGGGTTATATTCCAGTATACATAATTAGATTCTTTAGAAGGTAACTGCATATAATGGGATTTCCAAGGAAAGCATATATATTCATCAGGAGCTATAGAACAGAATTATACAAGTATAATTAAACTTCCTTGCCTTTTTAGAGGAAGAAAAATGTATTCTCCCAGCACACTATCTTATTCCACCTTACATGGTCCCTCCTGCTATAGAGCCAAACAAAGGAATACTATTAAGTTCATATTTATATAATATAAAAACCCAAGACCACATGGCTGTCCAAATACTGGTATTGTGTGTGCTATTGCACTGGCATCATCTGTGATTACTTTTCATACAAAAAGTTTTAGCAGAAATTTAATAAACATCTAACATCATACAATTTTTTCCTTTTTTCAGAATGTTCACCAGAAACAAACAAACAAACAAAGAGTAGCAGATGCATTGGTGTTGGTCATTTTTACTCCTATTGTATGTAGCCGCTATTGCTTTAAACCTATCCTAAACATCTGTGACAAGGTGGCATATGAACATTTTCAAAATTTGGAAGGAGACAATTCATTCTTCAATGAGGTCCTGCTTACTGCAGGAGCCTTATTAAAGTGAAGAAAACTAATGCAGAATAGTGTTTTCCTTCTTCATTTCCCACATCACCTCCATTATGCTGCAGCAGAAGCTGTTAATGCTGGGGATGCCCATAGAGCCCCTCCTCACATAGTGGTAAGTGCGAACGGGACACCAGAAACTGTCTTTGAGGAGCTGTCTTTCCAAAACTGACCCTGCTAAAAAAAAAAAAAATATCATTGTGGAGGTTGCATGGGCATCGGTACAGCTGGTGCATGTTTTGTACCAGGGCCAGTGAGGGGAGGTGGTGGATATGCAGCAGTGTGTGCAGCCTTACATGCTTGCACGTACCTGTGTTTGTTGGGGGGAGACTGTGTCTTGGGATTTGCTACAAAAGGGTGTCTACAAATCTGCATATCTTTGCTAATGTTTTGTAAGTGTCTAGTATTGTAGTTTATTTGCTTTGGTTGCTGCTATTGGTCTATTGGTCCCAAATGCCTCATTCACTCATTAGCACTTAATTATGTCCTGTTAACAATAAACAGTTTTGATACAGATTTGATTTAAACCACTTCAATGGATTTTTTTTTACTTTTTTTTTCCCCTCTTGGGTGTTACTTTTTTTTTACAAGCAAACAAAGAAACCTAAACAGTTTAGAATGCCTCATCTTCAATAACTCAAAGAATCCCAAAATCCATAGTAAGAATTTACATTTTATCATGACCTAGTCTCTGAATCCTGACAACTGAAGACATGGTTTGCTCCCTAACGAGACACACCTACTATGCCCATTCAGAAACACCTGCTTCACCCTTTGGAAACTGTGTTTCACATGGTTGAAGGTCAGGTATGCAATCCATCAGTGACTAAATGGCATTCAAATGTTTCACTGATGAAAGTTTTTTAAAAAATACCTAGATATATTTTTCTCCATTCTTTTGAAATCCCATATAACATGTTTGTAGGCGTATATACTCATGAAAACGTAGACAAATGTTCACATATTAATAAGGAAAATTAACAAAACATGCAGATGAATAGTTATAATTATTAATAGAGCAAAAAATTAATTTAATGTGTTTAAATAAAAATACTGGATTGTTTCAGACAGATGATTGTTTCTTTTCTATTGTTTTCATTTTATATTTTGGATCCACTTGTATCCATTATTTTGGATGATATATGAAATTCATTTAATGGATTTATTTGTAACCAATGCGTTAAAACAGCAACTCTTTTGAGCAAGAAAGAAACTGAGAGCTGTTATATAGTGTGTCTACTGTGCTTTTAATGGGTTGATACTAACTGCCATTGTCCAGTTTACCTATGTTACTATTATTTGGAAGCCATAGAGTAGAAATAAGGAATGACTGCAGTCTGATAACCAACAGCAAGAATGGGAATCTGAAAGAAATGATGTGGGAGCCCAATCTGAAGGCAATGACTATAACACAAATGTTTTATCAACAAGAGCAGAAGCAATCCTGTAACAAGTCAGTACAGAAGAAGGATCAGTATCTCATTTATGCAACAGAACACAGTTCTCTGGAAAAGTGATGAAAGCAAGGAGATTTTAGAAATTCATTTAAGTGGAAAACAGAAAATAAACAGAAATGTTGGAGGATAATGCTATGTGGAAGAATGTTTTTATAACAGATAAAGGGAGGAAACAGCAATGAACTATTTTATTCCTTATGTATGTGTATGCTTGACTTTATTTTAAATGCATATGCCAGGAGATATCACATTGAAACCTCCCATCATTCAGTCTACCTCCTTTGTAAAATACATTGAAAAGCCTGCCTATATTTTGTGATGTACTATGATTACTGAGGATTTCTCAACACAGAGATATTAAATTAAAAATCAACACACAGTTAAATCAGCACCATCTGTGTTACAGAAAGACTTATCAGATTTGTAATTAGTATAGGTTATTTGAACAGAATTAGCCTATATAAATTACAGCAGCATCACCAGTAGTGTGGACTAGTAAATGAATCTACAGTAGGTGGTTTATGGGTTTAACTGGATTGATGTGTGCTCCAACAGCTCTGAAAGCACAATTCACAATGCAGGGAGAAAACTGAGTGATCATGTTACAAAATGGCATTTGGATTATTGGCCATCATGGGTTACACTGAAGGAAATGGGATTAAGGTTATAGTCATTAATTCCAGTTTAAAGGAGAAAATAAATTTATAGTTGGGTTACAGTGTTTTTTACATACTGACTTATTTCCTTGAGGCGTTCAACACAGAAATTATATGTTAGAGATGTTATTCTCTTTGTAATAATTTATACAGCATATAAAAAGAACTCAAAGTCATTGTGTATCCTATTGCAACTTCTGTACACTGAGAATATCTCAAGGAAATTCACAACAAATTATGGAGAAAGTTACTAAAAGCTACTTTTCTGAATGACAATCACTATGTCTGTATGGATATTTGTAAATAATCTCTACAGAAGCTGAGAAAAAAGGTAAATCTGTATTTCTTAAGGTAAAGGGAGAGAGGCAGGCGATAGAAATCCTTTATTTTTTATTTTTATTTTCACCCTACATACACTAATTCCTTAGATAATCAACATTGCTTTTTCACTCCTACAGTCCTTTTTTTTTTTTTTTTTTGTGCAACATTTGTGCAACACTGGCTTCTGTCTAGGCCATGGGATGCTTAGATAACAAAAGCAAATGAAACAGAAACAAAAAAAAATTATATGTTAATAAGGCTGCTAAGACACCAGGTGGGAATAGAAGTATTTTTAGAAAGAGCTACAACAGTACAAAGAGCTTTTTTTTTTCTTTTTTTTTTTTTTTCTTCAAATATTCTTTTTTAACTCTCCTCCAGCATTCATCACCAAATGCTCCATTTGAAATACTTAGGCTATTGAAATTTCTCAAAGCTCAGGCCCTGGTTCTGGAAACACTGATAATCACAGAGGCTGAAACTGAGTCACTGTAATCCTTTTCTTCAACCCCCAGGAAAGAGGACATCACTTGTAAGGATAATGGAAAATCTTATTTTTGAATAAGCTTGCTTGGCTCCAAATAACTTTGATTGTTTTTAAGTGCATTCATAAATGATTTTAAATGGGAGGGATTCAATGAACTGGAGTGCAGAAGAATCACAGTGTTGACATTGATAATGAATGCAAAAAAAAAAAAAAAAAAAGATGAAAGAAAAGTTTCATGGTTCCTTCTGACAAGACATTTGCAGGTCACTAAAGGCGGTAAATTAAAACCAGACTTTCTTGGACTTCGGACCTCCAGTTCAAGTTTCAGACACAAATTTTTTCACTCTGCAAGACAATTCTGTGGTATTTTTTCTGCTACTGAAAAACTGGTATGAGCACTTTCTTTATGCTGTTTTTCTTTTGTATGAAGCATGCCATGAATTACCAGCATAACCAACTGCTCAAGCACAGTTAAGGGGTGAGGAAGAATTATTTCTTACTCAGACACTATCGTTATTAGAGGAGTTCCTTCACAAAGAGAGATGGGCCTGTAACTTCCCTTCACACCCACAAAGCTTTTGACATACAAGCAGTGGTCAAGTAGCTAATAATATATAGTGAAGAATGTGGGAGAAAAAGCTTCAGTCTCTGTTCCAGCATAAAATCCTTTTGCAGAAGTGAGTTAGTGCCTTATTTTGTCTCGGTACAGGTAACGGGATGACATGGCTGCAGTTAGGTGGAAAAATACACTAAAGAAGATGAGAAATTTGAATGCTGTAGTAACAGAGGTCTGACAGCTATCTAAACTAAGAAAACAAAAGAGAAATATCATCTGAAAGAAATAAAATCAGCAATATGATAAAATTTAGTATGATCTAAAAAAAATAACCAACATGGTCTAATGCCAAAGATGTACTTTAAAAGGGTACTAGTTAGGCAAAGGTATTGTAGTAGTTTAGCTTTTGCATATTTATATATATATATAACTGGCTCTTGTTTACCATTCATGTTCATTCCTTGTGCCACATGGACACAAAAATGAAGACATTGTGTCAAGCATGGGATAACTAAACCACAGTATTTGCAATAGACAAGATGACTGGAAGGGAACCAAGAAAAAGGACAACAAAGACACTCAGACTGTGGTAAGAAACACAGCTAGGGAAAAAATGACAGGCCTACTCTCTGTCCACCAGACTTTATTTATTTATTTATTTATTTACTTATGGCTGTGCTGATTGAGCATTCAAGACCTGAAAGCTCTTTAGGGCAGAGGTTGTTTCATGCTATTTATGTCTTATTCCAGAAATGCTATACTCATCTTTCCTGAAAGGAGGGAGTAAAAACCTTCCACTACTCCCTCAGCAAAGAATAGTATGCAGTACTTTTCACTGCTTTAATCCAACTTGTTTTTACAACATGCTTTCATTGAAACTACAGTATCCCTCTTTTCCTGTAGATAGAAAAATAGTTAAATAAATAATTGTATTCCCACAGGTGAACAGAAATACAGAAGGCCTACACAAAATATGCAAATCAACACAGAAGAAGAAACAAACTGAATATTAGCATGGCACACACATTGCAAAGTCACATTTTGCCTTAAAAGCACCTGTTATATAACTCTTCTTCAAAAGGGAGAAGAAAGAATACAAAAAAAAGTCTGGAAAATGACTTGGATCCTGAATCCTTTGCACACATTTGCTTTTGAAGTTGTATTAAACCATAAGGTTGTGTTTATAGTTAACTGCAGGTTTGAGAAGAACACCAACACTCTTTAGGTAGGAGGTTTCTGGTGGCTTAAAGTGCCATGAGTATTCAGTTTTGCATATTTTCCTGACCGTTTTAATTCTTTTCATATTATGGTAAAACAGTCTACCAGCCTCATTACTACACATGAGGAGTTTTATTAACTTGGGTTAAAATTGTTATGACATCTGAATGTGAGGAATGGAATGGTGATTGCATTGACAATTCTCAGTTGGTTGGAAATGGTATATCATAGTTGTAAAGCTTGACTTTGATCATATCTGAATAATAAAATTCAAGAGAGCCCAAGTTTTCTGAACAGTCAAATATGATATTCTCATGAGGAAAGAAAAAGTCATACATTATCCAGGCTCATAAACCAGTGGGTTTTACAAAACAATGGCATTTACATGACAGTGGCACTTATAAGCTAGATATAGCAAAGCCCACAGAAACCTTGAGGTTCAGAAAGACATCCATGTTGATATTAGAACCTGCTGTTGATATTAAGTACCTGCTTTCTCTATTTAATTGGAGATTTAGCATCTAACTGTTTTTGAAAGCAAGCAACTCCTTTCTCTGGCCTGTTCCATGAAACCTTTCTCTTTCTTGATAAAGATATCTTTTAGAAATTTGGTCCCTACAGCTTCCATTACCTTTGGAAGAAGAGGTTGACAGAAAACTTGCGGATCAGTTTACCCTTGCTCTTTGTTGCACTTTGATGTCACAGATAACTTCTCATTTTCTTAATTTAATAAGTTTATTCACATGGAATAGATCATTGGCTCTGTAGTGAAAGCTAAAAGGGAACAGCTATAAATAAATCTATTTTAAAAATTATCTATACCTAAGGCCCCTAAATATAGCTGCTTCCACGCATAACAAGAACTGACTTTATGTATTGTGGGAATGGATGCCATGTAGCGAGAGGACTAAACAGCTTTCAGAACTGTGTTGTGATCTGTACTGTAAACAAGATAAATCAGTGCATTTCCTATATCTCCCATCCTACACAGCAGAGGATTTAAATTGCTAAGCTCCTTGAAAGGGAATGTAACACCTCATAAGTCTGGCTGTTGGGAAAGAAGGATCTTTGCCTACATTCTGACCTACCCAGGAAACTGTGTGTCCTACATAGAAAAAAGGTAAGAAGATTCATGCTTAAGACTATTTTGAGGCAGGGACTCAAATTCTGCTTGCCAAGCATTAAGGTAGAGGGTTATTTTCCAGTCTATCTGCATAGATACAAGAGGAATAGGTAGAAAGCAGTCCCCAGAGAACTGACTTATGATACTGCTGCAGTTATGGATGATTTGTCTGTCTTCATGCTCAGCTCATCTGTGCATTAACTGACATCAGACCAGAAGCAGCAGAGACAATCTTAAGCATCTTCACAGTATTGCAGACATGGATTATGAAATGCCATGAATTTTAAGGACAAGGAAGTTAACAGTTCTCGACAATATAAAGGCAGACTGTTGCTGCAGGTCACGGAAAGTCAGCTTTCTTTCCATTATCATTAACACAGTTGAGAGATGCTTCATTGGATGATAAGAGGAATTGACAGGTATTCAATAGGAGCAACTACGCAAAAGAGATGCGCTGAAGTCTAAATTAGTTTAAGTCCTTCTTCATTTAGGTGATTTTCTACTCAAGAGTAAAAGAGATATTTTCTAGGTCAATCAATGTCCCGATTAAGGGGTTCTCTAGCAAAATTATTACTATTATTGTTGTTTGGTTGGTTGGTTGGTTTTTGTTTGTTTGTTTGTTTGTTTTTGAGTGATATAAAATATAACTGACTTGATACACAAACAATTCTTGGTGCATCTTTGTTGCATTTTAGAATCTACTAGGTGAGAACCATAGATGAATACTTCATTCTGGATTAAAAAGATTTTCTTCTTGGACTGCATTCTTATTATGCTGTATACTAGCTTCAGGAGGGCCAAATAATTTCATTAAGTGAGTAAAACATTTAACAAAATAGATTTTCCTGTTTAAATTATCTCACTCTGGTACTCTTTAACAGTAACTTATGTCAACAGTAACTGATACATGCCAGCTTCAATTTGACATACAATCTGGAGCTAGTGCCTAAGGATATGGGAAATAAGATATTCTCCTGTTTATTTTCAGAGAACTAATGAAGAAAAGAGTGAAAGAATGTTAACCAGAATGATGGGAAGATGTTACCAAGTATGGTTAACCAGTATAAGAGAATGTTAAAAAATGTCTGTTACTATCCAATAATATAAAGTGGATAGGCAAAAACACTATGACAGCTGTGTTTGTTCACAACTGCAGGCACTTCTCCTCTACTACATCTAATATTTTCTGATTTGTAATTTTGTTTAATGACTGTTTATGACTCATTAGAGTATTTCATTAACAAAGTAGTAGTCAGCAATCTCCTTCATGCTTACCTCAGAGGTTACTTTAGTCATAGAATGCATAGAAACAGAGAGGGCTGACAGCAGCAATTTTCCTCCTGTTTTGTAGAAAAGTAGGGAGCATTTTTAAATTTTCATAAAAGTAAGACTATTGAGTACTATCAATAGTCTAGCTACTAAAGGATGAAATATTTCATTTGAGCCAGTAGCAAAAGCTTGAATGAGTTTAATTATTCTTATCCAAATTTCCAGGATCCGCAAAATTCCTCAAATTTCAAGGAATGAGATTTTATAAGACTCTTTAAATTCCTTATCAAGTCTCACTACAAGAATTATGCACCTAGTTGCTCCTGAGCTTAAACCTTCAGCACAGGGAAAAATTGGAGAAACCTGGGAATTTCATTCAAAAACTTAACTGAGGCACGTATGATATGATATAATCCATACTGTAATGACATAACTTAGCTTGATGTAGATTTGATTCAAATGAATGAAAAAGGCTGTTACCTGTTTACTCATGCATTTTTTAAATTTAATTTTTCATATTTGTATTTAGTTTTCAATGCTTTACTGCCTGAAGGAAAAACTCCACTTATGCTCAGGAAAAATGCTCAAATCCATATTTAGGTATTAATCATAAAGTACCATCTAACAGAAGTTTAAATAGAGTACAGAACACATAAATAAAGTAAGGATTTCCAGGTTCTATAACAACACAGAGGAAAAAAAAAAAAAAAAAAAAAAAAAAAAGATGAAGTTTTCCACCAAGGCTGATTTCAAATGCTAGACAAGATCCTTTATTTTATGCTACATAATATAGGAAAAAAAAATCTTGAACAGGAAAATGTTTCCAATAAGAGTAAATTGGAAGTGCTCTATATACAAAATGTCCTGGTTCCAGTTAGGACAGAGTTAATTTTCCTCCTAGTAGCTGGTAGGGTGCTAAATTTTGGATTAGGATGAGAAGAGTGCTGATAACATGCTGATGCTTTAGTTGTTGCAAAGCAGTGCTTACACCAAGCCAAGGACATTTTAGCTTCTCACTCTGTCCTGCCAGTGGGCAGGCTGGGGGTACAGCAAGAGCTGGAAGGGGACAGACCCAGGACAGCTGAGCCAAACTGGCCAAAGTGGTATTCCATACCATATGGGGTCATACTAAACAATATATAGGTGTGGTTAGCCAGGGTGGGGTTGCTGGGCTGCTTGGGATTAGTCTGGGCATCAGTCAGCAATTGGTGAGCAATTGCATTGTGCATCACTTGTTTCATACACATTACTATTAGTAGTGCTATTATCATCATTATTGTTATTATTATTATTGTTATTATTATTATTGTTATTATTTTTTTTTCTGTCTTAATAAACTGTCTTTATCTCAACTCACAGGCTTCACTTTCCCGTTTCTCTCGTGAGCGAATGGCTGTGTGGTGTTTAGCTGCCAGACGGGTTAAACCAAAACACAGAACAAGAAAGGACATAGAAAGTAAAAGTGCATATGTTACAAGAGTGAATCTAAACCAGGGAATGTAAAAGGGACCAAAATTAATGTAAACTGAATATGTGCTAATTTTTTTCCTTCAGAAAATTGACAGTTGACAATACTATATTGGCCAGTTAGTGGACTGAGTATCCCGACATCCTTGAAAAGTCCTATTTGGATATAAATCTCACTTAAAACACTTCAAATATGATTATTTATATGTTCCTGTCCTGCTGGGTTGCAAAAAGGAAACAAAACTTTTTCAGTCTGCAGACAAATGAAGATTTCTCCATTCCTTGACAGAAACAGAGGGAGAGGAAAGTACTAGAAATCAAATATGTAGCTTGCTTGGACAGACTGCGAGGACTCCATTGTTCTACACGGTTTTCCTTGGGTTAGTTCATCTGCCCTGTAGGCATATCACTGAACAGTTCATCAAAGATACACATGGACTTCAGCTGCAAACATGCACAACTAACTTCTCAGTGATCTGAGGAAGTTTTTTTTTGTTTGTTTGTTTGTTTTTGTTTTTTTTCCTTTCAGATCAGCTTTTGAAACAAGCTGATTAAAACCTTCCATTGCTTTCTCCAAGTTCCATAACAGCAAAATCCCAAAGAAGACTATTAGTTAAAATTTATGCTGGGAAAGTAGAAAACTGAATGTGCCCATGTTTCTTTTCACAAAGCTACAGACCATAGAATGGCAGAAATTGCAGTTCTGGGAAGAGGTTACTTGAAGAAGATGCTACACGAAGGATACCTGCCCTCACAGAGATTCATTCACATTAACTATGCAAGGCATCAGGTGAGGGAATCCATCATCCGTTTTTCATTAAAAGGCACACAAGGTCTTGTACGTGGTATATACCAGTGAGTCTACACAGCCTTGGAAATTAGGCTGGCAGAAAGTGATAAAAAGGAACATGGTGATTACGTGTCTGAATAGTGAGCAAGATCCAAAGAAATTAGAATGCCATTCTTAGCCTTTAGTTAGGCATTTAGTCACTTTCAGTGCTTGTGAAGAGATATTGATTCTGTAATAGACTAGGGAATTACTGATAACAGAAGCTGGATCTACACAAAATCTAACAGGCCAGCTACTCTCTAAAATTCTTATCAGCAAAAGCTTGCCTTTCTAAATCCACACAGGACATATCATCTACAATTTGACTCATGGTGGTACATTTTAAACAAATAATCAGAACAGATTCTGCTTCCTGAGAAATGATCCCAACAAAATGACACCACTAGAGCAAGTACACACTCTTCTAAGCCACCTCATTGGGGCCAGAATCCTGCCTAGATCAGCCATCAACCCATTCATTTATAGTCACTGGACAGTGTGATGCATTTGAGCTGAATTTATTTATAGATAAAGTGATGGAGTGCTCTCTCTCTCCCACCCCTCATTTACAACTGAATTCATGTCTTCAGCTAAACAGCAACACTGAGATGTTACAGAAAATTTCGTAGAATGAATTTGATACTCTTTCCTGGCTCTCTGAAAAGATAGGTGACCCAAAGGCTAAAGATTAGGTCTCAGTTTTATTCTTTAACTAGATATTACCGAGATCAGAAACAGTTTCTTAAACATAGCCTAAGGTAAAGTGCTAGCATAACGAATATCAATATTGCTACCTCATTATTAAATAAGACTTTCAGATCAAAAGTTTGCCCTGGCAAACTCCATCTTACTCTTGTGGCTTAATCATTTTATCATTAGCTTGTTTGAGGTAAATCATGCACACATGGAAACAATTCTTAACAGTGAACAGTAGAGATGGCTAGTTATGTGGTAGTGGTTTGCTTTCTAGCAAACAGGTTTTACACATGCCTAGGAAAATTCAAGCACATATAAAAACACCTAAGGAAACCATCTACACTATTTTCTCCAGGACAGCTAATTCAAAATGAATTAGGAAGACAGAAACAAATGACTGCAGAAAGCAAAGCATAATAATTTCTGTCAGTCAACCACATGTAGCACAAGAAAAGGGCTTGTCATCAACCATCATTAATAAACATGAACTAAGATTAAGAAGAGAGCTACAAGTGAAGAAGAAACATTCACACATGAATAGAAGAAGTCATGGAGCAAATATGATGGATAAGCAATGTTTTTGGAGAAAAGAGCATCAAGCAAGACTAAAGTGGGTGTAAAATACAAGCATCTGAAGGTTGCTGAAGGCTGAGATTAAAAAGGACATTGAAACACAAACAACAAATGACAGCAAGAAATGAAAGCATGAGCATCCTGATTATTGCCTTCTGCCCCAGAAAGTGAAAACCAATTGCAGTACCTTAACTCAAAGTATATAACTTGTTAACACCTAACATAATTTGTTCCCTGCCCAACTGTGATTATTACAACCAGAAGATGAAGGGGTTTGAAATTAGGAAGCTTGGAGTGTAGGTAATCTTTTTTAAGATTCACACTGCAAAGGACTGAGAAAAGCACTGCTAGGGGGGTGTTAAAAATCTGTAAAATGGTGCAAGGTAATATTGCAGCTAACAATAAAGGCCATGCAAGAACAGGTACTTAGGTTATGGCAGTCTGAGGGGACCCTATACTTACCAGTCTGCAGATCCTTTGGAAAACATGACAACAAGAAGTATGTTAGCCCACAAAAATCCACTCTGCAACATTCTCTGCACCATGTCAAAATAGATTCAGGCCATTGTCAAACTACTACTCTGAAAATCGGAAAAAAAAAAAAAAAAAAAAAAAAAAAAAAAAAACTAACATACTTCACCTTTGTGGGCTTTTCAACATCTGGGGAGAATTTATAGTGTATTACTTTCTAGAACTATATTAAAATAAGTACCAATAAACTACAAGGACAGTCTGAAAAATGAATAACCTCACCTACCTGCTTCGAGCACTTGAAACAGATTAAATAAAATAGAGTACTGCATCCACATATATTAGTTTTTTAGTGTGTGGGCAGATAATCTATTATCAAGGCAAAACCTTCCTATAACTCTCTTGGGGCTGCTGTCCATGCCACTACCTTCACATCTGATAATGTCATGAGTGCAAAAATAAATATTGACATTACCTGTACTGTTCTTGTTCTGTGCTTTCATGACCTTCTGTATCTAGACTGAATACTTAGACAATTGTTTCCACTTCTGCTGAAACTTTCTTTATAAAAACACCGAAATTCACATAGCACAAGTGATATAACTTCTTCTCTCAAATTCTAATGAAGGGAAGAATTCAGAGGAATAGCACTAATTAAAGAAGAAAGATTGAAACAGAAGAACAGAATCAGTAAAAGAAGAGATTAATATGCAAAAAGTGTGGCTGCTCACAAGTGAAGTCAAGTCACAAACTCTTTACACATAGGAAGTCCTTATAGATATAGGACAAACTCCAGAATATGTACAGAAGGAATGTGATCCAATGTACAGAGACCTTTCAGAATTCCTTAAAAAGCAGTGAAAAATGATTTTTCCCTGAATCCCACAATTATCATCCATCTCCTTCAGCACAATGCACAGACAACACATGGATCAAAATGGAAAAGAAAAAAAAAAAGTGACAGAATCTAACTTAAACAAAAAAAAAAAAAAAAAAAACAAAGCTGGTAAAAGACACTGTAATATTTTTTACTTTTTATTTCTAACTCACAGCGAAAATTTTAGTTGCTAGAAAACTTAAATTCTAACTGTTTTAATTGCAGTAGTTGCAGCTCAAAATGAAACAACAAATACTGAATTAATACAAATCAGTATTTTCCCCTGATCACTATGAGAATGCAGCACCTTGGAGAATAACCATCCTCTTTGATCTATTCATGATATAGTAGTCAACTGTCAATTTTACTCTAATGCATTTCCAAACCATATATCCATGACAAACTTAAGTATAACAAATGCAATTGTCCCATGAAGGAAATATGCATATGCACACACACATACATATATTACGTACATAAACACACACAGGAATTTATGTTTCACTTCAGTTAAAAATAACATAACAGAGGTCTATTGGATGTTACAGTAGATTTGAAGAATGAACCATTTGAGACATTAAAGCTTCTTTTCTATATTTTTCATAGATAGTGCATGAGTTCACTCTGCCCTTCTCTACTGGAAAGATCTTTCTCAAAGTAGCTTAGCTTTTAGTGCAGGAACCTGGAATTCTCTTTTCATTTCTGCCACTGACACTCACACATGACCTTTAAAACCTTATGCCACTTTTTTTGTGGCTCAGTTCATTGATCTGCAAAATGGTATAAAAATGCCTGCCTCACAGCTGTGTTGCAGATTATTGATATTGCCATATGGCAAGGCAACCATAGATGAAAAGCACTGTCCAGGAATGTCCTGGGTAGCCAGTTCCAAGAGAAGGTGCATTGACAGCCTGGCTAGTTTCTCAGGTATTAACTCTGCTACAGCCATGAAAGCTAATTCTTTGATCACAGATTTTGGGAATGCACTGTTGAAAAAACATGCAACTGACACCACACAATAATCTTACGATGAATAGCAAAGTGGACTTTACAGCAACTGTGCTGCAGCTAACATATAAGATAAAAGAATAACACTAGGACAGAGAGGTACAGGGGAGGAGCAGATAAGAACAGGTGATATTTTTATGAGTGTTTTAATTAACTTCTGTTCACTTTGAACGTTTCAGCTTACACGTTTTCCCCCTGTCTAGCATTATCACAGGGTATTACAGTTAACAGTGGTGCAATTTATTTCTTTATGTCTTTCACAGAATCACAGAATGGCTGAGGTTGGAAGAGACCTCTGCAGGTCACCTGGCCCAACTGCTTGCTTAAGCAGGGACACCCAAAGCAGGCTGCCTGCTGTGTCCAGGTGGTTTTTGAAGATCTCCAGGAATGGAGGCTTCATCACCTCTCCGGGCAACCTGTGCCAGTGCTCCATCACCCACACAGTGAAGAAGTGCTTCCTGATATCTATCCGGAACCTCCTGTGCTTGTGCCCATTGCCTCTTGTACCTTCACTGGGTACTACTACAAAGAGCCTGGATCCATCTTCATTGCATCCTCTCTTCAGGTATTTATAGATATTGCTGGGATCCCTCCAGAGCCTCCAAGTGTCTAGGCTGAGTCCCAGATCTCAGCCTTTCCTCACAGGAGAGGTGCTCCACTCACTTCATCATGGGACGCCTATATTGTCCCTTTCCTACACTGCATAAATGGCATGAAGGGTTTTAAAAGAATATAATACAGACTGTATGTATTAAAGTGCTTTTTACCAGATAAAAAATGAATAGTAGATACTTGCAGTCATGTGTAGCCACTTAAGAAACTCATATCATTGCCACATTAATATAAAACACTTGAAAGGAAAAGCAATTTCAGAATGCAAATCCTGTTTTGGTATTTCAACATTTCCAGTACTTCTGCAATATATATATATATATATATATATATATATATATATATATATTATATATATAACAAATATATATATATATATTTGATCACAGATTTTGGGAATGCACTGTTGAAAAAACATGCAACTGACACCACACAATAATCTTACGATGAATAGCAAAGTGGACTTTACAGCAACTGTGCTGTATATATTATATATATATAATATATATATAGTATTTTTTTTTTCTGATTTTAAAGAATGCTTTTATCTCATCATAGTAACTTGTAATGAAAAAAAAGTTCAAAAATTTCTCAGAAGATTTTTACTCAAAAGCTCTTAAGTGCTAGAAGATCATTTTTAATTCTTAGAAGTACACTTAACATTAATATTTTATATAACTCAATATGCATATATTACAGGAATTAAATATAGAAAAATATCAAGTTACAGTACTCTCAAAATTCAGAGATTAAGAAGTTAGCATAGATTAGCTACTCAAGACTCTGTTGATAGACAGACACAGTTCCAAATAAACAGTTGCTAGGTCTGTCACTTTGTGGGCATTTTTAAGCCCTTTTATTTTCTTCTTTTTAATTTTCATTTCTCTTTAAACAAATGTAGCACTTCAGAGACATGCAAATGAATTATATCAATTTAATTCCACAGCAATGATCATACAAGAACTTCTTTCAACTCCTTTAAAAATTTAGATGAGGCATTTTAAGCTTTCTGATTCTCTGGTGTTGGGTTTTCCAATGAATTTTCAGTTAGTGTTTTCACGATCTGATTTCTTTTCTATGAACCTCCATTCTATCTCTCCACTAAACTTGCTAATTCTGCTTTTTAGACCTAGTGCCAAGAGTAATGATTGCTCAAGCAATTCACATTTTTAGGTGACCTTTATTTTCATCATTACTATGATTTTTATGTTAACTAATTTACATTTAGCTACTTGGACTGCTATTGTCAACTGAATTTTCACTAAACAGGAAAACTGTGTCTCATCCATTCTGTCACTGCAAATGAATTTTTATTCATGAAGATAGGTATGAGAAGATGGTAGTAGAATGTCCGTTACATTTTACCTCTGTCAACTCTTTCTGTCACCTTACAGTCTTAGATGTCAACTCTCTCCTAAACTCGAGGATGAGCCTGAACAGAACACAATAGTACATCCCTAGCCATGTACCATTAACATATACTATTACTCACATCCCTAATCTCTTAAGATTTAGCGGTTTTGGATGTGACTGACTAGTGTGTAATTCTCAAGTCAGTTTCACTATTGACTGAGTTTGTGAGTGGATGTGCCTGTGCATTTGTTAGAAGCACAATTTCCCACCAATTTTTTTCTACAGTAAAGGGAACTAAAGTGATATATTAATAACCTTCTCAATGAGAGGCATATTGTCAGCACATGACATACTATCACTACACAGCTTGATGGACTCCAGACTCCAAACAATTTGTGGAAGGACTTCTAATTCCAGGAGAGCGTTTGGTGAAATTTCCTACTAACAGTCTGTTTCAGAAGACATCTATCTAGAAGCACACTTGTTTGTGGGCTACATAAAATTGCACTGGGAAAACATGTTTACCTCAAGGCTTTTAGAGTTAATTCTAACTTATTATGTGAAATACATGCAGAAGTTCTACAGGTATGTAGAGGTTATCCCTCACTATCAACAAAAGAAAACTAGCTACTGATACTGACCAAGGAACATATATGGCCACGTTCTTTGCTCAGTAAAACTTCATTAGGGCAAAGCCTCCTGATTATCAGACTACACTTGAAGTCCAAGGAGCACGCTTCTTTAATATTGCTCATATCTTTAACCTTCCTTTTACCAGAATCAAATATTTTAAAGCTTTCTTACTGTGTTTTTAAATGCAAGCAGTGAAATACTTGTATCGCTGTATCTTTAACAAGGTCTACAGCTATCTACAAGCTGAAGATATGCAGAAAGACATAGAAAACATAACAGTACTAGCTTTCAAGGTGATTATTTGGGAAAATTAACAAAACTGGTTCATACCACAGCCACTGTAAAACTGGAGAAGAACATCCCACAGAAAAATTTGAACAATTGCAGGAATGGGACAAAATAAGAAAATTAAAAACCAAAACAAACAAACAAAACAAAAACAAGCAAGAATTTTGTTTTTGTTTTTATTTTTTTAATAGAGATGCACATGGCAATTTGTAACAATTTCTTAACCCAATACCAACTATCAGAGTTATCCAGCACAAATACAAAGAGGAGGTCAGGCTGTTTTAACCATGAGGTTAAATCACTAAAGCTTTGGGCTGTAGACAACACTCAAGATATTGAAGAACTATGAAATTAAAGAAAATGAAGCAATCAGTTTCCTAGGTGCTGAATTTCATAGACTTTGTCTATTTTGATAACTGTGTGACAACTAGTCTCAACAATATGCTGCAGATAGGTCCAGGTCCTCAAGAACAAACTATACAACTGACTGTAAAATCAATGCTTTGTTATCTAAGTGGTAATTATGATGATGGGTAGCATAATGATGATGGGTAGTAAAATGATTGATGCCCCAAATTGATGCCTGTCAGTGTTCAAGAGGTATTTGGATAAAGCCCTCAGTAATGAGCTTTAACTTTTGGTTAGCCCTGAAGCGGTCAAGCAGTTCTATTCCAAAGAGAAACTCATTTTCCTAGTGGAAAGCGAAAGCCTTGTTATTGGAGTGTTTACTTGGACAGTGCTAAGCAAGTTCTGTATAAATGTTGTGGAAGCATGGCTGAGCCAAACTCACTCCAGGAATAATTCAACATGACAAGCTTTAGATTACAACTGACAAGGATGAATTTATCACATTATGTTCTATATAACACATTTTTCAATTGTGATGACATCCTGACTTCTGCCAATATTTAAGGAAAAGCATGAAGGTTTTACGAAAATTAAAATAATTCTTACAGTTGATAAAATACATAGTACAATTTCTTGGTGATAGAGGAGATACAGTCCCAGATCATATACCTACTTTTCATCTTTCAGTTCCAGAGGTCGTTGTAGTTCTAATTTAGCATATTAATAAAAAATAAATAAGTAAAAATCAATTAAAAAATCAAACAAACAAAAAACAAGCAAGAAAGACAGATTCAACCTGAAATTTGCAGATGGCCTAACCTGTCCTCAGCTTCTCTGATTGTACTGCTGTTGAGCAAGATGGTCTAGTGGAAGGTGTCTCTCGCTGCCCATGTCAGGGGTGTTGGAACTGGATGATCTTTAAGGCCCCTCCCAACCCAAACCATTCTGTGATTCTACGATTCTGTGTCATATCCTTGCCATAAAGAGTTCATGCTTAGCATAGAGTAAGCACTGCAACATGTTCAGTTTGATAATTAGATTGTTCCCAAATGTGATGGCATATTCAGTGCATTTTTCATAATGTTTTAATATTTGCCTCCTGCAGTTTTAACACAGGGGGCCTTAACAGAGGGCCTCAAGCCCTTTTAACCCATATAGAGAAACCTATTACTTCCAAGAAGTTCAGAAGGTTTCAGAAATCTGCTGATTGTAAAACAGATATGTGATCTTCAGTCATGATTAGGAGTGAAAACAAACAAACAAACAAACAAACATGTTTTAACAATCAGAAAGTTTTTTCATAAGCATTTATCAGTTACACTAATTCAATTGGATTTACAAGTAAATATTTGAAACTGTTCCAACAGAAAATAGCACGAGAAATTTTAAAACAAATGTATAGTACTGTAACTGCAGCTCATTTATGTTTTATCATAAACAGCCCTTCAAATTTGGTGCTTATATTTTGATAGAAATTATCTAAAAATATTTAAACATTTGTAATAAAGTTTGGAAATATCAACTACAGAGCACCACTGCTGTTTATGTGGTTTTGAATGGGTGTGGCATTTGTGTGCACTACCTGTTGAGTGTACCCAGTGTTTGCTGCAGAACACTGTTATACAACTTGTTTCTTAAAGCCATGTGTCAAAATAACAATCTCTGCAGAGTTCAAACTTTTTTTTGTGCTGATCCAACAAGACTGGCAACTACATAAAAATGTTTATAAAATCAATGGACTACACTGCTGCTTTCTTTCTCTCTACAATTTCCTGAGGAGAGGAAACAAAGAAAGAAGTGCCAGTCTCTGCTCCCTGGTAACTGATGACAGGACACAAGGGTATGGCACAGAGCTGTGACAGGAGAGGTTCAGATGGGGCATGAGGAAAAATTTCTTTACCGTGAGGGTGGTCAAACACGGGAACAGGCTTCTTAGAGCCCCAAGATTCCTTGATTGATGCGCCAAGCCTGTCAGTGTTCAAGAGGCATTTGGATAATGCCCTCATTAATGTGCTTTAACTTTTGGTTAGCCCTGAAACAGTCAGGCAGGTGGACTTGAGGATTTCTGTAGGTCCCTTCCTACTGAACTTTATATTCTTTGAACAAAAAGTAACCAAAAAAAAGTTATTCCCTTCATTGACAGAAAAAATACATCATCCCTAGTAGCAACTTAAATTGTATGTATGTAATTATCATCTGCTGACTTTAAACATGTGGCACAAATGTGTTGAGTTTTCTCTAGTTTCCTGAGGAAAATCATTATAAGCCATGACTCTCCATAAAAGAGGTAAAATAATAAATTTTGTGAGAACAAACTTCTACATGAGGCTCAGCTGGCAAGGTGTGTAAATCTTACTGTGATACTCCAATGTAATTTTTGAGAGTAGTCTGTAAGAAACACACACTGGACTTCATCATCATTTACATACTGAATGAACTACTTGGGTGAACCTGAGTTTGTCTTTGCCTGCCCATATACATACTCTTCAACATATTTCTCAACTGTCTGACTCACACTTGCTTCCTCCTCCTACTTCCATCCGCACAGTCAGCACCTGGAAGCAAGTACCATGCAACCAGGCAGTTTAGTATGCTCAGAGATTTAAACAGCACTGGTCTTGCCAAATCTTGACTCCTTCAGTGTTGGACAATGGCATTTCAGAAGTGTCACAGCACCTGAAGTCACAGTTACTCCATGGAGGACTAATACATTAATTTATTATTCAGCATTTATATCACATAAAGCTTTTTAATCCAAACTCTTCTCACAATGACACAAGGATAGTTTCATGTCCAGTGTTTTTCCAAAATTTACATGGTGATTCCTTGATGCTTCTGGTGTATTTAAATCTATTGTCTGAATAGATATTATCTGGGTACTGAAATGGAAAACAGCAACTTGGTTGTTAGCCTTTAGGATTCTTAGATTATGAACCAGTCTTTGCTGTTCATTCAGCAGTTTCTACTGGATCCATAAAATGGAGAGCAGTAAAAGCTACCATTTGTTTCTAGAATAGTGAGGTGTGCATAGGAATGGGGTGGTGTGGAGTAGGTTGGTGTAGTAAGCCAGCAGAAAGTGGTCAAGGAACCTCAATTTATCTCCCTTTCAGAGTGAAACATTAAACAAAGGAAAAAAGGTCTAACTTAATATTAAAAAACTCAACACACATACCCTTACTCAAAGGTTAATTCTGGAAAACTCCTGACTATGCTATACATAATAGGAACCACCAAATTTGGTTCTACTAAACCAATTTTTATGAGCAATTTAAAAATGCTAGGGAGTACATATTTATATATACACGTTCATACATATTCACACTTCATACACAAAAATTGAAGGGATGCTCAGTGAGGTAGCTACCCTCAGTAACAGCTTACTAGAGAAACATAAACTCTTAGCAGCCAGGAAGATATTGTGTCTAATGAACAGCACAATTCATTACACATTTTACTGCAGAACATCATGAATAAAATACTGCAGTACTGGCCCTTCTGGGAACTCAAGTCTGACAGCAGTAGTTAATTGCCTTTGAGAGGAACACGAGAAGCCTTGGAGAGGCTGCAGCATCTTTTCCTCCAACCAAATGCATTAGGCATAACAGAGTAAGGACTGCACAAAACACAGGCATTGTTTCCCTACTTTTTACTAAACAAACACCTACCACTCACCCCTCACAGAAGATTTTATCACATATATAGTTCATCTTTCTTTTCCCTCTATTGTCTAACCTCTTATCCCAGAAACTGAACTCAGAGATAAAGATCATGGCTACTGAAACTTATCCTGCTGAACCTTTGTGCATTGATGTGTTTACGGACAGGGAAGTATAAAACTTTTCTCCATTAACACCAGCGACAGGACCCGCGGGAATGGAGTTAAGCTGAGGTAGGGGAAGTTTAGGCTGGACATCAGGAAGGGGTTCTTCACAGAGAGAGTGGTTGCACACTGGAACAGGCTCCCCAGGGAAGTGGTCACTGCACCGAGCCTGACTGAATTTAAGAAGAGATTGGACTGTGCACTTAGTCACATGGTCTGAACTTGGGTAGACCTGTGCGGTGTCAAGAGTTGGACTTGATGATCCTTAAGGGTCCCTTCCAACTCAGGATATTCTATGATTCTATGATTCTATGATTCTATGAAAACCCTAATAATAAAATCCAAAGTATGGAGAAGCTTATTGCCCTTTAATGGATAAACAAAGTAATAAAAAACAACAAAAAAAAAACCACACATATATATATATATATATACTTTAACAGCAAACACAATATCAATGAACACATTTCATTCACAGGATATATACCCATCTACAGAAAGGAAATAAAATCCCACATTCAGGCTGACTTAAAACTGACATTTATTTTTTTTGCAAAACCAACACAAATAAGAGACATTCAATAAGCTTTGGAACAAAGAAATGAGGACTAGTCAGTTTCAACTGGCCCAAGAGCACCATGTGAGGTGTATGAAGTTTATTCTAGTGTGGACTTCTATTATCAGAAACTCAACAGAACAGAATTTGTTCTAGTTTAACTTAATTCATAATGCTGTACCTAAAAATATATCTGTGGTTTAAAAAAAATAAATTTTCACTTAAATAGAGTGAATCAAGCCATTAAAGTGTCCCTTTTAAGCACAAAACTGGTGAGATGGCAAATCCTTGCTTTGTTTGATAGCGTATTCTACAGTCTGTAGAATCACAGAATCATTAAAGTTGGATAAAACCTCCAAGATCATCTGGTCCAACCATCCCCCTACCACCAATATTATCCACTAAACCTTGTCCCCAGGTACCACATCCAAACTTTACTTACACACTGCCAGGGATGGTGACTCCACCACCTACATGGGCAACCTGTTCTAATGCTTAACCACTCCTTCTGAGTAGAAATGCCTCTTCATTTCCAACCTGACCCTCCCCTGGCACAATTTGAGGCCATTCCCTCTTGTCCTATCACTAGTTATCTGTAAGAAGAGGCTGACCACCAGCGCCCCTAAACTTCCTTTCAGGTAGCTGTAGAGAGCAATAACGTCAACCCTGAGCCTCCTCTTCTCCAGACTGATCAACCCCAGTTCCCTCAGCCACTCCTCACAGGACTTGTATCCTGGGCCCTTCACCAGCTTTGTAACCCTTCTCTGGACATGCTCTAGGGACTCTTGTAGTGAGGGACTCAAAACTGAACACAGTACTTGAGGTGCAGCCTCACCAGAGCCGAGTACAAGGGGACAATCACCACCCTGGTCCTCCTGGCTGCACTATTCCTGACACAAGCCTGGATGCATTTGGTCTTCTTGGCCACCTGGTACACTGCCGGCTCAAGTTCAGGCGAGCATCAATCAGCACCCCGAGGTCCTTTCCTCTGCACAGCTTTCAAGCTACTCTGTGTCAAGCCTGTAGCACTGCATGGAGTTGTTGTGCCAAAGTGCAGGACCTGGCACTTAGCCATGTTAAACCTCATCCCATTGACCCAACCTGCCCATCGACCCATCCTGTCCAGGTCCCTCTGCAGGACCTTCCTACCCTCCTGCAGATTGACACCTCCCCCCAGCTTGGTGTCATCTTCAAATTTACTGAGGGTGTACCTGTGCAAGCCATGGGCTGCCAGCTTCTCCAGGAGGATACTGTGGGAGACCATGTCAAAGGCTTTGCTGAAGTCTAGGTAAACTACATCAGCAGCCTTTCCCTCATCTACCAGGTGGGTCACCTGGTCATAAAAGGAAATTAGGTTGGTCCGGCAGGTCTTGCCTTTCATGAACCCATGCTGGCTGGGCCTGATCCCCTGGTTGTCTTGCACATGTTGTGGGATTGCACTCAAGATGACCTGTTCCATAACCTTCCTTGTCTTTGAAATAGATATTTGCCTCTTTTGTCAAGATTAACCTTGCATAGTTTTGCTCACATGTGGTGCAATTGGACCTTTACTCTGGAAGACATGCGCTTTATTCACAATGCCCTCATGCTTCTGGAAATCTACCAAGTGCAACCTTGACCATCTTCTACGACAACGTGACTGGCTGGATGTGTGAGGGAATAATATTGGATATTGCATGCCTTGACTTCAGCAAGACCCTTGACATAGTCATCCAAAGACTAACTATAGCCATAGGGAGGTCTGGCCAGAGTATGGATATGAAAAGGTGAGGAGAAAACTGTTTGGAAAGATGTGTTTAAAGGGTCAGGGATGCAACATCCCAACAGTGGTTGGTTAATAGAGGCATCCCTCAGGGACTCACTCTAGACTGAGGGGAGCAGTCAGTGGGTTGGATGGCACCACTGCTGTTAGGAGCAATCTGGGCAGGCACGAGAAATGGTCTAATGAGAACCTCATGGAGTACTCCAAAGCTCTGGGAAGCATTAACCCTTCAGCAGGACAGGCTAGCCAGGAGCTGCTCTGTAGAAAAAGCCCTATGGGCAAGGAGTTGGCAGGCAGCATCAGTGCACCCTGGAAAGCAAGACAGTCCCTTTACTGGGGGCAGAACCTGCATGAGTGCAGCAGCAGGGCCAGGTATGAATCCTGCCCCTCTGCTAAGCACCACTGAGACTGTGCGAGGAATGCAGGCTCCATGTCTGGGCTCCTGGCACAGGACAGACCCTGGCAGGCAGAGGTGAGTTCAGTGGAGGATCACGGTTGAAGAATGTGTTTGAGAGATCAGGGTTTTAACAGTCTTGAGAAAGAGATGAAAGGGAGATTCTGCTGATGGCTCAGGAGAGATGGAGAGGTATAAGGAAGAGGCAGCCAGACTCTTCTCAGACGTGCATGGCAATCGGATGAAAAGCAACAAACACAGGTTGGCACATGGTAAATTCTGACTCAATATAGTGAACAAAATTTTTGACCACTGTGAGGATGGTCAAACACTGGAAGAGAATGCCAGTGGAAGCTTTGGCATTCTCATTCATGGAGATGCTCAAAATTAAATGGGACAAAGCCCTGAGCAGAACAATCTAACTGAACCTACTTTGAGCAGGAGGGTAGGTTAGCTGAACTCCCATTTTCTCTTCCAACCTACCTGATGCTGCAATTATATGAAATCAGTAATTAGCTGATAGTTCATCTTGAGCTGCTCAGACCTGGGAATATATAAAAAACACAGCAGCCTCTTTGTGTTGCTGTTCAAAGGAGTAACACAAATCAAAGCATAGCCTAAACATTTTTACACTTATCACATATCCTACTTCTACACATAAAAGAGTAAAAGAGAAAATACTTTTGTGTTTACATGATACTTCATTAGCATTAATGTAATTCTGTTTTTTCCTCTAACTCACATGTTCCTTTTCTGAAAGAATGAACGGCTTGAATATTGTATGATTGTGTGACAGGTGTGGTACACAATATGCTTCATAACAACAATTCTGTAGAATCATTGTATTGTGAAGAGTGTCTTCTGAAAGAGGTTGGGGGGAGGTAAGGGGGAAGACTTAAGATGAAACTAGATGTTTGCAAAGATGATACAAAGACTTTAATTAATTACTTCAGCAGTACATACCTGTAGGCTCTGCTTTAGCAGAAGATTTTGGGAGATACCATTAGCAAATCTCCTTCACCAATGTCACTCAACTTATCAGGGGAAAGAACAGAAGGTGTATTGTGTATCACCTCATAGCAAACAGTGCCCAACACTGCAAAACTTCTGGTTTGTGCTTCAGCAGAACATGCTATTTAACATGAAAAGAGGGAGGAAAGACATCAGCTGTGAGAAAGCTTCTGGGTAACACATGTGCCTGGCATATGACCGGCTTTTCTCATTCTAGTAGTTCCAAAGTAGCAAAACACTTGAAAATAGGGAAATGAAAAGTCAAATAATGTAAATTGGAGTAACTATTAGTAGAGTCGCCACTCATCTCAATCCTTGCTTTCATCGATTTTATTGTAACACCATGGAGTATTTGTAACGCTATGGTTTACATTTTCTGAAACCTCTTTTTTTTTTTTTTTTTTTCTTTTTCCTGAAAGGTTTTAAAGGTTTTAGCTAAGATAAGTTACATAGTACTATCATTAAAGAAACAGTTGGCTTTATTATTCTAACTCATATTTCTAAAAAGGAGATATGGGAAGATGACCAGTAGAACACATTAATAAAATAAATCCTAAACCATTTATATAATCTTGCTACATCTGTTAGCTTGAGGACTATGTGTACAGCAAGAAAGGATACTACCTTATTGATTAGCAGAAATATATGCCCAAATCCCTTTGTTCTTCTATTCTGCATTCCATACAAGCCAAATGCCAGATTGTTCATTATGTTTGTTGAGCAAAAGCACACTGTTCACAACTTGGCATTTCACAAATAAGCTTAACCTTTCCCTCACCTCTCTCCTCCACTGTATTACATTCCTACTTTCCCTGACTTAGTCTCTTAGACATCTGAAAAGGTTTATATTAACATTTTTAATAATCTCATGAGGTACAGAAGGAAACTCAACCATCCATCAACTCTCTTCTTGTGGCCTTCCCAAGAAAAGATGGCTGTGATACACAAAGAGATCTTAGTGAGTCAACTTGTATTTTTTGAATTTGTCCATTAAGATCCAAGAGAAAGCCTGGCTACAGTAATTACATTACTCCATGGCAGCAAAGAAATGATAGGGATTGAGAGACAAAGAATGAACACTGACAGAAATGAACTTAGCTGGCCTCATATTTACTAGCAAGATAGTGACAGCTATGCAGAGTTTGGCACAGGACACACATTTTTTGTAACGGCCGTGCAACTTTATTTTTGCTGCTACATACATACACCTAGATGTTTTTAAAAATTAATGAGTTCATAATCACTCCAGTAAACTATTTTGTTTCCACATCACATGATTTAACTTCTTAACATGCTAGACATTTTCTATGTTGTCTTACATAAAACTTCAGTCTATTCTTCCTGGGGAAAAAAAAAAATAATGATCAAGTAAAGGTAATGACACTTCGTTTCTTAAAATTCTTAATGGAAACCAGCCCATATGACGATGATCTCATTATTTTTCTTTTGTTTCCTTTGAAAGCCAAATTCCTTCATGCCTTTTATAGTGTGATAACGCTACAAGGTCTACAAAAAGGGGTCTCTGGGCTGGATTTAAAGAAGAGGAATTTATGTTAAAAACTGCATTGAAAAAAATAATCAGGAAAAAAAAAAAGTAAAAATAAACAAACAAACAACAACAACAAAATAAACCCACCAAATCCTAGCAGTCACAAAACTTACTCTAGAAAGTCTTAAAAGGTAAACATTCATCTCTAGTGATTACAATGTTGTTTCAGAAAATCCTGTAGATGTAGCCTACAGAGTGTTTTCTTTTTTGTTCATCTTAACAAGGAAAAAAAAAAATAAAAATAAAAAAAAAATCAAAACCCAGAACCATCAGCCAGAACTTCTTTGGATAAAATCTCAGTGTTTCATTGACCTTAATGCCAATTTATACCACATATTGACTGAAGCCGAAATTTCTACCGTTTCATTAACTTGGGTGATATTCCCAAACATTCAGTTACTTCTAAGCATTTCTCAAAGAATAAACGATCCTGTCATTAAGCACTGAAATTATGATGTGAAGAACTCTTAGACTGAATGATAGATTCAAAATTACAGGGTTTACGCTTTAAATTCTCACTATTTTTTATATGCATGATTTCCCACATCTAAAAGATGTTTCTAAGAGTCTTCACAGAAGAGTATTCCTAAGCACTACATTTTCAGAAGTTGTGCATTCACAAAATTAAATAACTTCATTCTTCAAATGAAGGAGATGACATTACAGAGTGATAAGAAGAAGAAATTACCTACTATGATGAAATTATAAGTTCAAAGAAGGGAAACAAATTCAACAAAACCAAATGCAAAGTCCTGCACCTGGGGAACTCATGAAGTTTTAAAAACAGCTCAATTTATATATAGATAGTGGCACAGACAGCAGAGCTATCTGCACAGCCCTTACAAAAGCTCATGCAACCAGTACAGGCTGGGGTCCCAGTGCACAGGTTGAAGTGAGACGTGCCTGCAGCAAAGAATGCTAACAAATACCTGGAGCAGAGTGTTGCCTGCGTATCTTCTTTAACCGCATGTGTATCTTCCTTAACTGCATAAATGCCATACAGAAAAGAACTGCAAAATATTTAATCAGATCATTTCAAGGTATGCAGATATTTTTTTGTATAGCTTTCTACCTTGTATATGTTATTCATGATATACCCATACTCTACGGTGTATATCACTATATATGTATTTATATATATATATTTATATATAAAATTAAATAAAAATATAAATTATAGATAAAATTCTAAATTTATATATGTATATTTAAATATATATATATATGAAGAGCACTTGGTTGGTTGGTCGGTTTGCTGTATATATAAAGCATTATATATATATCATAATTATTTATAATATAATAATAATTATTATATTATATTATATTATATTATATTATATTATATTATATTATATTATATTATATTATATTATATTATATTATATTATATTATATTATAATAATTATTATATATAATATTATCTTGAAATTGAACTATGGATAGCATGACTTTTATAGTTAGCCAACTTAGAACTTCCAGATCTTTGGCTGTAGTACAACTGAAAGATCAAACTTGAAAACTTTACAACTACCTCAAATTTCCTAGATAATAAGAAATTATCATGCCTCAGGACTGCCTCCACCAAGAAAGACAGAAAGGTTATTGTTGTGGGAGACTCTCTTCTCAGGGGAACAGAGGGCCCTATTTGTCAGCCTGATCCTACCTGTAGGGAAGTCTGCTGCCTCCCTGGGGCCAAGGTTAGGGATGTTGCCAGGATGCTTCCCAATCTGGTTTGCCCCTCTATTATCCTCTTTTGATAGTCCAGGCAGGTACTGATGACATTGAAGAGAGAAGCCTGAAGGCTATCAAACGAGACTTTAGGGGACTAGGATGGTTAGTGGATGGAGCAGGAGTGCAGGTGGTGTTTTCGTCCATCCCTACAGTGGCAGGGAGGGGTACAGAGAGGACACGGAAAGCCCACCTGATAAACACGTGGCTCAGGGGCTGGTGCCAATGCAGAAATCTTGTTTTTTTTGACCATGGGGCGCTTTACTCAGCATCCAGCCTGATGGCCCCAGACGGGTCCCTATCTTTTAGGGGAAAAAGGATCCTGGGCCAGGAGCTGGCAGGGCTCATTGAGGGGGCTTTAAACTAGGTATGAAGGGGGATGGGACTGAAACAAGGCTTGTTGGAGCTGTGCCAGGGGGAACAATGGAAAGGCCGGGGAATAAGGCAATGGCCCAGCCGAAGTGCATCTACACCAATGCACGCAACATGGGTAACAAACAGGAGGAGCTGGAAGCCATTGTGCAGCAGGCAGGCTACAACTTGGTTGCCATCACAGAAACGTGGTGGGACCACTCTCATGACTAGAGTGCTGCAATGACTGGCTATAAACTCTTCAGAAAGGACACGCAGCACAGAAGGAGTGGTGGTGTGGCTCTCTATATTAGAGAGTCTTTTGATGTCATAGAACTCAAGGCTTGGAATGACAAGGTCGAGTCCCTTTGGGTTAGGGTTGGCGGGAAGGCCAATAAGGCTAGCGTCCTGGTCGGGGTCTGTTATAGACTGCCGAACCAGGATGAGGAGACAAATGAGGAGTTCTACAGACAGCTGACAGAAGTTGCAAAATCGTCAGCGCTTGTTCTCGTGAGGGACTTCAACTTCCCTGACATATCCTGGAAACACAGCACAGCCCAGAGAAAGCAGTCTAGGAGGTTTCTGGAGAGCGTGGAAGATAGCTTCCTGACACAGCTGGTTAGTAAGCCTACCAGGGGAGGTGCCCCACTAGACCTTCTGTTCGCAGAAAAGGACTGGTGGAGGATGTGGTTTCTGAAGCTGTCTTGGGCAGAGTGACCACGAAATGGTGGAGTTCTCTATTCTTGGCAACGCCAGGAAGGGGACCAGTAAAACCGCTGTATTGGACTTCCGGAGGGCTGACTTTGTGCTGCTCAGGACACTGGTTGGTAGAGTCCCTTGGGAGGCGGTTCTGAAGGGCAGAGGAGTCCTGGAAGGCTGGGCGCTCTTCAAGAGGGAAATCTTAATGGCGCAGGAGCGGTCTGTCCCCACGTGCCCAAAGACGAGCTGGCGGGGAAGAAGACTGGCCTGGCTCAACAGTGAGTTGCAGCTTGAGCTTAGGAGAAAAAAGAGGGTTTATAATCTTTGGAAAAAAGGGCGGGCAACTGAGGAGTACTACAAGGAGGTAATGAGGCTGTGCAGGGACAAAATTAGAAAGGTCAAAGCTCATCTGGAGCTCAATCTGGCTACTGCCGTTAAAGATAAAAAAAATCTTTTTACAAATACATCAACGCAAAATGGAGGACTAAGGAGAACCTCCATCTTTTACTGTGTGTGGGGGGAAACCTAGTTACAAAAGATGAGGATAAGGCGGAGGTGCTTAATGCCTTCTTTGCCTCAGTCTTTCGCGGCAATACTGGTTGTTCTCTGGATACCCAGTACCCTGAGCTGGTGGAAGGGGATGGGGAGCAGAATGTGGCCCTCACTATCCATGAAGAAATGGTTGGTGACCTGCTACGGCACTTGGATGTGCGCAAGTCGATGGGGCCGCATGGGATCCATCCGAGGATACTGAGAGAACTGGCAGAAGAGCTGGCCAAGCCGCTATCCATCATTTATCAACAGTCCTGGCTATCGGGGGAGGTCCCAGTTGACTGGCGGCTAGCAAACGTGACGCCCATCTACAAGAAGGGCCGGAGGGCAGACCCGGGAAACTACAGGCCGGTCAGTTTGACCTCAGTACCAGGGAAGCTCATGGAGCAGATCCTCTTGAGAGTCATCACGCAGCACTTGCAGGGCAAGCAGGTGATCAGGTCCAGTCAGCATGGGTTTATGAAAGGGAGGTCCTGCTTGACGAACCTGATCTCCTTCTATGACAAAGTGATGTGCTTGGTGGATGAAGGAAAGGCTGTGGATGTGGTCTACCTTGACTTCAGCAAGGCTTTTGACACCGTCTCCCACAGCATTCTCCTCAACAAACTGGCTGCTCTTGGCTTGGACTGGCGCACGCTTCGTTGGGTTAGAAACTGGCTGGATAGCCAGGCCCAAAGAGTCGTGGTAAATGAAGTCAAATCCAGTTGGAGGCCAGTTACTAGTGGCGTCCCCCAGAGCTCGGTGCTGGGGCCGGTCCTCTTTAATATCTTCATCCATGATCTGGATGAGGGCATTGAGTGCACCCTCAGTAAGTTTGCAGATGACACCAAGTTAGGTGCGTGTGTCGATCTGCTCGAGGGTAGGAAGGCTCTGCAGGAGGATCTGGATAGGCTGCACCGATGGGCTGAGATCAACTGTATGAAGTTCAATAAGGCCAAGTGCTGGGTCCTCCACCTGGGGCGCAATAACCCCAAGCAGAGCTACAGGCTGGGAGATGAGTGGTTGGATAGCTGCCAGGCAGAGAAGGACCTAGGAGTGATGGTGGACAGTCGGCTGAATCTGAGCCAGCAGTGTGCTCAGGTGGCCAAGAAGGCCAACGGCATCCTGGCTTGCATAAGAAGCAGTGTGACCAGCAGGGCTAGGGAAGTGATCATCCCCCTGTACTCGGCTCTGGTGAGGCCACACCTCGAGTACTGTGTTCAGTTTTGGGCCCCTCGCTACAAGAAGGACATCGAGGTGCTTGAGCAGGTCCAGAGAAGGGCAACGAAGCTGGTGAGGGGCCTGGAGAACAAGTCCTACGAGGAGCGGCTGAGGGAGCTGGGCTTGTTCAGCCTGGAGAAGAGGAGGCTCAGGGGCGACCTTATCGCTCTCTACAGATACCTTAAAGGAGGCTGTAGCGAGGTGGGGGTTGGTCTGTTCTCCCACGTACCTGGTGACAGGACGAGGGGGAATGGGCTAAAGTTGCGCCAGGGGAGTTTTAGGTTAGATGTTAGGAAAAACTTCTTTACTGAAAGGGTTGTTAGACACTGGAACAGGCTGCCCAGGGAGGTGGTGGAGTCACCATCCCTGGAAGTCTTTAAAAGACGTATAGATGTAGAGCTTAGGGATATGGTTTAGTGGGGACTGTTAGTGTTAGGTCAGAGGTTGGACTCAATAATCTTGAGGTCTCTTCCAACCTAGAAATTCTGTGATTCTGTGAAATGTGGATGCAAGCTCTCACCCATTTAAAAGTATTTGATCTCTACTACTTATAGAAGAATGCACTTCATATGTTTCAATAATAAATTATCTTCTGGATTAAACCACAGATCAGGTCATATTTTTCCTAGCAGTCACAGGTCACATTCAGAAGCTACACTGTATGTTTCAGTTTTCACAGACTGAGAAAAATGTCAGTGTTTGTTATCAGCATACAACAAAATCTATACACTGTGTTTGACAGTTTTTCAAAGAGGATAGTTTCTTGAACAGTGTAGGATTCCATTTTAAGGTTCTTAGCTTATTTGGGGAAGGATTAGAAATAATGCAACATATCCTTCCAAACTTTAAGAAGGACATTAATTAATGGAATTACATGCAAAATAAAATGCCTTGCATTCTCCCTGATGTTATTTTTCTTTGGCAGGTGTTCTTCTCATTCAAATTTTGTTTTCCCTGTCTGGTTTCATCATCTTCCCCATGTGAAAGAAGATTTTTTTAAATGAATATTTCCTATAATTACACCTCTTCTAAATAAATTTGCTAATTATTCAATTAGCATTTTCTTATATCTTAAAAAAAAAAAAAAAAAAAAAAAACAAACTGCAAATTTATGTTGAATGATTAAATGGTATGCAGAAGACAGTAAAAATATTAAATTTCACACTGGTTTGCTTTTATACTGAGTAACTCTAAATTACACAGGGGCGGATACAGGAAAATGCCAGATAATACAAAATAGCAATCCAGTTCCTTTTAAATAACTTTAAATTGATATGAAGTACTGATGGTGACTTTTTCTCTGAGAACAAATATAACCACCTCAACGTTGTGTTTTTTTTTTGTTGTTGTTTTGTTTTGTTTTTTACAAAGTAGTTTTAAAAAATATTTTAATTAATGAAGTATCTGCCTGTAGACAAGCATGGATGTACAAGCTACTTCATCATAAAAAATCCAGATTTCTTCCTTAGCTCAGTTTAGAAAAGTCTTACTTTAACTCATTGCTTTGGAAAATCATGAGATGACAATATGATCTATGTAGAAATGCTAGAAGCAAATGGATTTGACTTTCACTTTATTTGTTAACTATTTTATTTAGGCTGTATCCATTGTTAATTAATGCATATTCCATTAACAACAACAACAACAAAAAAATATTGTCTCCTATTGGATATTTCCAGAAGAAACACTTCCTATTGCAGATGGGCAGAGCAAACACTACAGAAACCACCAAGTTAAAAAGAGAATTTGAGGAATAAATACTGCTCTTCTACTAACTCGGTAAATAAATGACTTTATTTAAATAACAGTTGACCTATTTCTACAAAAACCCAGGCTTTATACATTTTTACAAAGTTAAATATCACAATTAGGCATAAACACCACAGCCCATTATGCAATCTGTTTGCAGTAATGTGGTAGGCTGCTTACTATTCAGACATGTATGCCGTCTGGAAAACCACTGAAGTACACTGCAGCACTGCCAGGTAAGAGAAAAATACGGGATTGGTAGCATGGGTACTGTTTGTATCTATCACAAGTACCATCTGTTTTCCATATCATATATTTATTATCTAATTTTAATATAGTACTATCAGCTCTAACAAAAGTAGGTCAACAGAGCTGACATAATTTGATGTGCTAGCCCTGCTGAAATATATTCCTGACACACTCTAAACTCATACAAGTTTTTAATAAAACTTACTAGTTTGGAAAGAAATTTTGCTTCAAAAAGACTATTAGAATAAAAGTTTAGACAGATGTTTAGTGTAGTGTATTTTCATTATATGTATCAGTTGCATGCTAATAATAACCTCAAAAAGGAAACTTAGAAACAATTGTCTGTTTCTTTGTAATAGAGATGGTGTTACTTGAAAAATGATATAATGAGTTAAATAACAAAGATATTTGAAAAGGATCTAGACTGGATTTTGCAGATTTTTATTTTTTTTTTTTTTCCGAAATGGAAATTGATCTTATCTTGCTGTTTTAAATTAAGTCAGAAAAAGTAAACTCCAGTAAGTCCAGTAAGTAATATCTGCTGGGAGAAAAAAAAGGAGAGAAGAGGGTGATGGGAGGAGGAGGGTAGGGAGAGGGAGACAGGAAGAAAGGGAGAAAGAAAGGAAGGGAAAAAAAAGGAAGGAAGGAAGGAAGGAAGGAAGGAAGGAAGGAAGGAAGGAAGGAAGGAAGGAAGGAAGGAAGGAAGGAAGGAAGGAAGGAAGGAAGGAAGGAAGGAAGGAAGGAAGGAAGGAAGGAAGGAAGGAAGGAAGGAAGGAAGGAAAAGAAAAAGGATCACTTAGGATTTCCTCTTCACCATTCACAATGATCTAGGAGATCTACACATGCACCTGATGCTCATTTAACATTCCCCAAGATATGGGAATCCTCCTGCCACCTGGCTTTCACAAATAAACCACTTTTACAAAGCTCATGCAAGACCTCAGATTTGGCAGTTATGTCTTCTGAGTCACCCCACAGCACTGGGAACATTTGCTCATAAGTTCTGCACTTCATCTCAAAAGTATTGAACTGCAAATCCACTATATGATTTTTTTTTTTTTTTTTCCTTCTGTTTTTAGATTCATCAATCTTTCTGTTGTCAGATGTTAACTTTTCAGTAACCATCAATCCTGGCTCATGATGAACATACCTTTATGAGTATCCTGGAACTGTCAGGAAAGGCTCAAAAATGTAGATTTTTTTATGACGACAGGAAGCATTATTAGTTTATTCTGTCATGGAATATGAGTGTATCATGTCCTTGCTTTATGAATTTCAAGGCAAAGTAAATATGCTCAGCATTGCATTAAAGGGCAGTACAGCTTCTAGTTTATCAGGGATGAATACTGCCACACAAAGAATGGGCAAAAGTGGTAGACTGCAGATTGCTGTTGGATCACATGAAATCAACTCCTTCTTTTTTACTCCTGGTTAAATCCAGCTATACCCAGGGTTACCAAGTACAGAAGATTTCCTAAACGGATTATAAATTGCACAGGGAATAATGGAAGAAGGCAGGTGTCAAAAGTGACATAGCTAACCAGAAGAACAGCTAAATGGAAAAGGAGAAAATGAAGAAATAAAGAATAAGAAAAAAAGGATGTGTCATACATCTATTATTGCTACTTAGGAGACTGATATGGACATAAAATGTCGCATTTTCAATAATTTTTACTAATAAGAAAACACTGGGATGTGAAATGTTGAGATTGAATTTGCAAAAAAGTAACTAAAATTTTTGAAATCTTACACTGTCTGCTTTAATCTCCTTGAATTTTATTTTGTTTTATTTAGTTTAATTTTATTTTTTTCTTTAATAAATGACTTCTTCCCATCATATCTGCTTCTATATATGACTTAGAAATATTATTCAGCCTCTTCTATGGGAAGAATTATGGTAGTTCAAGTCCAAGCTGCACTCCAGATTTGGCTTGCATGATTCAAAGGATGTCAGTGCTTATTGTAGCCAGAAATTGGATGTACACAGCACGCAAAAGACTTTAATCAAGATATTTCAGTTCCTTAAAACACTGCATACAGATTTTCAGTACTGGCATAGCAGCAGAGTTTGAATTCCAAGCTAGTTTCCCAGTTCCAGGTTTCTTAGGTCTTTCAGAGCTGGCTGAAGGGAATCTAGGATCAGAGAAACCTATGTTTGTCTGATCACAGATACTGATCCTACATATCTAGAGGCTGTATTCAAAGAAGTACATGCCATGACTGTCTGATTTAGCTAAAGAAAGATGATAAACATGAAATGTGTCATTTCAAGTATTGTCACGACTTGTTTTTTTCCCCTATCTTTGTCTTGCTCGAAAAAGCTAAAATACCAGAGAGCATCACAATTGAATCACATTTTTTGTTGCACTTTGCAATCACCAGGCTGTCAAATTCAGTCTAAAAAGAGGAGGATAGTGTGTCATAACTAGATTCTTTATGGAATATTTTAGCAATTTATAAACTTTCAAATAATTTCAGAAGATTTTCATAGGCCATACCTGTGGAGCAACAGGAATATACTGAACTAGTAACTACAACTAATTGCAAACTTTCAGACAGAAATAATGTCTACTGGTCTCTGATGCATAAAAATGCTCAATGTTTGTTTAAATTTAACCCTGCAGTCAGGCCTGCAGATGTCAATGCATGCATAAAGCTAGAATGCTGCTAGATCAGCTAGTTGATTCAGCATTTAGTGCTGATACTCCACTAAGATTCATAGCCTGCAAACAATACATGGCTTACTGCATAATTTCAGGCTCGATAAAGTATGGCCTCTATGCAGGTCTTTAAAAAAATCAAAAATATTCCTGGATCAAGTATCTTCTCATAGGTATAATAACTGTCTCTTCAAGAAACACCAGCATTCAAGATGACTGAAAGATGTCAACACAGCTGGCATGTGATAAACATCTGTTCTCTGAGCATCTATCAACATCTTGCAATGATCTGCCCACCATGCACTTGCAAGAAAACCTGCATAATAAATATATTATGATCTAGCTGCAGAGGATATCATATATGTTCTTGAAAGAATATAGAAAGAACCTTCCACTAGACAGCAGAAACACTACATTTAAAATTTGTTCCCCCTTGTCTTTTAGGCACAGGAAATGCACCAAAGTCTCTGTCCATCCCAGGCAGTATCCTTCAGGTTTCAAACATGCAAAGAAGTTTATACTGGCTGTTGTAAGCTTTCTTCAGGGAATCAGACTGGCCTTCCTGTCTGAAGCCTTAGTTTCTCTGAATTTAATTTAAATGAAAAAGAACGTTGCTGTAGAGAATTCTCTGAAACCATGTGTTCTTCCAATTTATGTGCAGGTGACAGTTTAGCAGTTAATATTAAGAAGGTCAAATCACTGATTTTAAGGGGACTGCACATATAACTTTTAATTAGTCTAGCTTGCTTTGCAATAACACATGAAACATGAACATAGAAATGCTTTTTCTTGCATTATTTTTTCCTTCTGCTTTTCATCATTTAAGCCTCCATGAGATCTCATTCCTACTGCTGACCCTTTCCTCAGTCCTTCACTTTTTGTTTCATCATTACAAGTTTCCTGTGATAACGGTTTCCAATTCTTTCCTCTGCTACTTGGGCTGTTTCCGTGTTCACAGAATCACAGAATCACAGAATTTCTAGGTTGGAAGAGACCTCAAGATCATCAAGTCCAACCTCTAACCTAACACTAACAGTCCCCACTAAACCATATCCCTAAGCTCTACATCTATACATCTTTTAAAGACTTCCAGGGATGGTGACTCCACCACCTCCCTGGGCAGCCTGTTCCAGTGTCTAACAACCCTTTCAGTAAAGAAGTTTTTCCTAACATCTAACCTAAAACTCCCCTGGCGCAACTTTAGCCCATTCCCCCTCGTCCTGTCACCAGGTACGTGGGAGAACAGACCAACCCCCACCTCGCTACAGCCTCCTTTAAGGTATCTGTAGAGAGCGATAAGGTCGCCCCTGAGCCTCCTCTTCTCCAGGCTGAACAAGCCCAGCTCCCTCAGCCGCTCCTCGTAGGACTTGTTCTCCAGGCCCCTCACCAGCTTCGTTGCCCTTCTCTGGACCTGCTCAAGCACCTCGATGTCCTTCTTGTAGCGAGGGGCCCAAAACTGAACACAGTACTTGAGGTGTGGCCTCACCAGAGCCGAGTACAGGGGGATGATCACTTCCCTAGCCCTGCTGGTCACACTGCTTCTTATGCAAGCCAGGATGCCGTTGGCCTTCTTGGCCACCTGAGCACACTGCTGGCTCAGATTCAGCCGACTGTCCACCATCACTCCTAGGTCCTTCTCTGCCTGGCAGCTATCCAACCACTCATCTCCCAGCCTGTAGCTCTGCTTGGGGTTATTGCGCCCCAGGTGGAGGACCCAGCACTTGGCCTTATTGAACTTCATACAGTTGATCTCAGCCCATCGGTGCAGCCTATCCAGATCCTCCTGCAGAGCCTTCCTACCCTCGAGCAGATCGACACACGCACCTAACTTGGTGTCATCTGCAAACTTACTGAGGGTGCACTCAATGCCCTCATCCAGATCATGGATGAAGATATTAAAGAGGACCGGCCCCAGCACCGAGCTCTGGGGGACGCCACTAGTAACTGGCCTCCAATTGGGCTTGACTCCATTTACCACGACTCTTTGGGCCCGGCTATCCAGCCAGTTTCTAACCCAACGAAGCGTGCGCCAGTCCAAGCCAAGAGCAGCCAGTTTGTTGAGGAGAATGCTGTGGGAGACGGTGTCAAAAGCCTTGCTGAAGTCAAGGTAGACCACATCCACAGCCTTTCCTTCATCCACCCAGCACGTCACTTTGTCATAGAAGGAGATCAGGTTCGTCAAGCAGGATCTATCTGCCTTCCATAAACCCATGCTGACTGGGCCTGATTGCCTGCTTGCCCTGCAAGTGCCGCATGATGACTCTCAAGTGGATCTGCTCCATGAGCTTCCCTGGTACTGAGGTCAAACTGACCGGCCTGTAGTTTCCCGGGTCTGCCCTCCGGCCCTTCTTGTAGATGTAGTTCTGTGGAGTTAACCCCCATTTGAATCTAACAGATGAGGTATAACTCATCTTTCCTTCAAAACCTCAAATCTGCTGGAGAGTGGGATGCTCTCTTCCACCCAGGAAGATACATTTCTTTTGGACTGTTACAAACCAAGTCCTTATATTATTAGGTTTATTCCATGTGATGTAAGAATATATGAGTATCATATGGCCAGGGAGCTTGCCAGATTTCCAGTGCTGCTGCACCACAGCTTTCTCCTGCAACTAGGGAATAGAAACTGTTGAGTATTTACAGCTCCCCAGCTTTTCTGCCACATGAGGGACAGGAAACACTGGAGCTGGTGCTGCCTTCTGCTATGACAAGTTTCTGTAGGATGCAAGCTAAATGGATGGGGTACTCCTGTTAGTGCTCACAACTTCTATGTACTCGTCACAGAGATATAATTTGAACTCTTCTACTACATTATTTAAGTCTCTTTATCTCATTACTCTTCCTTGTAGGTCAATTGGTTGCCCTGTTAGTAACATGCATTGTCAAGCAAATCTGCCTTACAAAGCCAAACAGAACTCAGACTCCTTTCTACCAACCAGGGACAAAGAAAACCAAAATTAGCAGCATTAATTTTAAAGATATTTTCAAGCTCAAAGACAGACACTTTTTGCTTGGAACAATAAAAGATCTTTCTTTCTTTCTCCTGACCTGCTAGTAATGAATAGTACAAGAAAGTAAGCCTTACCGTTGCTTTATGAAAAGACATATTATATTAGGAATCCTTTCTTTGTCTGTTGCATATGATCACAACATTGTCTGCTGAAAAAGGCAGAAATTGTTTCTGCAGACTTTCCATGGGAATTTGTCTTCTGCTAATATGAGTGGGAGATTGGTAAACTGCTGCCAGCACCTACCAATTTACTGACAAGTGCCTATTAGTTTGCATCCCATAGCACTGAGTGTGAAATCACAAAATGAAGTTGTTGCTAGTGTAGGATGGAAATATGAAGTATAAAAACATGCCAGTTTTGGGAAGAGTGTTAATTTCAATGTTAAAAAATATGATTGATTTTCATTAATTACATTGTATGCAGAAAGTCTGTTTCCCCTCAGCCCCCCCCTCCTGCCCCCCCACAAGTCTGCAATCGTCTTTCTAAGCATAAAACGGTTTTATTTTATACAGGAATACAGGATGGATTTCCTCCATGTTTTCATAAATAAGCTGTCTGTGGCATTCAGAGGTTCAGAAAGAGAAAGAATTTCTCAGCCTTTTACCAAGTTCACCTTCCTGTATCTTACGCATGGGCATGTCAGACATTTAGTACCTAAGCAATTGATTCCCATATAAAATCAAGCTTAGCTCACAACAAATTTTCAGATGACCAATTTTTCTTTATTCTGTAAATACCGTAATCAGATGGACTAAAAACAAAAACACTGTGTAAAAAATAAATTTGTATTTCACAATAGTTCAAAAAAAAAAAAAAAAAAAACCATTTCTACAGTCTAACTCAATGAATCAATACTGAAAAACACATTTGTCTCAAATACAAATGCAAAAATAATATCAAACATTTGAGTGGTAGGACTGCATTATCCTGCATTAAGCTAAACCTGATCACTGGTACAACTTCCTACAGATTTAAAAAAGTCTAAATGACTTATCAAAAGCCTGCATTAGTTTCAGTCTCCAAATATCAATGTACCTTAAAAATGCAATTCAATTTTTGGGAACAAAGAACAGTAATGGTAAGATGAAAAACTGAATTTTTAGTTGTATTTTATTAAAGTTTTATAACCTTTTCAAAAGGGTGTCCCAACTTGTCTTCATAACAGTTTACTACACATATTCAGTCTTATACAGTATTATATGGTAAGGGGGGAAACTTCATACTTGAGAAAGAATATTTATAGGTCTTGCTTTTGTTATGGGGTATGCCAGGAGTTCATTAGTAATACAAATATATAGCAAAATGAAAGTTTTTCATTTTATAGATTCCTGACCCTACAAATTCTTCAGTGTCTAAAGCTCTTCAGGAACATCTCAGCCTGCAGCACACTGGAAACTACAGAACAGCCAAGATTAAATATGAAGATACAAATCATGAAATAATGAATAAAAACAGAAGTAACTAGAAAATACAGATAAAGTTTGTGGATAAAATCCTGGCCTTACTTAATTTAATAAGAGCTTAGCTTTTGGTTTCCAATGTGGAAATTGACACTCCTCAGAGCTATGGGTGATACTCAAAATGAAACAGAGCACAGCAAGCTGTGGAAAGAACTACCCTGAAAGTTAGAAACTGACAGGGATTAGGAAAATGTCTGTGGTAGAATCATAGAATATCCAAGTTGAAAGAGACCCACAAGGATCATAGAGTCCAACTCCTGTGTCCCCAGTGGACCACCCAAAAAGAAAAGAAAATAAAAAAATAAATTAAAAAATCATGTGCATATGCCTGAGAGTGCTGTCCAAATGCCTTCTGAACTCCAGCAGGCTCAGTGCCATGATCGCTGCCCTGGGGAGCCTGTCCCAGTGCCCGACCACCCTCTGGGTGCAGACCCTTTCCCTAACCCCCAGCCTGACCCTCCCCTGTCCCAGCTCCATGCCGTCCCCTCGGGTCCTGTCGCTGTCCCCAGAGCACAGAGCTCAGCGCCTGTCCCTCTGCTCCCCTCATGAGGGAGCTGCAGGCCGCCATGAGGCCTCCTCTCAGCCTGCTCTGCTCTGGACTGAACAAACCAAAGAAAGTCAGCAGCTCCTCGTATGTGTTCCCTTCTAGACCTTTTACCATCTTTGTTGCCCTCCTCTGGACACTCTCTGACAGTTTTATATCTTATACTGTGGCACTTGAAACTGCACACAGAACTCAAGGTGAGGCTGCACCAGTGCCTAGCCCTTCCCTCTACTGGCTAGCAATGCAGTGTCTGATGCACCCTAGGGTATGCTTGGCCATCATGGCCACAAAGGCATGCTGCTGGCTCATGTTCAGCTTGCTGTCAATCAAAACCCCTAGATCCCTTTTTGTGGGGCCATTCTCCAGAATCCTATCCCCCAGCCAGTACATATAAACAGGGTTGCCCCTTCCCAGGTGCAGAATCTGTCACTTACTTTTGTTCAACTTCATATTGTTAGTGATTGCCTATCTCTAATTTGTCCAGATCTCTCTGCAAGGCCTCACCCCCCTCCACGGAGTCAATAGGTCCACCTAATTTGATATTGTCTGCAAACTTGCTCAAAAAACCTTCAAGTCCTTCATTCAAATCTGTCAGGAAAACACTGAAGGGGACTGGTCCTAAAACTGAGCCCCCCCTAAGTGACAGGTCACCAGCCTGATGTAACCCCATTGACAAGAATCCTCTGGGCCCAGCCTGTCAAACAATTGTTCACGCATCATATTATGCTTTTATCTAACTATTTTGGTCATTTTGTCTAGAAGGGTACTGTGAGAGACACTACCAAAAGCTTTACTGAAATCCAGAAAGACTACATCGACTGGCTTCTTTTGGTCAACAAACTGGTGATCTTGTTGTAGAAGGAAATGAAGTTTGTTACACATTTTGGAATTACCTGTATGATGGGCTTGCTTGCATTTTTTTTTATTTCAGTTAAAGCTTTGAAGCATCTTTCATGCCAAAAACTTCTTATCTCTAACTTCCCCCCTCTCTCCCCCCCCCCCCCCCCCCCCCCCCCCAGTTTCATAGAATAATTAAGGCTGTAAAAGACCTCCAAGATCCAACCATCACCCTACTACCAATATCACCCACTATACCATGTCCCTAAGCACCACATCAAACCTTTCCTTAAACACCTCCAGGGACAGTGACTCCGCCACCTCCACAGACAACCTGTTCAAATGCCTGACTGCTCTTGCTGAGAAGAAATGTCTCCTAATTTCCAACCTGAATTTCACATGACATTTCTAAACGTTTCTAAATTAATTGTAATTTTTCCTCAGGTCAGATTCAGAAGTGTATCTAACACTTCCCTCTTCAATCTAACTGATAAAATGACCTTTACTTTCATAAGATATGCTTTTACAGATTGTTCTAAACTTCTGAAATTCGTCCGGTTTATATAGGAAAACAGGAAGAGGCAAGAAGTGCTTTGAGAAGAATTAAGACAAGAGAAATATGTTTTGGTGAGAATTAAGGGTGGGCTGGTATGGGGGGCACGGTTGTGGGGGTATACTACAAGTCACTAGATCGGGAGGAGGAGCCCGATGAGGCCTTCTACAAGCAGCTGGTAGTAGCCTCATGATCACGGGCGCTGGTTCTCATGGGGGACTTCGATTTTCTGGACATCTGTTGGGTAAGCAACTCGGCCAGGCATGCGCTGTCCAAACAGTTCCTACAATGCACTGAAGACAATTTTCTGACACAGGTGGTGGAGGAGCCAACAAGGCGGGGGTGCTCTTGGATCTTGTCCTTACCAACAGGGATGGGCTTGTTAGGGATGTGAAGGTTGGGGGCAGCTTGGAATGTAGCGACCGTGAGATGGTGGAGTTCAAGATGGAACATGGTGGAAGAAGTAAGACTAAAAGCTGACACGCCAGAAGGCTGTGCTGCCATTCAGTGGGACCTGGACAGGCTGGAGAGATGAGCAGGAAGAAACCAAATGACGTTTAATAAGTGTAGAGTTCTGCACCTGGGAAGGAACAACCACGTGTGTCAATAAAGGCTGTGGGACGACCTGCTAGAGAGGAGCTCTGAGGAGAAGGACCTGGGAGTCCTGGTGGATGACAGATTGACCATGAGCTAGCAGTGTGCCCTGGTGCCCTGGTGCCCTAGTGGCCAAGAGGGCCAATGGGATCCTGGTGTGCATTAAAAGGAGCATGGCCGGCAGGTCAAGGGAGGTGATCCTCCCCCTCTACTCTGCCCTGGTCAGGCCTCACCTGGAGTACTGTGTCCAGTTCTGGGCTCCCCGGTACAAAAAAGACAGGGATCTCCTGGAAAGTCCAGTGGAGGGCCACAAAGATGATATGGGGCCTGGAGCATCTTATGAGGAAAGGCTGAGAGACCTGAATCTGTTCAGCCTGAAGAAAAGAAGACTGAGAGGGGATCTCCTCAATGTGTATAAATACCTGAGGTGTGGGAGACAGAGGGATTTGGCCATCCTCTTTTCAGTGGTTTGTGGGAACTGGACAAAAAGTAATGGTCACAAGATAGAGCCCAGGAAGTTCCACACCAACATGCAAAAGAACTTCTTCATGGTGAAGGTGATGGAGCATTGGAACAGGCTGCCCAGGGAGGTTGTGGAGTCTCCTTCTCTGGAGAAATTTAAGGCCCATCTGGATGCCTACTTGGGCAGCCTGCTCTAAGGAACCTGCTTTGCAGGGGTGTTGGACCCGATGATCTTTTGAGGTCTCTTCCAACCCCTTCAATTCTGTCATTCTGTGATTCTGTGAAATGTTGAGTACTAAAATCCATGTGTTTTTTTGTTTGTTGGTTTGTTTGTTTTGTGTGTGTGTGTGTATAAACAAACATTTCAAGATAGTATTTTTAGTGTTCTCTATTGTTGTGTATTCATTATATGAAATATAAAGAATACATATATAAAAACAAACAAACAAAATAAATATATTTTTTTTCATAAGTTTTCAGTTATATTTCATCTGTTTGCAAAAATATCCTTCTAACTGTTAGTGTTCGCTAGTAGCAAGATGATATAAAAAAGCTTCTAAGTAACCATTAAGTTCAAAGCTTCTATTTAATAGCATGCAAAAAAAAATCCAAAAATTAAATTACTCAATTAACTCTGACTTACCTAATATACATACACCATAATACTGCCCTAAGAAATATTTGATATTTGAAAAGAAGGTATAATAGTATTATCTACTATTATACCGTAATTTTTAACCTAATTAGCTCATCTTAATTACCTTTTCTACTGTTTTCTTGTTTTGTAGCAAACACCAAGAAAGACTATATCCATACTGAGAGGAGTACCACATAAATGGACAGGGAAATACGATCCTACCCGTGAATCATTCCACATATAAATTATCGGCTAGAATAAGGATATTACTTGCTTGTAACTGTGACCTATCTGCAATGTTTGAAAGTTGATACTGCTCAATACCTGTGACTGAATTATCTGATATAGTTTATAATCCATATTCCGTGGAATATGGTTCATTCATGTTACAGACAATAACTACATACCTTGAGAAGAATGCATTCAAGGAATTCAAGGAAAACACACAGAAAAAAATAAATATTTCTTCATTATGATTAGATGCAGAAAGAAATATTACATTAATTTAGCCCCAAAAAATATATTTTGTTTTGGATTACTCCCATTAAAAAAAAAAAAAAAAAAAAAAAAAGAGAGAGAGAGAGAGAGAGAGTGAGCAGAAGACTTTTTAGGCTACGTAGTTAATATTTTTCAAAGTAAGACTGACCTACCACATCACACGATTCTATAGGCTGTTATGTGTCAATTACTAATAACAGACAGTGCTGACAGCACTTCTTGTTATTTTTAGATGAACCAGACTTGCTCTTAATTGAATGACTCCTCAGTGATGAACAAAACCACCTTTTTTTTTTTTTTTTTTTTTTTTTTTTTTAAGTACTGCTTTTGTTTAAGACATTTTGTGGTTCAGGGGAGATAAATATGGCAGAGCGGTTGAGCATGCATCAGGAGTATGCTGACACAAAATAAGGAATACTTAAATATTTATATGTTGAATGGCAGATATTTCATATTCTCTGCATTCTAGCTTTCTTCATAGAAGGACATAAGCAAAAAGAATTATTTACCCTTCAACCCCTTAATATTCCTACCATCAGCCAGTTTCATCATATCTTTAAAGCAGCCTAAAATACATGCTTTAAATTAAATATATTTATAAATATTATATTTCATAGAGCTTTTAATTTTTACTAAGGATGGTAAATCTCAAAATATGTTTTTTGATTCAGATACATCAAAAGATATACAACCAGTTGTGCAGAAACAAAACTTATGAGGAAAACAACAGCAATATGGAATCTGGAGCCATAAGGTACTCAATCCATGACAGAAGAGCAGAGATGAGATGTGCAATGAATGGCAGTGAAAATTTTTTTCATAAACAAATGCCTTATGCATGGTACTATGTATGACTGAGATATGGACTGAAATTTAAATTACATGTTCAATGTGTGAAGAGATTACAAGTAGAAAATAAAGATATGCATACATGTTAAAACCTCCTTTGGTCTATATCAATACAGTTCTATTTATCTCCTTGAAATAATGGTAATTAAAACAGCTGATGATAGTGAAGAGGACTATAAAACTCTTATACAGTTACAATGCAAGATGTTGCTGTTTTTCCTTTTCCACATGAATAGAACATGTATATTCCCAAAACTAACTGAACAGTAATGGTTTCACAAGTGGAATTCAGAGAAAAGACCATGTGAAAATAAAATACATATGACCTGAACCCTCCAGTAAAAGTTGTCATTTGCAAACAGGCTCATCTAACAAATTTATATTGTGCTTCCAAAGGGGGGAAAAAACAAAAAAAAGATCCTGATTTCAGCATAGAGCAATCTACGTCCTCAGTATTTGCAGCTAAATTAACAGGTCTTTTTCAAAGACTTTGTTTGAAAATATATCCAGATTTCCTATTTTGTGGAAGCTTAAAGTTCAGGTATTGTTCGGTTATTCCCTACTTACCCACATGAAAGAATGCACAAGTAAGTGGAGCGCTACATGATACATGAGGCAATGATTTATTTCTCAGTCTAGGTTCTGCAAATCCAACAGAGAAAAATGAAGCCACTATAAAATACACTTAAAATTTTATTATATTGTAACAAAGTATATACATATTACATTAATAGTGTACCTCACACATGTGGTGAAATATTTATGAATTTTTAAAGTTGCAGTTTCTCTTTACTTAGACAAACATATAAACAAATACTTTCTACAGAAAAAAAAAAAAAAAAAAGTGTTAGCTAAGGCTCTGTGATGTTGGAACAGGCTACTTTCAGTGTCTAAATTTCGAATTAACCTATACCAAATTCCGTGATTTTGAAAATGTTTTCCAAGATTTCACTGATTGTATTTTTTAATTAATTCAAAGATTAGGGATAGGGATTGAAGATAAGGGAAGACCCTGTTTTGGTCTGATCTCCAGAAAACACAAACCTGATGCATACATCCTTCCTTCTCTGGAAGCATGCTCACATAAGAACACGTAAAAGTCAGATCATGCTCTCTGGAATTAGCATAACCAAACCAACACTGAAATCAGTTCCAGCTTCTTTAATGACTTTGATGTCAGCCAAGGGGGCCTTGCAGAGCAGTTTAATCACAATTTCCACCTGTGGATAGTCAGAGTGTGTTTGTACTTTTTGTAAATTCACCCTTTCAGCCTCAATTTACCACCTTTCTAGATGCCCTCAGATGAAAGGAGTCAAATCCTTCACCTTCCCTTATGCTTGGTCTTCATTCTTCATTTTCGGTCAAAATAAGGACAGAAAAGTCACTCACCAATCATCATGACAGGCAAAACAGGTTTGGCATAGGGAGATTAATGTACTTTATTACCTATTGATAACAGAGCAATGAAAACTATAAGCAAAGAAAAAACAGCTTCCCCTCCTGCTCTTCTTCTCCCTCAGCAGCATGGAATGGGGAATAGGAGTTTTAGTCAGCCTGTAACACTTTGTCTCTGCTGCTCCTTCATGGTCACTCTCTGACTCTGCTCCTGCGTGGGCTCCTCTCCACCGGCTGCAGCTCCAGCCCAGGGCCTGCTTCTGCGGGGGCTCTCCATGGGCCATAGCCTCCTCCAGGCCGCATCCACCTGCTCCACCGGGGGTTCCTCCACAGGCTGCAGCATGGAGATCTGCTCCATGTGGGACCCATGGGCTGCAGGGGGACAGCCTGCTCCACCAGGGACCTCTCCCTGCACAGGCCACAGGGGAACTGCTGCTGCCTGCCTGCAGCACCTCCTGCCCTCCTGCTGCACTGCCCGTGGGGGCTGCAGGGCTGGCTCTCACCCCTCTCTCCCAGCTGCTGTTCCCCAAGTCTACTTTCTCTTCCTTAACTCTGCCCACCCAGCATTGCTTATGGCTCGGCTCTGGCCAGTGGCAGGTCCCTTTTTCAATAGCTGGAGCTGGTTCTGCCCTGACATGGGGCGGCTGCTGGGCTCTGCTCACAAGGGCCTTCCCTGCAGCTTTCCCAGTATCAAAACTTTGCCGTGTAAAGCTAATACAGGCTGTTATGCAGACAACATGGAAATACATTGCTCAATGTCTATCTATTCTATTTTGGGTAACAAAACAAAGTTTCCTAACGGAAGAGTGGAGTCTATAAGTTGTCTCTTGCTATATTTCATGAGAAGTATCTGAAGAGCTATAGCCAAAACCAAAACTCCTTGTTTATTCGGTGATGTGCCTGGTATGGTTTTCATGGTTCAGTAGGATATAAATAAGTACTGTGTCAGAAAAAAAAAAAAAAAAGCAACAACAAAAACAAACAAACAAACAAAAAACAGTCCATGAAGTAAAAGGCAATACTTAAAGCCCACAGTCATTCAGGTACTATCATGGAAGTCTGATGCCTCACCTGCACCTCCCTCTTTCTGTACATGTAATTAGAAAACAAAGAAATGGACTGTCTCCACTAGACAGCTGTCCATCATTAAAATTATCAGCAAAAGAAATGAGCATTACCTGTAGGTCTCCTCAAGAAGAGACCAATAATGAGATCTATCAATTTTATTCTACTTCATCAACATTGACTTCACCAGGAACTTGTAATCTGAACCTTGACATTTTTGCATATACCACAAAAATACATTTTTAAATGTATTTTTTGAATTACTATAAGGCAAGTTTGCCTAACTGGTTTCTGCTTCTATCAAAATCTGATGAAACTAATACCTCTGTACCCATCATAGTTAAAAACCAGTCCAGTCTCTGTCTTCATCTTTTATCTCAGTTCCCACAGTTCAGTGGCCAAGTTAGACATGCTCCATTTTATTATCTTCCAGAGGACTAAAACCCCTGTGGTCTCAGGTTTGTTTACAAGACTGAGGAATTTGGATCACTTCCCGTTGGTGTATTGCCAAGAACTAGGGTTGTCTGACAGACCAAAAATGGTAGCAGGCATTCAAGGAAGTTTTTCAGACTCACTGAAGGCAGTAAGTTACCTTGTTGGAAGGCAATAAGCAAGGGAAGATGTGGTGAAAGCAACTTAATAGAATCATAGAATCAGAATATCCTGAGTTGGAACCTGTTTCTGATGTCCAGCCTAAACTTTCCCTGCCTCAGCTTAACACCGTTCCCACGGGTCCTATCACTGGTGATTACGGACGATAGGTCACCTGCCTCTCCACTCCCCCTCGTGAGGAAGTTGTACACCGTGATGAGGTCCCCCCACAGCCTCCTCTTCTCTAGGCTGAACAGGCCCAGTGCCCTCAGCTGCTCCTCATATGTATTACCCTCTAGGCCCTTCACCATCTTCGCCACCCTCCTCTGGACACTCTCCAACAGTTTAATGTCCTTCTTGTACTGTGGTGCACAGAACTGCACACAGTACTTGAGGTGAGGCTGCAGCAGTGCAGAGTAGAGCGGGACAATCACCTCCCTCGACCAACTAGCAATGCCATGCTTGATGAACCCCAGGATATGGTTGGCCTTCCTGATAGATAATAGAAGGGCAATCACAACAGAGAAAGGCAATTATCATTTGCCTGTTTCATAACAAGATTGTTTTCCATTGACCTCTCCGTTACCATTTCAGTAGGTACTTATCTTGACTGGTGTTTGCTCCCTGTTAAAGGTCTGTGCCAGTCTCTTGCCATTTCATCCAAATTTAGCTATGAACAAGTGGGAAAACACTGGTTTCTTCACTTATTATGCCTTCAGATTAATTAATATCCTTTTATTTTTATTTATGTATTTATTTTTTGGTGCCATCTAGATTACATTTTTGCTCTTTTTTGCTCACTTTGCAAGTGTCTCTATACCATTGTCTCATTTGTTTTGTTCTCAGTGGTATTCAAAATTTCATCTCAGGCAGGTAACATTATATAAATGCAATTAAATTAAATTAAACTTTTGCTTCACAGTTCGTAAGGCCATTCATCCATTTCCTACAATAATTAAATCAAACCATTTAAACTAAGATTATGCATGAAAGAGAAAAGCTGAAATGGAAAGTAGTATGCCAGGATAACTATTTATTATATTTGCATATAAACCACAATGACCAACTCCAATATAAATGTGCAACTTCAGGAAGACCAAACTTACAAAATATCCATCCTTCGGTAATAGGCAAGTCCTTGTTCATGCAGTGCATGCAGAATTACTTGGCACTAACACTGAATAATGGTGCAAACCATGTGTCTTCATTCATGTACCTTTGGAATGAAGAACTAAAATATTTGCACTACTCCTTTAAGAAGAAAAAGTTCTGCAAAGCACTAGATTTACACTTGTCAGGAAGACTTCCATCACTGTTACCTAATTTCATGCCATTCATTTGTATTTGACTATGGAAACAAAATAATTATTATAAATCTAGTTGATGTTCCACTGGCATATTCGAGAAAACTTGCAAATTTCAGGCATGCTGGTGTAGCAGAATCAGCTGAACAGTTCTGCTATTCACCATGAATTCCATGAATTTTATAAACCTGTGCAAAAATAAATCAAATGCTTACATTAAAGCATTGCTCAAAATACCAAATGATCAAAATAGTGTGGCAATTTGGAAAGAAGGGGAAATCACAGACCTGCTACAGAATTAATGACTGGCATTTTTAGAGCAAAAAATAACTAATCAAAAATTTCTAAAATACCAGTGAAAGACTTTTTATGAATCATAACTGGAAATTTTATTCATATTTAAAAACAGTCAGCAGCAAAAGGAAAAAATAAAATAATTCATCAAAATCACCCTTTTTTGGGTAACATTTTCTTCAACAAGAATGAACATTGCTAAAAGCAGCATTTTAAATAACTGTACCAATTATTATTATGGTCTCATTTGTTATGAAAACTGAGACTTTCACCACCATGAATGTTTTAATAAAACCTTTGAGTTCCTGTAGTGAACTAGTAGTAAACTGACTATATAAGAAATCCTGAAGTCCATATTGTTCATAGACAAAAGTGATACTTTAGGGTATTCATATATAGATAAAAATACAGACAGTCCTTAAATACACTGAGGTTCGGAAACACAGACAATCCTTCACTGGCAATCCCTGGGCAAATGGAATATAACAGTTTGGGATTAAGGTACTTGATATCTACCAGAGCTGAATACTCTAGTAGATATCAGAATAGTGACCTCAAACTTTTGGTGGAGGTGCACAATGAAAGTCCTCCTCTGCTCTGAGGACAAAACAAAACCCAAAGAAGGTATGTCCCAGGAGATAACTTTTTTTTTTTTTTTTTTTTTTCTTTCCCAAGAACTATTGTCACAATAGAGGCAGAAAAATTGATAGTGAGGAAAATCTGCCAGGGTACTACAATCAGAGACAACTGAAGAAGTTGGAGAGCAGACTGCAAGGGGGTGCATTGCAATATGTATTCACTCTTTATAAAACACATCAGGAAAGATCACAAACTGAACCCAGGTGAATTCACCTGGCTGAAGCCTGGAAACAAAAAGCCCTCCAGGGTCAGTGGGGACTTTAAAAAATGACTTCAGCAGCTTTTCATTGAGGCCATGGTAAAAAAGCCTTAACACTAATTCTCAAAGTCTAGTGGGTCACCCACAGTTTCAGCACTGGCGTTAACTGTTGAAGGTACTAGTTCCAGAACTTTTCTCTGGTGAAGACTATGTAGTCCCAGAATATTCACTGAGCACTGAGAGCAAAATATACTTCCAACTAATCCAAATTAATTTTATGTGAATTAAAAACAAACAAACAAACAAACAAACAAACAAACCAAAAATATTTATAGTAAACTATTCATAATTATGCTAGTCATCTCAAACTGACCACATGCTGTAACTATACATTAACTGTCCCTTTTTTTTTCAGCATACAGAAAAAGGAACTCATCAATTTAGAAACTTAGGTATTGCAACCTCTACTATCATTGTGCAAGAGTGATGCCTGTAATCTTTTCCAGCTCGTGTTAACCATGATTTCATGACTCAGTCCACACACAATAATTGAACTCACATACACTGTCACTGCAACTGTACAACTAATGAAGAAAGAGTTGAGTGCTTTCAGAGCCTGTCTATCCTTATTTTGACTGCATTTATGTCCCATGTACCATGGATACATAAGAGAAAAATGCCACGAGGAGATATACTCTAATCTTACTAATTGAACTTTTAAGACACAGGGATACTGGTATTTCAGTTCAATTCAGATTTTAATTTCTGCAAAAGAACACTGAAGAAAACAGAGACATGATTTAGCTTGACTGCATCTACCATTTATAAGGTGAATGTCCTTCAGATCAATCATGCTTTCACTGACAAGAACATCTAGAGTTCTAAAACATATTTCTTCTGTTCTAAAATGTTCTAAAAACATTTACTTCTGTGTTTAAAGCAGACCAAATATTAGTAAAGAAAACAAAACAAAACAAAACAAAAAACACCATGAGTTGAACTTCAAACAACTAATTAATTCAGTCAGAAAGGCTGCTCATAAGATGACACTTTAGCTGCACATCCCCTACTTCCAACATTATAATTATTATTATTTAGAAATGATACCTCCAAAGAATGAAAGACATCTCAGAGTGAGAGCTGATGGACAAGCTGGGATAAGCATTCAAAAAGAGAGTCATAATCAGAACACAAAACAAAAAACAAAGAGACTATTTTACTTTTGACATAACTCAAATACTCATTTCCTACAGAAATGTCATTAAGGCAGTATATGGTAAAAGTATTAATCAAATGGCAAAGAAACTGCAAGAAAAACTAAAAGAATCTGTGAGAAATGGCTTCATCAAAAAATATGGCACCCATTCCTGCATTCATAAAAATATAAGAAGAGAAGAGTCACAATACTGTCAGAAGGATTTGCTTCCTCCCATAGCATTTTAAGCCCCACTACCAGCTGTCTCTTGCAATTACCAAAGTTGCACTGCAATCTGTTATAATAAAAAAAGAATGCAGTGGCTATAGCCTTGATAAGGCAAGAGGATTCATCTGGAACACTCTTTTCACAGGGGAGAAGAAGAGAACGTATAAATGAGAAGAGAGCTTAAGGCCCTGAGGTTTATTAATAGCATTAGTACCAGCAAGGGAAATCCAAGCATTTAAGTTTTGAGGCAAGATTTTTTAACTGAGAGGTCTAATTTTAGATCTAGGATCCTCCTAAGTGCCCCTGTTTGAAAAGTTAATTGCTGTTTATTGACCCTTCCTAATGTCTGAAAAAGGAGCTAGTCAAAAGGCCAGAGGAGAACTATACCTGTGATTAACAACAACTATCATACTGTCTAGTCTAGCACTTCAGATAACACATGGAGAGGACGAAATATATCCCATTTCTTTTTATAATTTGGAAAAAAATCTTGATTTCTGTGAGGCACTTAGACAACATGAAATCAATCTGTATGGTCTACAAGGTTTTGGTCGAAGTACTTGCAATGAATTTTGTAAGAAATTGCAACAGATGTATGAAACATTCTGGCTCAGTTTTGCTATCCATTCTGTGCCATTTGAGATGTGAGACTTAAAGGCCATGATACTTCTTGCAGTTTCAGAGAGGACACAGACTCAACAATATATAGATATTTTCTTTATAAAAAGAAAAGGCAAGATTGTGTAACTACTGTCTTCTCATCTATGCAGATAAGTAGTGCTAATTAGAAACTGCTGTTGTCTTTTTTTTTTTTTACTTTTTAAGGAAAAAAAAAAAAAACTTTAAAATATTTTTATTAAGATTATCTTGTTCCTCATGTGTGATGGAGAAGACAAAAACTGCTACTTCCTTTACCTGACTTCCATATCAGTCTGTTACCTTCTGTCAACATCTAACTAGAACAATTTTTAATCAGTGCTAGGACACTGATTAAAAATGTCATAATATTTTATCTTAGGCACTCAAAAAAGCCTCTGTATTTCTGAAGGAACAATAGGATTCAGGCTATTTCCAAATCAATATTTCTTAAACATTCATTATGCCAAAAAGTTGATGTTACTTTCTTCCTTTCTTTTCTTGTTTATGCTGATTAGTTATGCAACAGCTTTCATCTTCAGCTTATACCAAAAAACCATACTGAGCACGGGCAGCCCAATAGATGCAGCATGATAAAATTTATGCCGGTCCCCAAGTGGTTCCATCACATAAGTTTGCACAATTTTATTGCTTGACTTGGCAAATGAAGCAACTCCGGAGCTCTTATGCTTTGCCATGAAACAGACTCCAGTTTCAGGAAATCCTGTGCTCAGGTGTGCAAGAGCTTATCATTTGGCAGACCTTTTTTTTTCCCCTAAAGAATACAAGCAAAAAACCTGCTTTTCTTTGGTCAACCTTTTGAACATGCTCGCCGCTTCTCCAAAAGAAATTCGTGGAAGCTAAAGAGAAAACAAAAAGGATTAATACAACACCAGCCTTGTGAAATCAAGTTCCTCACATCTTTAACCTCCTGAATATCAGTACACAGGTGATTAAAAAGATGTAAAACACTTTTCAACCACTGTAGCAAACCAAGATTTTTCTTAACTCTGTAGCAAAGATGACTGTGTCAAAAGACTCATTGGTTATTTCCATTTCCATTACTTATTTCCAAACTTTTCTCTGTCTAGAAAAGGCACAATTACGGAAGAGCTGAGTTACCCGTGCATCAGATGTTCCAAGTGTCAATCACTATCAGCATTATGACTCAGGTAGAAGCATTTGTTTCCAGAAGAACTACAATTCAGTACAAAGGCAAAAGAGAAAATGCAGTAAATAATAATAATGGTGAGATTACACAGAACTTCCTCAAATTTCAGTGCTGTTGAGTTATACCAGCAATGAAATAAGACAAAGAAGATAAAAAAGGCACAAAACCCCTATGAAACTACGGAACTTTTGCAGCTAAGTGTTAAAGCTTTAGTATGCCAAGGTATACAATTGGATTTCATTTTGAGACTACAGCAAATATTTAATATGTGTCAGTCCTTCAATATTTTACTGCTGTACAAATACATTCTTTTAAACAGAACTAAAACACATTCAGTAGAGTGCAGAAATGATATGCAAAGCCATAAGTGTATCTCTTCAGAACTTCAGAATACTTTCATTGAAATTTTACATCCAATTGGTATTGCCTTGCTATGAAATAGCAAGCCAAACCATCATGAAAGACAAGGCAGAAAAACTTCAAAAAAAAATTCAAGTATTTAATTTGAAGTAGCTAACATAAATGCTAAGAGGAAAAACCCTCCCTGGGGTTGTTCTTTTTTTCCCCCTCTACAGTGATTTAATGAATTCTAATAAAATTATATGCTGGTGAAAAACCCTCAAAGGATTTCATCCATTTACTTCAGATACAATTCTAACTTTGGATTTGAAATTCATAATAATGTATAATTAGAAGCAAAGTGCTTTTGTTTTGCTTGATGCATTTCACACAATCAATGGGCAGAGAAGAAAATGGACTCTGATCAGCTTCCTAAAAGACACATCGTCACCCTAGAGAGCAGCTGGTCCTTCACAAAAGCAAATATGCATGCATCCATGAATGTAGGTTATGTGTGTATGTGTTTTACACATCTGTAGATTCAGTGGTATATTATTTCCAGTGAATATTCTGATTTTATTAATTCTGTTTGTTTCCTCTCTGTGAAGTTTATTGATGGAAAATTATGCTGGATCTTAGTAGGCTGCAGATACATTTTTAATCTGACAACAGCTGCACAGCCTTAAAAGGATAAATTTACATACTGAAATGAACTAAAAGAGATACAAGGAATATATTTCACATTACTGGAAATGTCTGTTGTACATCTTACTATCTGTATTTATTGCCTCTTGTGACACATTAGCCATAATTATTACACATTATCTGCCTAGTCCTGCATTAACTAAATGAATTCCTTTGCTTTTAGGTGCAAAGTATTTGTAATTTTCATTATGATACGGTCCATTAGAAAGGAAAGAGTGTCTGGCGAGAGAGTGAACTAAATTTGAAAACAAAGTTATGTGACTAGACGAAAAATGAAAGTTTACTTGGAATGTCCCTGAAAGAAGAAGTGTTTATAAGACTATCTTGAGCCAAGACCCATGGAGGTAGGGAAGGAAGATCAGTGGACAGTAAGCAGTGAAAGCTGAAGGAGAAGAGCTCACTGCTTCTAGTGTTAATGCAGTTATTGCAGGAATGCTAAAAGCTGGCCCAGGTAACCTGCTGAATGCCTCTCTGCTACCTGTCAGAAGCACAGAGATGGACAGTAGTATAAAATACTTCAGGACTCCAGCACTTAGTGAAAATGTTCCTCGCATTCTGCATCTTGCCTCTATCTGCATCTTCTCAGACTGCCCTTGGAGCAGAAAGTGCTTAATTAATTTAGCAGGAGTATCCTGCAGTGTAAGTCCAAAGCCCAAGATGATGTGAGGGCATCTGAGAATGTATTCTTTCCTTGTAGGATTGTCTTGAGCACACAGAGATCTGGGTTTCCCATATGCTGAGATGGCTTTCTCTCCTCTTTATTCACTCTTATTTTCATTTATGCAATAGCAATGTAATTTCAAAGACTTTCACTCTGCTTATTCATATGGATGGCCATCTCATGTTTCTTGTTCTTTCTCTGAGGTTAGTCCTATAGCAGTAGACTGTAGTACCAATGCAATAGAAATAAAGCACTCAGACCTTCCTTTTCCCCCTTTCTTCCCCCCCCCCCCTCCTTTTTTTTTTTTTTTTTTTTTTTTTTTTTTTTTTTTTTTTTTTTTTTTTTTTCCAAGGAGTGGTCAAGGACTAGGACAAAAATATTTTTGCTTTTAGTAGTATGTCCAGGGCTGGCAGAATACCAGAACACGTTTTAACACAACAGAAACAAACAAACAAACAAGCAAACAAACAAACAGAACTGCTACCCCTTGCAGCTGTTAAAGCCAAGAGAACCTCACAGAAATTTGTTTAATTCCTCATTAAACAAATAACAAATTTAGCTCTTAAAAGTGCTGCATCCAAGCCACCTCTTTTCTCTGTCCTGGAGTGGACATTGCCAAATTTCTCCATTTCCTTTTTTGATTACACTTAGCTTAGTCAAACGTGTTATGGTGGCAGAGATGCAATATTGCTAGAATATTTTTAATGCAAAATTGCCATAAAGTTTCAATTTATGAAGGTAATACTGTACGTAGAAACAGCAAGATGGACTTGTTTATCAGCAAGATGGAAAAATAATTATTTCCCGTCTGCAAATATATTACAAATTGAGAAGTGCTTTGTGTCTCTTCCAAAAAGAAGCTATCAGCTCTAGTACCAACTCATGTGGCAGAAAACTTAAAGGTTACTTTAATTGAAATGCTTTAATGTGTAGGACTATTGAATAATAATCTCAATCTACTGATAAATTAAGGACATTAAATTATGAAATACAAACTTAAATCCTCACTGATGTTAGCAATTGCCTTCAATATTACCATCTTGCAATCCAGAGAGCTAATTTATACATTAGTGCTGGCAATAAAACTTTTTTTTTTTTTTTTTTTTTTTTTTTTTGTCAGGTAGAATGAAAGGGATCAAGATTGTGCACCGTTTTCATATTACAGCTTCATTTTGCTTTGTACCATTTCTACATTGTATTTTATTTTATTGTAGAAATGGTTGCTGGAGGCATAGATTTTGATTAATAACAACTCAGCTAAGCATTCTCTTTGAAAAGAATTAACTATCTAGGCAGGGTACAACAAAGCATATTTCAACAAGATTACTTTACATGGCAAATTACAAAGAGGACCATAATTACTGATTTTGAACAGTGTTTTTCAGGATTTCCTCTAGGTAAGGAACAATCTGTTGGGAAAGTTGTTGTAGCATAAATTTATGAACTGATAAGCATAGTACTCTGAAAGTACAGTAAATCACTCTTAAATTTGGCTCATCGACAATGAAACATATGTCTAAGGTCTTAAACTTAAAAATGCTTTTTTATATAAAGGAATATAAAGGTTTCAGGGCTTTCTTTTTGTGTGTGTGTGTGTATTAGTATTAAAAAGTCATTGAAGCATAAGGCAATTTGACTTGTATGTTTACCAGTAGGTGTAAAATAAAAATAAAACATAATCAATAATAAACTGCATGTTACAGAATAGATATATATACACCCTGGAAATTAAATCCAAAAATGAGATTGTGGACCTTAAGCTACTGCTTCATAGGTCAAGACATGCTTCTTTCCCCTGTATTTAATAGTTAATTGGCAAGGTGAATCTTACCTCGAGCTACTGCTATTTTATTATGAAGCACACTCTTGGCAATAAAGACACCAGAATAGACAGTAAAAAGGTTTTGCAATTTCACATAATAGAAACTTTCCCACTGTAGGGGGTTTACGTGGCAAGGTTTTGGTAGCAGGGAGCCATAGGGGTGGTTTCTGTGAGAAAGATCTAGAAGCTGCCCCATGTTTGGGAAGGGCCCCATTGTTTTCCAGAGATGAGCCAAAAAGCGATGTTGTTTTGCGCCTCTGTGAGAGTATATTTAAGACAGGGAAAAAAACGCTGCGCCACACAGCAGCTGGGAGAGTGAAGGGAGTGAGGAACAGCCTTGCAGGGGCCAAGGTCAGCGTAGAAGGAGGGGGAGAGGTGCTCCAGGAGCCGGAGCAGAAGTCCTCTGCGGCCTGTGGTGAGGACCATGGTGAAGCAGGATGTCCCCCTGCAGCCCATGGAGTACCACGGTGGCGCAGGGTTCCACGCTGCAGCCCGTGGAGGAGACCACGGTGGAGCAGGTGGCCCTGCACCGACGGAGGCTGCCGCCTGTGGAAGACCCCTGCCGGAGCAGATTCCAGGCCAGACCTGTAGCCCGTGGAGAGGAGCCCACGCAGGAGCAGGCGACCTGGCAGGAGCTGCTGCCCATGGGGGAGCCAGGTTGGAGCAGTTTTCTCCTGAGGGATGGACCCCGTGGTACGGACCCATATCTGGAGCGGCTCTGGAAGAGCTGCTGCCTGTGGGAAGCCCACGCCAGATCAGTTCATCAAGGACTACATCCTGTGGGTGGGACCCCACAGCACAGGGGACGAGAGTGACCGAGAAGGAGTGGCAGAGAAGAAGTGCTGTAGACTGACCATAACCCCCATTCCCCCGTTCCCCTGCGCCGCCCGGGGGGAGGAGGTGGAAGAGGGTGGATGGGGAGGAAGGTGCTTTTGGTTTCTTTCCTTTGTTTCTCACTTCTCTAGCTTGTTAGTAATGAGCAATAAATCTTACTATCTGTCTTCTTATGCTGAGTCTGTTTTGCCCGTTACAATAATTATTGCGTGATTTTCTCGTCCTTATCTCAATCCTTGAGCCCTTGTCACATATTTTCTCCCCATTCCTCTTTGAGGAGGGGGAGTGAGAGAGCGGCTGTGGTGGAGCTCGGCTGCCCACTCAAGCGGAACCACAACACCCACTTTGAAAATTTGCACTAGAAAAGAGGATAGAGTAGTTAATCTTTGGACACCTAGTTTCCTTAACGGGACTTCCTGTTCTTCGGACATCACATGGCTTGTCTGAACATAATTACATCCTAGAATAATAGAATAATAGAATCATAGAATATCCCCAGCTGGAAGGGACCCATAAGGATCATCAAGTCCAACTCCTGGTACTGCACAGGTCTGCCCAAAAGTTTAGACCATGTGACTAAGTGCACAGTCGAATTGTTTTTTAAATTCAGACAGGCTTGGTGCAGTGACTACTTCACTGGGGAGCCTGTTCCAGTGTGCGACCACCTTCTTGGTGAAGAACCTCTTTCTGATGTCCAGCCTAAACTTTCCCTGCCTCAGCTTAACACCGTTCCCACGGGTCCTATCACTGGTGATTACGGACGATAGGTCACCTGCCTCTCCACTCCCCCTCGTGAGGAAGTTGTACACCGTGATGAGGTCCCCCCACAGCCTCCTCTTCTCTAGGCTGAACAGGCCCAGTGCCCTCAGCTGCTCCTCATATGTATTACCCTCTAGGCCCTTCACCATCTTCGCCACCCTCCTCTGGACACTCTCCAACAGTTTAATGTCCTTCTTGTACTGTGGTGCACAGAACTGCACACAGTACTTGAGGTGAGGCTGCAGCAGTGCAGAGTAGAGCGGGACAATCACCTCCCTCGACCAACTAGCAATGCCATGCTTGATGAACCCCAGGATATGGTTGGCCTTCCTGGCTGCCCGGGCACACTGCTGGCTCATATTCAACTTGCTGTCAACCACAACCCCCAGATCCCTCTTTGTGGGGCTTCTCTCCAGTGTCTCATCGCCCAGTCTGTACGCAAAGCCAGGGTTTCCCTGTCCCAGGTGCAGGACCCAGCACTTGCTCTTGTTAAACTTCATGTGGTTGGTGATTGCCCAGCTCTCCAAACTGTCCAGGTCTCCCTGCAAGGCATTTCCACCCTCACCCGAGTCCACAACTCCTCCAAGTTTGGTGTCATTGGCAAATTTGCTCAGAACTCCTTCTAGTCCTACATCCAAATCATTTATAAAAACATTGAAGAGACTGGCCCTAAAATGGAGCCTTGAGGGACCCCACTAGTGACCATCCACAAGCCAGATGTGGCCCCATTTACCACAACCCTTTGAGCCTTGCCTGTCAGCCAATTGCTCACCCATTGTATGATGTTTTTGTTAAGTTGTGTGCTGAATGTTTTGTTCAGTAGGGTCCTATGGGAAACTGTGCCAAAAGCCTTGCTGAAGTCCAAAAAGATCACATCAGCTGGTTTCCCTTGATCAACTAGATGGGTGATCTTTCCAGAAAAGGAAATCAAATTTGTTAGGCAGGATCCTCATGAACCCATCTTGGCTGGGACCAGTGACTGCATTATCCCCCAGGTGCGCTTCAGTAACTTCAAGAATCATCTTCTCCATGATTTTACCAGGCACTGACATGAAACTGACAGGCCCATAATTTCTAGGGTCTTCTTTCTTACTCTTCTTGAAAACTGGAACAACATTTGCCAGCTTCCAGTCTACTGGGACCTCTCCAGATGTCCAAGATCATTGAAAAATAATTGAGAGAGGTCCCACGATGACATCAGCCAGCTCTTTAAGCACCTGGGATGAATCCCATCCAGACCCATGGACTTGTATGGATACAGGCAGAGCAGCAAATCCCGCACACATTCAGGGGCGGTTGGGAGTTTGTCATTCCCACTGAAAGAGGCAAGAAGGCATTAAATGTCTCTGCTTTGCCTCTGTCATTGTCTGTGAGGAGACCTTCCCCATCAAGTAGTGGACCTATGTTTCTTTGGTCCTCCTTTTTCTGTTCACATATCTAAAATAAACTTTTTTATTGTCTCCCACAGACAGGGCCAACTTCAACTCTAGTTGGGCTTTGGCCACACAAATTTTCTCACTGAAAACATGATCGTGGTGTCAGGTAGACCTTCCAATGATCAAAGAACCCAAAGTTCTGCCAGTTGCTCCAGTCCCAATGCCACGTGTTAATGTGGTGAGCTCGCTTGTCAGCATTGATTCCTCCATCAGAAGGACAGAGGCAAACACAACCTGTGCCCCTATTGTTATAACTTCTATAAGTGGTTATAACTTCTCCAAAACAGGTGAAGACTGGGTGCAATTCAATAAAATGTTGAAGCACATAATCAATATAAGAAGTTTTAAACCTAAGCTCTAAAAGATGTAGACCTGTTAAAGCAAGTCCAGAGGAGGGGTGCAAAGATGCTCAAAGGGCTGGAGCACCTCTCCTATGAAGAAAGGTTTAGAGAGCTGAGGATTCTGTGATTCTGTGTTCAGTTTGGAGAAGAGAAGGCTCCGGCAAGATCTCATTCAGTACCTAAAGAAGTTTTATAAGAAGGATGGAGAAGACTCTTTACTCAGGTGGATAATGATAGGACAAGGGGGAATGGTTTTAAACTAAAAGAGGATAGATTTAGATTAGACTTTAGGAAGAAATTCTTCACTGTAAGGTTAGTGAGGCACTGAAACAGGCTGCCAAGGGAAGTTGTGAATGCCACATCCCTAGAGGTGTTCAAGGCCAGGCTGGATGGGGCCTTGGCCAACCTGATCTAGTGGGTGGCATCCCTGCCCTGTTATTATGCAGGAGTAACCAGACACTGAAGGTATATTACATGCTATCTAACTTCAGAATTTTGTGCTTTCCTTGCTCACCACCTTTGTATCATTTTTACCAATTTAGTCTTTATTCTCATTTCAGATTTATTTTGTTTTACGTCTTCCTGCTACACTATTGCCCTACTTTCTGAGCTCCTCTGCTCTGCCTGTCTTTCATGACTCCTCCACCAACCCACACCTACTGTTTGCAAAGCATCTTAAAAACACCTTTTTATCCCTTTACTAAATTAACAGATCAGAGAGCAACCTGTCCCCCACTGATTTTATAACACTTTATCTGCCAAAGGGATGATTCAAAAATAGCTAGAGAAAACTGATATGAAGGAATAAAACAGAAATAAAGTAGAATCTGAAAATCTAAGGAATCTTCAATTCTACTTCTAAATTATGAAAAAAAGTCCAGAAATGTACATTAAAATTTAGGATCAGAGAGTGGCTTGCCTAAATTGGATTATCTTCTCTGAAGATACTTAAACTGATAACTAATATTAGCTTTATGTAAGCATAGTGTGCTAATAGAAGGACTTGTAGCAGCTATACAGAATAAACATGCAGTTGTGAATAGGACATGCACCTTAAACTCCAGAGTGAGCTCAAATACCATTCAGTTTACCCATTTGTGAATAAAAAGAGTTGTTAAACTTGAGCAGAAGTATAAGATTCTAGCCCTGAATAAATGTGAAACTGATTTTGAAGACATACCCTCATTTAGTTAGTGCTCTAACAGTCAAGTAGATTTATCCGCTCTTTTCAGCTAAGGAAAGTAGACATGATATTATGGGTAACCTTTACACTTGTTGCCTCATATTTACCTTCCATCACAATGGATGCTAGGACACAATTCTAGATTATGCAAAAGAACTTTGGCAGCATTTGGTCCTGAGAAAAGCCTTTATGCTATCAGAACCTTTTCACAGTCAGAATAACAGAAGGAGCCAAAATATAAATCAAAACATGTCTCAGCACATCAGTTTCTAAGACAGGATCCTTCTCTATGCAAATGCTATTTATGAAACGTTGTCCGTACCTGTGGGAAGGCAGCTAGCTTCACTATTTCTATTTTATCAGTACAGAAGTGTGGAATAAGCAGACAAGAAGAAGCCTTGATGGTACTGCTTGATGGAGTAATGCCATATGACTTTTTTTGTATGTTAGGAAAAAGACTGGTTATATTTTAAAATGAAGTGTTGCCATTTCTTCTAGGAATACTTCATATTATAGTTGAAATGTTAGTAATGAAATTTAGAGTAGATGTTCACACTACAAAAATAAATAAAATACTATCTTCAATTATGATAGTTTTCCCAGACCATCCTTTCTTTCTCATTCCAATTAGCATGCTTAAAAACAGATTGACAGCAAAAAAGCTAATGACTATAAATTACTGTTACAAGTGCAAATGAATTCCTTATTACATGATAGGTGTTTCACAAATGCCAACAGAAGATCAAGGTCAGGAAAAAAAAAATAACACTTATTCATACAGACAGGAACTGAAAAGATAAGTGACAGAAATTAGATGGTATTTTGAAGTAGATAAAAGTAAGGGCTTAAGTGGTCATTAGTAATACTTTCTACATGTTCCATGACCTATTGGAAGGAGTGCTTTTAAGATTAGTACTTTTTCAGTAATTAATCACTTTTGAGGTGGGGGATAGCTCTTTAATCAAATTATTCTGTGTTTCCTTGAAATAGTAATTGGCCAGATTTATCTCTGGTACAATTCGTTTGGCATCTGGAAAGCTATACCAGAGATGAGTTATTGCTTTGATCTTTGTACCTCTGACATTAAGACAGCTATTTACAATCTACCCTTGCAAATGAAGAAGAAATAGCATCCATTAGGTCTTTCTTGGTTTCCTTTAAGTAAAACAACAAACAAGTAGAGCTGTAAACTAAAGTAACTATATGGCTAACTTTTAAAGTTACTGTAAACTGTCTTTGGAAAAGATGATAGTAAGAAACAGACTAAAAGCAGAAATGAAGAGTGTCAAAAGTTTGGAGTTCAATTTCCAGCTCAACTTCAAGCTTGCCAAAGAATTACAATTAGTGTGTAGAAGCCGTGGGGGAGCTGTGCTGGAGCAGTTTGCTCCTGGGGGATGGATGGACCCTGTGGTATGGAGCCATGTGGGAGCAGTTCTTGAAGAGCTGCTGCCTGTGGGCAGCCCTCACAGGCTCAGTTGGGGAAGGACAGCTTCACGTGGAATGGACCCCCTTCTACAGGGGCAGAGGGTGACTGTGAAGGAGCAGTGGACATGAAGTACCGTAGACTGACTGAAGCCCCCATTCACCGTTCCCCTGCACCACTTGGAGGGAGGAGGGAGAAGAGGATAGGTGGAGGAAGATGTTTGTGGTTTAAATTTCTCACTGCTCTAGCTTGTAAGTAATAGGTAATAAATTTCATTAGTCTCCCTACACTGAGTCTGTTTTAACTGTTATGATACTTGTTGTATCATAACTCCCTGTTCTTATCTCAACCCTTGAACCCTTTCCATTGTATTTTCACCCCCTTTCCATTTGAGGAGGGGAGTGAGAAGAGTGGTTGTGGTGGAGCTTAAATGCCTAGCTGGGTAAAACCATCACAAGAGTGTAAAATCTTACTACCTAAGAGTATCTGGTCTTCTCAAAACTGAACTACTAAGTTTCCAGTCTCCCAAGACTGAATCCTTTCTTTGTTCTTTAGCAAAATTAAGTCTTTAATTAGTTGTATTTCTTCTACATATTAGATCTATTTCTTCTGTCCAGTCTTTCTTTCTCTTTATTATTTCTCTGCTTTTTTTATTATTATTTTTTTTAACTATTATTTCTGCTTTAAATGCAGAGGCTTAGTGTGTACAGTATGGATGTAAAAGAAACTTCAAAAACATGCAGGGCATTTTCTGTACACAACATAGGAAATCTAAGCTCTCTACTAGGATTCCTATCATGGCAAAAGAAAAAAATTATTGAAATGGTTATTCACTTTCAAGTCCATGCTTTAACTTCTTTCCCAACATTTTTTTTTTTTCCATTGCAAGTGGTCAGGTCTATTTGGAAGTGAATGAATACTCAAATATTTTGCCTTAAGTAGTGAAACCTAGCTTTTAGGTCACTTAGCACTCCACCCTGTCTTCCTTACAGAAAGCCAATCAAGCTGTGAAAATATTTTTGTCACTACAAACATCAGTAATGAGCATAAACCATTGTAGATGTAAAATGTAAAGCTCTTTTGTGCATGTCTATTGAGCAGGGTCTATTGAGCCAGCAAGGACAATAGGGATTAGAAATATTAATTGCATATTACAAGAGAAATAAAGGTATCTACGTTTATGCTAAACCTTTTTCAGCTTCTAGTCATAATATGCTGAAAGCCACCAGCTTCTCTGTCAGAGTTTCCACAGGAGGCAAATCTGCTTTCACTTTCCTTTTCTTTTTTTTTACATTTATTTTTTTTTTTAGAAAACACACATACTAGCTGTGAGAAAGTACAATATCACTGTCTGCCTCTTTTTTGCCTTCTCTTCTCAAAGTGACTTGGGAAGCTTCTCCTCTCATTCTACTGTTTGAAAACCTTGTACTGCAAAGCATTTTTGCACATTGGTTGAGATCACCCACTAGTGTGATCTCATACTACCCTATTTGTTTCAGATGCCTTTACTAAATACTATCATAATCATGTTAATGAACTTTAAACACTATCCTGTCTTACAAAGAGCACAAGTTTCAAGATGTGGTGGTTTTACTTGGGTGGGCAGCTGAGCTCCACCACAACCGCTCTCTCACTCCCCCTCTCCTCAAAGAGGAAGGGGGAGAAAATACAACACAGAGAGCTTGAGGTTTGAGATTAGAATGGTTTAATTTAAGGGAAAGGGACTGGGGAGAAAAAAAGAACCAAAAGAAACAATAAGTCCGTGCGGAAGCACAGAGAATGAAAACAAATATATATATTCTCTACTTCTCAACAAATGATGTTCGGCCACATCCTGGGAAGCAGGGCCTCAAAACGCATAGTGGTTGTTCAGGAGGAACAGCCCCCTCCCCCTAAATGGCCCCCCTTTTTATAGCTGAGTGTGACATCAGGTGTTATGGAATATCCTTTTGGTTGGGTTAGGTCAGCTGCCCTTGTGATGACCCCTCCCCATCACTTGCCCATCCCCAGCCTGCTGGCTCCTGGGGGCTTGGGAGGAGTCCTGATGTTGTGCCAGCACTATGCAGTGCTGGAGTGATACCAGTGCTGTTCCAGCTACGAGTGCAGAGCACAGCACTGTGTGGGCTGCTGCAGGGAAAGGTGACTCCATCCCAGACAGACCCAACACACAAGATAGAGAAGTAAATGCTTTTTTACTTAAGTACAAATTTGGAGACAGTTCTGAAATAAGAAATGACCAGAACAGTTGTATTTTATCAAGTGGGTAGTAAATTTTGTTGTTGTTGTTTGTTTTGTTTTGTTCTGTTTTGTTTTGTTTCCTTAGCTGATCCATGATTTCTGACAGTTTTTAGGTTGATAGCTGAGACCTCCATTTCAGTGTTATTTAGCCTTGGGAGTTTCTGGAGTCCATTTCTTATACTCAGGATGAAAGCTCTTCCCTGTCTTTCATATTTCTTTTTCCCTTTCCTTGCTCCTTATTCCAAAAGGAAGACAAGATGCTCTTAACCAAAGACTGATATTACGACTTCTGTTACTTTCCCCACAGTATTTTCTGTCTCTCCCAGTTACCTTTTAATAAAATGAAAGCTAGTAATTGCTTGGGTTTGTCAATCCTAAATGGCAAATGAAACATTTGTTGCATACTACTTGGTAGAATGATAACACTTCTTACCTGTCTTAAGAAAATCCACCATAACGTGGTCACTCGTAAGAGACCATACAAAACTACCGTAATAAATTCGGATGACATATTTAGCATTACAGTGTTCTAATGTTCTGTTTTTAAGCAATCCTGCCCTCAAAGAAACAACTATCTGAGCAGATTCAGATGGACTTCCTACAGAGTAAAAGGACATCAAACAACAAATAACAACAAAGAGTTGAAGAAAGGTGTATTACTTTGCTTTTTTCATATCTTTACTGAACTACAGTGATCCTCACCCTCAGTGATGAACAACAATATATTATGTATGCATGCACAGTACATGGACTGAACTATTACAGCACTTTGGCCTTCTACAAAATAAGGAATGATATTATAATACAGTGCAGCAGATGTTATTAGAAGCTGCAACCGAAAGCAGTAACTTTCTGAAGCATCCTGGAAGTTACAAAAGTGATATAGTATTCTCCAATACTCACATAGGTAGTGCACCCAAACAGTGGTAAATATGACTTGTCTACTCTGACTATATTTTCAAACCTCCTCTTGCACAGTGGTCTCTGAAGTGGGTGAGTGCATGCACACCACAGGGTATGCAAGACAATCTGCTGAATACAGGAAGAAAATATTATAACTTCAGTAATACATATGTATAATTTGTAATTAAATAAGCATACAGATATTGGGTATACATGCTAAATACATACACATATATATATATTGATAGTGCTGCATGATTAAAAAAAAAAAAGAAAGTTTGCAGACCACTGCTCTAGAAAATGGAAATGATATTATTCAACCCTGCGCCATCACCCTGAAAAGATCTCCAGACATGGGTATATCTAGAAAAGCCGCTTAATATGCATTAAAAACTGCAGAAGTACCATAGCATGACTTTATTCTATGTGTAAATGTCTCTAGCTTACATAGAAAATGTGCCCTGGGAATAGCAAATCTAAGAACTGCACATTATGCCAGGCAGAAATAAAAGGTCATGCTATGGCAAGTCATGCTATGTTCACATGAAAAACAATCCACCTAAACCAGGTGCATTTAAATAAGATCTTTTACCAATGATAATATAGCCTTGTAAATTATATGGAATGCCTACTTTGCTCCAAACATTTCACATGTCTCTCCTAATTCCTTTCTGTCTTACCTGCCACCAACACTGAAGAAACAACCATATCTTCATCCAGCTCTCCACATTGGAAAGTCAAAAAAAGTTGATTACTTTCAAAATCTTTACACGGTTAGATTTGGCTAGCTCATGTTGGCAACCAGGAATCCATATATATATATATATATATTTTATTATTTTTTTTATATATTTTTTTTTTTCTCAATAAGAAGGGTGGGTAGATGTGTATTGGAAATGTTTGCCATTACAAATATCTAAGATGTCTACTGGAAGCACATTAATCTATCCCATATCTGTGCATTGTCCAAAATCTGTAAGATTTTAATATTCTAATTACTGTAACAAGAATTAGGAAAAGACACCTTTCATGTTGGTTTAGTCAACATTTTCACAACTAATTGCTTAAAGTTAGTAAAAATGGTTGAGCAAAATAGTTCAGAAGGCTTTGTTTGCTTTTCCCTACTTTTTGGGAACAATGCTAACTACAGTATCACAAACCCACAGGATAACTTAGAAATGGAGGGACTACTGGAGGTCAGGTAGTCCAACTGACTTCTAAACACACGTCTATTGAGATCAAGATGCTCAAGATTGTGCCCAGTTTAGTCTTTAACATCTCCAAGAATAGAGATGTCACAGTATCTCTGGACAAACTGCTCCAGTATCTGATCAACTTATGGTTAAGAAAAGCAGACAAGCATGCAAAAAAAAAAAACAAACTCCTTATAGTTAGCAAGAATTTTCCACAATTCCACTTGCACCAGTCACCTCTTGCCCTACTATTGTGCATATCTGAGAAGAGTCTGTCTTCTCTCTGTCCTCCTATCTGGTAGTTGTCAAAAACAATATCTTCTCTTCCTCGGCTTCTCTCATGTGCTTGGTGCTCTAGTCCCCTGTCTGTCTCCATGGCCTCCCTTGAACAAACTCCAGGATGTCAGTGTCTGTTCTTTACTGGAGATCCCAAAATTGGACAATGTACTCCCGGTGTGGTCTTACCCATACTGAACTGGTGGACCTAGAGCAGTGGCACCATGCCCGTCAGTGGGCATAACAACAACAAAATTCCCTGGTCCAAAGATGATTCTTCACGTCTCATATTCTGTCTTGTACAAATGCAAGATTGATGGGCTTGATAGCAGTAAGAGATGAAAAACTGTATGACATGACTGTTATACAAATAAGAAATGGTGTGAATGAGGTAGATGACATGTAATCCAATTCATGACATGTAATCCAATAAGCAATGAAAGGGCACTTAAATTCACTCCACTCATGTGAGTTGCACCCACATGGAGTTGCACTCTACTCTGAAATGAGGCTGTAGGGTTCACGAGCCCAACACTCTGAACACAAAAGCAAAGACAAGATAAGTGACTGAATTTCAGTGAACCAGGGAGGTGACAGTTTGCAAATATGCAGTAATGCCCACAACTGTCAATAGGAAAATAAGTCACAAGTGCATAAGAATCACCAGTTGTTTTTCAAGTGAGCACAACTCACTTTTTTTTTTTTTTTCTGCATATGCTATAACCTTCCTGTGATATACCATTTCCACTTTGCTACTGAAATCTTAAAAACTGCAAATTGTCTAAAATAAAGAAGATTTATCTGAAAAACTAATACCCCTTTCATTTTATTTGAAACATAGCATAGGCACATGACGTGCTGATGTTAAGGCAAGAAATTAGTGCCTATTAGTGCCTATTAAGTGCCAAGGCAAGTCTAAGCTCTAGAGCAAAAATCACTCCTAAACCTGCAGAAACAGAGCAAAATAAATGCAACCAACCAAAAAAAAAAAAAATGCACTTTTAAAATTATTATTATTTTTTTTTTCTCCACATAGTAGACCATGGGGCAAAATAAAGCTGTAATTGCTCAGCAGTGGTAATTTCTGACCAAGGAATGATCTAGCACAGAGGGCAAGAAAGTCTGGTTGCAGAAGGGGTTAAACTGGGGGAGCAGGGACATCAGAGACAGAAGGACTCCATGTCAGGGAGTGAGGTTTACCTTGCTGAGGAGATAAGACAGTGCTGGGCCTTTGTGTTGTAGCTGTGGTGCAATGTGATTGCTCAGGGACCACCCCTGAGCAGTGGGACTGGGGATGAACCCAGCAGGGGGCTTAGGTGCTCATGGAATTGATGATGGGGCAAGTATGTGTAAGGGGCCAGGGCATGACATATCTCTGCAGACACCTCATAGGACTCTGCACAATGCATTAGTCATTAGAGGTTAGTCCTCTTTGTATTTAAGCACAGATGTGCATTTAACTTATCTCAAGGGGTACAATAAAAATGCCCCAACAAGACCATCTCCATTTATGCACAAGAACTGAATACCAGAATTGTCATCTTCCTTGCAAATCTCTAAGGAGACAATATGTAAATACCTGTATGCAGTGCAAGTGGGATTTTACGGACCCAGCAAGAAAAGATTCATGGTGCTTCATAAAGAGAAGTGACAGTGACTGGTTATATAAGGTTTATAAGGACAAGAGGGGGATTGAATCAGCATAGTTATTAAAATATTAGTGGACTCGCTGTTTAGCTTGGACAGATCAAACAGTTCAACTAAGTTCCCATAATAAGAAAATAAATCTCCTTCATAAAGGATACAGCTATATTTCTTGTGTTTCTCTACTATTAAGATTTTGATGACTCTACCTCCTACCAGTGAGCACAAGGAACTTAATTTTTGGAGAGCTTTTCTTATACCTACATTATTATTTGGTACGTTTTCAAACCCAGTACAGTGGTGAAGCACTGTTGATGAATTGTCACTACTGATACAATAGTCAAATTAAAAAAGAAACAAAAAAAAAAAGAAACAAAAAAAAAACAATTTCTTTTAAACAAAAGATATAGATAGTCCATTTATCAGTAGAAGCTCTATAAATACTGATATATAATTGAGTATGCATACACATATACATGTAAATAGGGATCAGATAGGACCTACCTTGACAGAAGTACAACTCTTTATTACATATTTCTTTGCTGACAACATTAGTATCTTTGTAAATCATACAGATTATGGCCTTAAGTTTTGACAGGTTCCAGTGATACTTTCATATTTTCAGGTTAAAAATTTGAAATTGATGCACTATTAAATGCTGCAGCTCATCTGAATTATTTTTGAATTTATAAAACTACCTTACAACTACTCAGCACTGTACTTTATTAGCTGAAGGTTGTGTTTGTTACTGATATGCTAGTTTATAAACACTACTAGGGCTAGTTATACTTTCTGAGGGAGGTTGGAGGCTATTCTCTATAAATGCTTCTATTTTTCCACCTGCAAGAAATAGCACAGACTACTCTTTCATAAAACAGCAAATCACCTGAATCAAACATTCTTCAGCATAAGAGTAAGATAAGTAAATGTTTTAAAAGTGTATTTTGAAATTCTAGAACAGTATTTTTAAAATTCAAGTTTATGATTTTCTTGATAAAAACAACAACAACAACAACAACAAAACCCTGAAAATTAGAATAAAACAAACACCAACATTTTAAAAGCAGACCCTTCAGCTTACAAAATTTTCAACATTTCAGCATCTAGTCCTGGCACAAGAGGCCAAAATTTTGAACATATTTGAATGATTAGAAAATAATTTCTGTGGCTGGGGACTGAAAATACTTGGGTACATGACAAACAGGTCATGACATATTGAGTACTTTAACACAGAAGGCAAAGTTTATAAAGTTAACACAGACAACAAGAATAACAACAAGCACCATCTGAGATGTTACAGCAAACATGAATGAGATCACTTATGGAAGAACGGTCACAAGTGAAAAAATTAACAGAAACTTACCAAGTTGAAACTGCTCATTGCTCACGCATTTGGTGGTAGTATTCCACCACTTCCCTTCTCCAGACTGTTACCTTCATATCAACCTGATTAAAACAACAGCAACAAAAAATTAAAAATAACAACGGAACAAATAAAATAAAATAAAATAAAATAAAATAAAATAAAATAAAATAAAATAAAATAAAATAAAATAAAATAAAATAAAATAAAATAAAAAATATAAAATAAATAAACAGTGGCTTTCAAGTCTTTGGATAAAATAATTTGATTAACAGGGTCAGAAACCTTTCAGCAGACCAACATAATAACTCATGTTCTCCTTTCATTATATTTGCATTTCAAGATTGAGTACACAACAAATCACAAACTGCCATTAAGCATTCACAGAAAACAGCAACACCAAAAAAAAAAACAAAAACACTGCAGTGTAGTCAGTTACATAACATGTCTCCTAAGTTTTCCTTATGAGTTTAGTGAATAATAATGGAAGCTTTAGAGCTCTTGTAGTCACCTTTAGAGCTCTTGTAGTCACAGGCAGCAGGAGGTAAACCCTGACATGCAGTCATATAGATTGTATGAGTAGATGGAATCTTGGATGTCCCAGTTATTTACCTAGCCTACTTGCTATTTTTGCAGGCTTGTATTATCTGGGGAAGAACTTAAAAAGCACCATAACAGTTATGCATTAATAAAATAAAAATTAAAAACTTGGCCTCTGTATTTAGTTAAAAGGAAGCAGACAACATTGGAGAGCTAAGATCTACCATTTAGTGATTCTTCATTAAAAATACTCTTCCTTCTGGTTATATAACCAGCTATAGTATCATTCTTCAAGTAAATAAGAAGAGCTAAACCAATGCTTCAGATATTTAGTTCAGGAAATTAAAATAAGCATCCGTATTTTCTACCTACATCAGGGTTTGGTCTCAGAAATAATGATTTATTGCCAAGATACATATTTTAAAAATAACATAAAGATAACTGTGTTTTGGCTTCCCCACTTGAAACAATCTCAAACCTTCAGTGTTACACAGAAGCACTGTGATGTACAAAATTAGAATGGGTCACTATAAAATAATATACATAACTGACAAGACGTTTAAGAAGGTCTGAGCTTATAATTTTTTCTTCCTGGAATCATGAGATTCACTCATCACATTAAAGGGGCAGGCTTATATTAGTTAAGATTTAGAATTTAGAGATACTAGAGAAGTCAAGGAGGAAGTTTTTGTTTGTTTGTTTGTTTGTTTGTTTTCTAGAAGCCTTTTTGTATAATCCCAGGAAAATCATATAAACTGAGAATACAAACTGTATAAAATGGAGTAAAGTTAATAAAAATAACATAAGTACTGCTACATTTTGTTCCATGTGCACTCTTAGGTACCTGTGTACTCTCAAACTGTAGATTTGCTGAAAAAAAATTAGTCTGAGGGGCTTAGGTATCACACAACTCACCTATAGTGTTCTAACTCACCTATAGTGTTCTGGTTTCTTTCTACAAGTAATCCTAAATCTAGCTCTCGCCTCTCTGTCCTTAAGACCTCAGCCAAGACAACTGCTTTTATCAGAAGACTGTCTGCTCCTTACATTCAACTGTCCTAAAGCTTTTTAAAGCCAAAGGTTTGTGACTGACATTCAGAACTGGACCTGTGGTATCAGTTGTTTTTAATTTTTAAATTTTCTGTGAAGAATAATGAAGTCATGGAATAACTGGTTGGAAGGAACCTGAGGAGATCCAGACCAACATCACTTTTGTGCAGGGTCAGCACTTGAATTCAGACCACATCTCTCACTGATTGGTTGAGCTGAGTATTGAAAAACACTCTCCCTATTGAAAAACATGCTCCCATTTTACATTTTGTTAAAAAAAGAAATAATTTGAGAGTGAGCATTTAAGTAACTTCATTCAGTTTATCCTAATTTGTAGGGGCAACTCAGTCCTGTATTTATATACTTTGAATTCCTCCTTAGGAATGAATAGTCTTATATGCTGTTCTCTTACCTCACTGCTTTCTCTAATGTAATGTAAATTCAAACATGAAGGAGGAGAGACACCTCAGTCACAGTCTTGCTATTCATGACATGAAATATTTTGGATACCCATCCATTTTTGGATATGATTGTTTCTATATCTGGACAGAACAATTCAGTTAAAATTTGCCACAGTCCAAATTTATGTGACAGAATGGCTTTTCCTGCCAAACTACTTTTAAAGCCAGCAAAATAGCCACTTCGTCCTTATTATAATGACTGATATTTGGTCAATGGATAATTTGATGTTGTAAGAATATCTATTTTTAATAATATCTACTTAGAAGGTATCAATGCTAAGAGAACAATTCTTGCGTTTCATTACTAGTTTTACAGAATGTTCTATTACCGGTATAAATATGGGATACGAGGCATTTTCCCCATTATTCTATTTCCAGAATTCACTGTTTTAAATAATGTTCATTGTAGTGTATTATGATGAGTTATGTTGTGTGATGAGTGATAGTTACTGGTACTCTAATATTAGCCAGCATTATATACACATAACTTGTTGTTGAGAAAGGCTGTAAGAACACCCACTTGTGAAATATTTTGTAGAATATAGAGTAAATTCAGCAACAATAAGAGGAAAATGCAGTCAAGGTGACCTCAAGAGAAATTACCTACATTTATACCCTTTTTTTCCTTTGAGGAGGGGAAGTGAGCGGTTGTGGTGGAGTTCAGCTGCCCAGCAGGGTAAACCCACCACAGCTCTTTGAGTTTAAGGCAATAAAACTTATATATAACTTGTGAGGAGCTGAAAGAAAAAACAGAGAAGGAAATCCTTTCATGCTATGCCATTTTTTGATGTTTGTATTAATTACTGAGAACCACCTGGGACTTTGCTGTTATGTTCTTTACTGTTATATAGGACATTTCAAATTTTCTCTGTAAGCTTAGGATTAAGTCTAAAAAGTGCCCAAATTCCTCAATGGAAATACTGTCTTATGAGATATGCAACCTATTTTCTGAGTTATTCTAATTTTTCAGCATAAATCTCTGTAAATGTGAAAACATGAAATAGCATTGTCTGCCAGGAAGATAAATTGACAGCTTCTTAAACCTTTGTCTACTTCCTGTCTGCCAACATAACTCAACAAATTATGTACATATCTTATGTATTATATTAAATATATTAACATTACATTAATATTATCATATAATTAAATTAGATAATGTCAAATTATCGTGTTAATATTATTAATTAATATTATAATTTATTATAATTAACATTTATCATACATAGTATAATGCATTGTTATATTTATTATGTATATTATTATGTTATGTATAATATGTAATATATTAATTATATTAATATATTAAATATTTATGGCCTTATGTAAAAACTTATTGTCTGAATGCATATTAGTTCTGAAAGTCATTAGGAATTTTCAGCTAATAGCAATATCTTGTTTATTTATTTATTAAAATAATTCTATTTTAAATTTTTGGAAGAAGTGAAACCAAAATGAATGCAGCCTGGATGGATTATAACTCTTCTACTTGTCTTTTAGGATTTGGGAATTAGACAGACAATATCTTTGATACTTCCTAAAATATTTATGCATCTCAAAGGATTAATCATTTGAACTTCTGGACAGGACTACTTCTAAAATAAACTTCAGAACTTGATCTGCCAAACATAAGATTCAATATGTTTGTCTAGTTCCTTCCTTTTGCCTGAATTCCTTCTTCCAATTTTAGATTTCCTTTTAGTTAAGTTGTAATTGGATAATTAAAAATTATTCTCAGACTGGTATTTGAAAACGTAACCTGTTTCTGCCAGCACTACTCAACTTTATTCTGAAAGAAGTTCCGCTGATTTGAGAGGACCAAACAGGGGCTTGTATATATTCTCACACAACAAAATAGGAGAAAAAGCAGTACCAGTGTATAAGGAAAATGCACAACTTGGGGCTGAACACTACTGTTCAAACATCTACTTATCATCCTCCATTCTTTAATTCTTAAAAATCAGGGACAAGAAAGAAAAAGAGTTCTGGCTTCATTCCACATCTGTTGACATTGGAGTAAGATGAATCATACAGTATTGCCTTACTGGAAAAGGGGGAAGAAACAGACACACTGAATTATAATTCTTTACTGAGGATAATCTAGTCACAGAATCACACAGAATCACAGAATTTCTAGGTTGGAAGAGACCTCAAGATCATCAAGTCCAACCTCTGACCTAATACTAACAGTCTTCTACTAAACCATATCGCTAAGCTCTACATCTTAAGACGGTAGGACAACTTGTCATTCTGCATTCCTTGATCTTGGGAGAGTATCTATGAAGAAAGAGCTATTCACAAAAATGCTTTTCAAAAAATGCAACTATATCCTGGAAACACAGCATAGCAAAAACAAACTAACAAAAAACAACACACACACACAGAAGAAAGAGTAGTTCAATTTGTACAACCAGTACGTCACAATTTTAGTGTATATTCATGACTAAAATGAAAAAAGAAACTCCTCCCTTCCTCCTCCAGCACACCTCATCCTGAAGACAGACAGCATTTTCACAATGGCATATTTTTAGGAACAGAAGGTGCATTATACTGCTGCCTAGGTGGTTTACTACTGAAAATATAATGTAGATTGAAGCCTTAAAAAAGAAGCAGTCAAACTGTAGGAGAAACAATGAGGGAAAAACAATGAAACAAAAAAAAAGTGAAGCGGAAAAACATTGATTAGTAACTATCAGAGCTAATGTGTGAGAGATCTTTGATCTAAGTAATATGTAATTTCAATACATACACATGTATTTGTATATAATGCTTAGACAAAAAGAATTATAGCACTATAACCTGGTTATTTGCATAATCAAACAGACAGTGAAAGGACACCTTCCTTTTCTGCATAGTTTTGGACTATAAGTGCTATAGATCCAATATTTTAGTGCTGAATCTAATTTATTTGGTATTCTTCTGCTATTTTTTTTTTTTTTATGTGGTGTGTGATTCATACTCTTTCTATGTCAGTAACATTGTTGCTCTTTGTCAATATCCCTTTGTCTATATTATTTGTTTTATCAATGTTTTCTACAATCACGTTCACAAACATTTCAAATTGAGACATCTTCTCAAAATCTCAAAAAGACATCATAGAAACCTGTCTCAAGGTCAAGAAGACCTGTATGCTCTTTCACAGTAAGCACCTATTCAAAGACACAAACTATCTGGCATCATATTTTCCTAGTGGACTAACAGACAATACTGGAAAGAATCTTCTTCAGTCCTCCTATCTTGGCAATCATGTTACACAGTCGTCTATCTAAATATTAACTCAGATGTCTCCAGACAAATGGGATGAATGGAAACACTGCTCCAGAACCATGCTTTTCTCTTATTAGATGTCTAATTTCCAGTTTACATGTGTCTGAGGCCAATTAATATTCATTTATTCTTAAACAGACTTACCACAAGTCTTCCAAATAGAAAAGGATCCAAATCTTTTTGTAATATGTGACTGGAATTTAGCAGATTTAGAGAAGAGCAATGGTATGATCAGAAAGTAATTAAATAAAAGTGAAAAGAACTCAGAGCCAAAAAAAGGCAGCAGAGCAAAAAGACAGTAGCATAGACTGCAATTACTTAAAAAACATCTGTACACAATCATTTCAGAAAGATATGTAGCAGTATAGCTCTGATTTTATTCATGATACAGAATAGAGTTTTAGGTATCTTAAGCGACTGAGGGTATAAACTACCACTACAAGAACTTTTTTGGTTTCTTTTTTGTTTAAAACATGAAACATAGTAACACAGATCCCCAGTAGCAAATGATACTTCAGACTTACATAAAAATGTAAAATCTTGACTGGTTAAGGACTAGGATAGTTGCTTATGAACAAGTATCAAACAACCAAACACAGACATCATTTGACTGTGCAGATGGCTATAAAATCAACATTAATTAAACATACTAGTGACATTCAGCTCAGGTCGTTAAATTGTCAGTCCTGGAAGCTAAGAGGGTTTACCAAGACACTGCTCACTGCATACACGTATCCTAACTTTCTCTTAGCAATGCTGGGAACAGACTACTGTTGAGATTACGGTTGAGGTCTGAGCAAATAAAGAAAGTCTCATGGTGAAAATCATGTTTTTGCTAAGTAATTTAGGTGACTTCCCAGCTAAGAAGTCAGCAGTATCTTACAATTGAGCAACATGACAAGACGGTTGACTATATGATAAGCATTTGAATCAAAACCAAACCAAACCAAAACAGAATTTGAGATTTTTAGGATTTTTTTTTTTTTTTTTTTTTTTTTTAATGCTGTGATACATATGCATCCTATTATAACCAGAAATGTTTAGAGCTAATCTGGTATCTTACTCACTGAACAGCACCTATTCATTTCTAAGGGACTATTTATAGACAAACTTAGCTTCTCAGTGTAATCAAAAAATGTGGAGGCTTGATTTTAATTGTGTGCCACAGAGAAAATGAGATGGTACCTGCAGAAAAAGGAGCTATCACCAGGATATCTACTATGAAGCTATTAACCAGTTAACAGATCTGTTGCCTGACATCCCTGGAGTCTTACCAGTAGCTGAAAATAAATGTCTTAATTGATTTGTCAATATATATGGAGCACACTTCCAGCTAACACAATCAGTTTGATTACATTAAATGTAGGTGGTACACTTTCTTACAGGATGCTATGCACATGTGCATATTTCAGCTGTAAGGATAAGAGGATTTCTCTAGCTGCAACTGAAATGCTGAATCAAGTTATGGCTTGGTCAAGACAACGGATGGATCCTAAGGGCAGTGGGCTTGGAAACGGACTATTTTCTTAAATTGACTGCATGTAGGCACTGACTGAACTTTTAATAGAAGAATCAGGTAGCATATAGGTGCTGGGCATCATAAAACATGATCTTTTGGAATACGTATGAAAGTTACAAACTCCAGTTTGAAAACAGTCAAAAAACAAACAAGCAAACAACAACAACACAGGATTTAGGACTTCCTATCAGAAGAAATCAGTTTTCACTTATTACCAGTAACCATATTTTTATTATTCCTCAATTCAGAAATACTGTAACTCCTTATCTGAAATTTCATATTCTAAAAAGTCAGTTGCTGTATGATATGGCAATGGTATTGTTAGAAACAAGCTTCAGGAATATGGTCAATGGGCTTAATGCTTTAGATGTAAGGAATTCTGTTCCTGAAAAAGTGTAAAAAAAAAACAACAAACAAACAAACAAACAAAAAAAAACAGTAAATGTATCTCTAAAACATGGAGCCTTTATTAATAGTGTTTGAAAGTGACACATGCAACTGGATTTTTACACAGCTGTATGTATTTAACAAAAATGCTTTTTTTTTTTTTTAATTAAAATTGTTTCTCTTTGAAGCCTTATCACTCTGATAACATTCTTATTCCATAAGAATGCTTCTTGAAACTCACATCTGCACAGCAACATACTATCTGTTGATAAAGTGTGTTTTTGTGTACTACAGGCATTTTGAAAAGAGCTTTTGAATAAAACTAAATGAGCTCCACAGTAAATAAAGAAATAACAAACCTTAGAAATAGCAGCAGGCACTCAATGAGGCATAGGTGTGGCAGACAGACAGATGCAGCCTGAATCTCTGCAACTGAACTATTGCATTAAGTAAGAGTTCTAATAAAAGAAGCTACGTTATAGACCTTGCATGCTAAATGAAATTTATATTAGGTGTCACCTATTAGCTTTTAACATTACTACCACTGGGCTGGGGAGACTGGTGGGAAGAAAAACAGTACACCTAGAATTCTTCTTAGTGATGCCAGTAATGCTGCAACCATGTTAAATCTGCACTTTCTAGTTTGGTCAGTGTTGGAGGAGAAATTGCAATTGTATTTTACATGTTGTCTGTCTTTATAAATGATTTAATATAAGGACTTACCTCAGCCTTTTTCAGACTTTAGCATTAATGCCCATGATGGGGCTACCTCCCATCTACACTGCTCATTTACTAAACAAGTGCATTATCTGTATACTGAGAGACAGCTTCTGCACCTTCACTTGGGAAAATGAGAAAGGAAAGCACAAATACCACCTGAATCTCTGACTCAGTGAAGTGTAAGGTGTTTACTGGAGGCACTCCTGCGTAGGTACTTTTGTGTTCAGAGGAAAAATGTAGATGGGACAAGAGAGAGAAATTTCTTTTGCATTCACAACTCATACTGCCAAATCGTTCACTGATCAAAATAAGTTTACTTTGCATTTACAGCTCATATTTTTCATGTTTGCTTCTCTGATATTTCTCACAGTGACAACTCTGAAAGATACCAAAGAATTTTTGCAAAACCTCTTCCTCAGGGATATCTTTGACTTTCAGCTGGCTTAAGCTGTGCAACAATGATTTTCTGAGCATAAGTCCTTATCTTTTAGTAGTCGCTGCAGTCAATGTAGCAGTTGCGCCTACATTTAATGTACAGAGAAATAGGATAAATTTATCATATTTAAATAAAATAACTAAAGATGGTTTCAGATAGAGTTCTGGTCTCAGATTCCTAATTATTTTACATACATAGGTCCATGGGACCTGATGGGATGCACACACAAATGCTGAGGGAGATGGAAGATGTTACTGCAGGGCCACTTTTGATATTCTCTGATAAATCATGTCAATTTGAAGAACTGCCTAAAGACTGGCAAAGCAAATGCCACTACACCTATCTTCACAAAGGGAAAGAGGGAGGACACAAGCAACTACAGGCCTCACCTGGACTCCTGGCAAAGTGATGGAGTACCTAATCATGAAAACAATTTCCAGGCATGCGAAAAACAAGAAAATCATCGTGGGGAGTCAGCATGGATATTCTAAGGAGAGAAACATCTGTGTCCTGGTTTCAGTTAGGACGGACTTAACTTTCTTCCTAGTAGACAATCTGCAACAAAAAGATTAATCTGATAGATGAGGGGAGACCACTGGGTATTGTCAACCCAGACTCCCGTAGGGTCTCTCACACTGTCTCCCACATGAACCTCATAGACAAGTTGTTGATATATGGGCTAGATCAGCAGACAGCGAACTGAAAATTGACTGAACAGAGGGTAGTGATCAGTGTAACTAGATCTACTTGGAAGCCAGTAACCAGCAATGTACCTAAGCAGTCAATATTGGGTCGAGTTCTGTTTAGCAACTTCATTAATGATCTGGATGATGAGGCAACATCTTCTCAGCAAGCTCCAACTTGGTATTCAGCTTGGTGACAACTTCAAATAGATTACGTATTTAGTATAGGTCTTACATTAATATTTTAGAAGATTTCATTTCCAGGTCAGTTACACTCTGTTCTTCATGTGCCTAATTTTTTTCTAATAACCAGAGTTAGAAATACTTCTGTAGATTGTATTTTAGACATATTTACATTGTGTTTTAAATATTGTTACACATTTTACATAATTGTGGATATTTATATTTACAATATTTTTGTTACACATTATTATACACTGAAAGCTGATATTACCTAAGAAATGCTAAACTCTCAAGAAAAATATACACAAGCTATGGATAATTTAAGAGAGAAACAAGAATCATGAAAGGTTAGGAAATGTGATTTACAAAGAAAGGCTGTGGTAAGTACATTGGATTGTTCAGCAGTTGAGACAAGTGGGGTAGTACACTAGAAGAATGATGATTAACTGCTTTCAAGTTCCACTGCAAACCAGACAAGAAATTTTTATACAACTTACAGAAACAAATTATTTGGCAGATAAATACAGATGCTATTTGGGATATAGAGGACTTCCACCTTAAATAAATTTAGCCTCTTAGACACAAATCTGTCAGGAATGACCGAGCTATAACAAAGTCTTAGGATCTTGGATTTCATACCCCCTCTTCACATTTCTTAGTAATTAAAGTCTACAAAGAAACCCTACGCCTCCCACTAGATCAGGTTGCCCAAAGCTTCATTCAGCCTGACCTTGAACACCTCCAGGGATGGGGCATCCACAGCATCTCTAGGCAACCTGTTCCAGTGCCTCACCACCCTCAGAGTAAAGACTTTTTCCTTATATCAAATTTAAATCTCCCCTCTTTTGGTTTAATGCCATTACTCCTTGCTCTATCACCACACTCCCTGACAGAGTCCCTCCCCAGCTTTCTTGTAGGATGCCTTTAGGTACTGGAAGGCTGCTATAAGGTCTACCTGGAGTCTTCTCCAGGCTGAACAATCCAAATCTTCTCAGCATGCCTTCATAGGAGAGGTGTTCCAGCCCCTTGATCATCCTTACGGCCCTCCTCTGGACTCATACTTCCACATCCTTCTTGTGCTGGGGCCCCCAGAGCTGAATGCAGTTCTCCAGGTGGTATCTCACAAGAGCAGCAGTGAGGGGGAGAATCACCTACCTTGGCCTGCTGGCCATGCTTCTTTTGATGCAGCCCAGGGTATGGTTGTCTTTCTGGGCTGAAAATGCACATTGCCAACTCATGGTGAACTTCTTGTCAAACAGCACACCCAAGTCCTTCTGCTCAGAGCTGCTCTCAGTCCATTCCATGCTCTAGATAAGGCTCAGAGGTACTGACATTTTGTTACAGATCCTCTTAGAGTGGCATGGAGAAAGTGTTTTTATAATGCCCACAAGTAAGTGCCAGAAAATCGCAAGAATTCAAACTTTGCTGAGTGTAACCAACCAAAAAACACAATTTTTTTGATTGCTTATTATTATCTTACACAGAAGACCTACCAACCTACCTAATAATACCAAATCTGTTCCCTCAACAGGAAAAAAAAATAGAGGAAAGATTTCATTTGCAATTTTGAATATTTCTCATCACTCATTTCTGATTACTTTATGCAATTCTCTTCTAGATGAAGGTTTTATGCTGGATCAAAAACTTGAGTCCTTCCTTGGGAATTTATATTCTGCAAGTTCTAGCAAAAACCTGCTAGTTACTAGTAACAAATTACAGAATCCAGCATTGAAGGACATTTTAGATAAATACATATTGAGCACTAATAAATTACAGATCCCCTAGCAAGAGTTCTTAATCTGAAGATTACCTCTAAATAGTCTGCAAAGGTTATGTGTTATCACCTCCTACAGTCAGAATGTTAAATCATTTCATATCATGAAACTTTTGACCAAACATTTTAGTGCATACTAACTCGTTTTCAGATTCATTCTCAATGTGATTTTTGAATTAAATTATTTTGTTTCTTTCTATGCCTTGCTACAAGACTTCCAGTTTTAATCTAGCAGAATACCTGCATTTCAAGAAAGTAGAAGCTAAATCAAGTATCACTAATGAAGGAGGAACATTTTCATTGGTAGTGTACCCAGCTATGTATTGGAATTTTATTAACACCTACAAAGGAAGAGAAATGCAGAATGTTCCACAGTTCTACATTCTGATCGACAGTTCTCAGTTTTACAAGTTGAAGTCCAGAGCTGCAGCTGACCATCTGCTTTCTGAAGTCAGAAATGCAGGTTGCCATTATAGAGGCCAAAATATATTTCACAAGTAAAAATTAATTAAACAAATAACTCCTGCAGTACAAAATTTTATTATTCTATACAATGCAACACAGCAATAAACACAGCAGTAAAAAGACCATAATGTACAACTATAGCTTTTTAGTGCCATAAAAATGTACTTTCAAGACAGTAGCACATTACAGTTTAAGTGAAGCTCTTCATTAGATAGAATGAGAAAATGAGGCATGAAAGGAAGATGGAAAAGCCTTCTTAATAGTTCCTGTGCAGATAATGTAGGCCAAAGACAATCAATACCCATGCCTCATTTATTTTATGTTTTTGAACACTTAACAACAAAATGTTAGTATTTGCTGTACTGTTGGGCTTCACAGACCTGCATCCATAATGACAAAATGGATTTGCATATTATGATGTAATTTATATGAATTTATATTAAAATGGCAGTTGTTATTGTTAGATAACACGAAAGGTAACATCTATTCCATTAGACTGGACACATTAAAAATCATGTTGGTCTACTAATTTGGTTACTCATCAAAATGACCCAAACAATCAATCCCATTAACACATAAACACATTTTTAAATCTCATAAAATGCATGTCAATAAGTCACATTAAGTACCTGAATAAATCAGACTAACAGTTTTCAGTCAGTGCAGCTACTATTGATTGAAAAATGAGAATGAAAAACGTGGTTTTCAGTGCATTTTTTCATGACGTTTTAACCATTGTTTTCTAATTCTTTAAATATAATTTTGTGTGACAGTCATAAAACCATGTTTCAAATCCTATTACCTCAATCAGATCCATTTCTTTATGTTAATAATGAATCAATTTTTTTTTCTGTACTTGAAACAAAACAGGGAGAACCAATACATCAGAAATGAAAAAGGTGTGTTGGAAAAAATGCAGCATTTCATAAAGTTCTAAATTTATATATTCTGTTATATTCAGAGTCTCTCACAAGAGTTGAAACATAAACTAGCTAGTCTTTCTATGTATAAGGTCTAGTTAATATTAATAGCTTAATTGAGAAAGTTTTACTTTTTCAAAAATCCAAGAGAAATAAAATACAGTGTTGACTTCATCAGCCTTCTCCATGCACATTTTCCCAACATATTTAGAAAACCATGTGGCAGGAAACAAGTCTGATCCAATAAACCATTACATGAATAACTTTAACTTACTGGCTTCATTTCTGTAAGATGCTCAGCAGTGCTGTTATTTTTATCATTCCCAAAGGAAAACAGTTACTGAATGTATACACCCCTGTAATCAAACTTAAGGATGAAGTTTGACCTATTGTTTACAGTGAGTTTCACTACTGCACAAGAACCAAGCTATACTACTAATACATGTGTTTATATTTAATATCATAGTCTAGTGATTTTCTAAGCTTATGTAGGAAATGAGTGCTAAAAGTAATTGAATTAAATTAAATTGTGTTTTACTTGTGCTTAACCTCTTTTATGAACAGTGTTAAATCAACAAAGAAAAGCTGCTACTTCACAGCAGGGCAAATCCTACTTACAGAATACAGTGGTTGCACCACACACAGAATTGAATAAAGAGACCATCTGTAACAGATAAACACCTCCAGGCATGTGCACAGGGGAACAATAAGCACCACAGCCAGCAGACTGCAAGAATTTCAGATGTGTATGGTTTTGAGGCTGATGCAATTCCGTTGATCAAACCTAAAACATGAAGCTTTTTCTTTTTCTTTTTCTTTTCCTTTTTTTTTTTTTTTTTTTTTTTTTTTTTTTTCCTACCTTCTGGAGCAGAGGTATATAAATCTTGGCCAAAATACCTATTTTTAAAATTTACTTTCTCGTAATACTTTCTACCAACTGTACACACATTAACTTTGAGAATTTTTCCAGATTTGCAATCACATACAGAGGGGAAGTGAATTAGGCTTTTGCACTTCAGTACACCAGATGCAGAAACCTGAAGTACATTTTGATACTGCTTTTACTGAATCTAGTTGCACTAAAATTCTTGTGGTGATCAATAACAAACTGTGGTAGAGTTGCTGCCACTGACGTTTTAATTTAAGGTTTAGGAGTCACAAAATTTTACAAGGTTAAAAATAACTTTTCAATGACCATTTATTGAAAGTCTTGCAATTTCAATAAACATAAATATTTGTTTGCCTGAGTGGAATATCTTACAGTACTTGCCAATAACAGAGTGCTATGGCTAACAGGTTTAAAACAGTTATGTTTTAGAGTACAGCATCTCATAACTGCAGGTTCTTCTACATCAAAACCAAACTTCATTTAACATCTAATTTGAGAATCTTTGGCTGTCAGGGCCCCAGAAGTCCATTCAGAGAAATGGATGCTGTAGAACACATTTTTCTGTTTCATACAAAATGCTGGAGAACTTGTATGCTTAGGCAGAAAGAAAGTACCCAACTCAAGACTGAGTGTGTGGGCTTAAGCAAGATTTTGGAATTGCATCCAATGGTTACCAGAGCCTAATACTGAAATGGAAGGACAGTGTCTTACAAATGGCCAACCAGACAAATGAATCTGATACAGCTCCTTAAAAAAGTCTAGAGATAACCAAAGTCATGCCCCCCGTACTTGTTTACATGTTGCTGCTAGTCCTTTTCTAAATTATGGTTCTGAAAGTAATGGAATGGATAACAATATGCTTCCAATTATAGAATATTAATACTACAGAGAGAGAAAACAAAAGAGAAAGAGATGGTACAGGCAAGGGACATAAATGATTTCCCTGGAAAATCCTTTTCCAATGCCAGATAATATTTAGCAGTATAGTCACTCAGCAAGGTACCATGGGATAAAAGTAGCATAAGCACAATAAAAAGTAATGGCCACCAACTTAAAATCTAATATATTATTTTTTGTGCATTTGCAAAGAATTTACAGCTACTGTAACCAACCTGTTTTAATCATAAAATCCTCAGTAGCTGTTATTAGTTGTAAAAGAAATGATTGGAAGGGAAAATGATGACCTTGCAAGAATATTGAGCTTTCAATATTTACAGAATCCTTTCTCCTTAATTCTCATTAATAAAATTTTCACATAGAGGAAAGAGAAAGGTTTTGTGTTGTCACAAAGTGAGAACAGGAAATAAAAGATGCAGGAGCAAATAGTATCAGGAAGATTTTAAAATTATTAAAGAAAGTGAGGCTGACTTTTTTTTTTTTTCTTGTTCTTAAGTCCCTAACAATTGTGCCAGTAAAATCTATCTTGGCATTTTTAACTAAACACCAGAAATAAATAATATGACTTGATGTTTATAAGCAAATTCCAAAGAAACTGGAAAACATGTTGGTTACAATGCTAACATATGCATGGCATTTAATTTCCTCTCTGCAGCTCTGGGATTTTCATTTGGACTAAATCTCACTCTTTTGTACTGTTTTTACACTAAGTGGCGAAACAGGATCTTTGTTGTCCCAACACTGCACTGCAATGAAATGTACATTATACAGTTCCCCACCATAGTCTGGTCTGTGAGTGTAAAATTAGCACAAATTCCAAAACAAGTTTTCAACATTTTTAATCCCAAAGGGAGTTGCTATCTTAGCAACCAAATCTGGAAGGACAGCAATAGCCCACTTTTTAGAAATTTTAAGCTAAATTCCTTCTTTAGTTCTTTTAGTTTTCAGCTCTAAGCTTTCATGGTGATTAATGCACAAATGTATAACTACTGCCTTAAATGTAAGGATGGAGGAATGACAAACTAATTATTTTACTGGTCAACACAAGAGTTCCTAATGTGCCTTTATTTAATCTCTTTTATCTCCTGGATATTATTTTTAACAGCAGCAGGAAAAAGGTCTAATCCATTACGAATATAGGCATGGAAGGATTTAATATTAAGTAAACAGCAGAGACTGAAATAACCTGCTTCACCAAGTTATTTTTACACCTGTTCATCCAGGTCATCAGAGAAGATAAGATGTATATCAATTTCATGTGGTACTTCAAGGCTTATTTGACAGAGATTCCTTAAGTATAGTATTGCTATTCATTTCAGTTATCATGCCCAGGAGTACAGAGCAAGAATGAAATGAATTAAAAATATTCTTGTCCTTGAATGAGAATTCTTACATTACACAGTGTTGTTTTACCAAAGAGGGGTGACAGAGACAGGGATGACAGATACTCATTCAATGACAGCATGATCATCAGTCTCTGCAACTCCATTAACATAGCATAACTCTTTGCCATAAGCCATTATCTCTGGTGGAAACAATGTCTTGAGGTAACAAAAGCCATCAGAGACGTTATGAAAAAAAATCATGGAAGGGCATGTAGTTAACCTCACCATCTGTCGGTATGTCTCAGAATCTTTAACAACTTAGTTTTCTGTCTATTATTTAAACTGTCTGTCTAAACACATATTGCAGTCCATTGTAACACAAGCTTAGCAGAGACTGAAATTTGATAGAACACATAGGTTTTAATGAACTGCATGGATTTTAGTAGTAAGTAGGAAGCTCAGGTATGAAGTTTAAAGCACTCGTTAGTTTAACTCTGTTCATAGAAAAGAAAAGGATGTGAGCTTTTGCCCTGAATTTAATGAGAATAGAACAAAGATATATACATATATCAAAGATACATATATATCTTTGTCAAAATAATATATATATATAATTTTGTCAAAATAATCAAGATATCAAGACTGATTGAAGGACTCTGATTTAAGCAAAATAATTTGTCAGTGAGGTGAGACATATATCAGGGAGACAGCACCAGCACTGTGTTTCAAGTGGTTAGTTCACTGAGGTCTGAATATTGTTACAGATTCAGATTAGCAGTGCAAGAGATGAACCCATACCTGCAGAAAACATCAACAAGAACATTTTACTTCCTTTCACAAAAGATTTTTCTTTGTGTGTACTGCTTAACTTAATGAAGCACTGTAATCCCTTTCCTTGGCAAATTCCTGACTGAGATCCCCATTAATCATCATGACCAATAACCTTTATTTTAATAATAAAAAAAATAATACAAATTGTGGTGAGGCACCACAAAAAAAGCTGAGTTACTAGAAATGCTCTCATGCTTAACACTACCTTCACCCTTTCTTGATGCCTTTCAGAAATGAGCTTTGATTGTACTTGCTATAAAATACAACTTGAACATTCTAAGAATCACCATGAAACGGATACAACTGTGCATTATTTTAATTTTCTGATGACCTAGATTGTAGTACTGCTCAATTGCTCACCTGCAGCTTATGTTTTCTTACACCTGATACTACAGGATTCTAGCTTCATCGTGCCTTCTGTTTCATCACACATACTGCCTCACATACTGCCTGAATCTTTTGAGGTCTGTTTCTTTCTTTCTAATACCCCTCTGTTCTTTCTCAAGTGATATTTTATATATGTTGACTGTGCAACACTCCCATGGGACACAGGAAATCAAGGTTCAAGCTTGTGTAACTCACCTGCACAGCTGGGAACTAAACAATTTTTCCTAAACAGGAGAGCTTTATTCAATGAACTACCAACTCTCATTATTAAAAGTCTTCTGATTTTTAAAGTGAGAAAGGTAGACAGGGCAAAAGAGACATTTCTGTATCTTCTGGTTTAGTACAACAGATTCTTCTCTGTGGTAAAGGAGGATGGTGGAATTCCAGCACATCAGACTATTTTGCTACTTGGGATCAAATTGGTAACTCAAAGACCAGTAGCTGAGGTTTGTCAGTACAGCTGTCATCAAGTATTAATTAAGACTGGAGTGTATGACTGTCAAAGACATCTGGGATAAAACATCCTGTCTGCCTCTGCTTATATGTGCTGTCTAATATATTCTTTCATCATATTAATCTAATCGATTCTACTACTGAAATATTTTTTATCTATATCAGCTCTTTAAAAAAAGTAAGAGCTTGTTCCCTTTGCTTATGTTATCTACTATCTTACATTAGACTGTACACTGTTATTTCAACTGTGATTAGAAATTTCTCCTAGTGTTATTGAATACCATGCTTTAACCAATAATACTTTACCTTAATATTTTTATCCTCTGTTTTTTAATACTTCGGAAAATACATCACCATTCCCAAGTGGTATAGTTTATATACCAGTGTCACTTATGGACAATCTGATCATCTTAATTCAGCTCAACTGCAGCTTCATTTAAGAACTAGCATTGAAAGTAAAGGCTAAAATAACCAGATGATTATGCAAAACCTTTCTCTTTTGCCCCTCCATCTCTACAACTTCCAGGAAAGCTTCTGTTTCATTGGAATATTGCAATCTTCCTTTATGCCAAACTGATCATCTCCAGTCTATTATGAGTAGTGTAAAGAAATAAACAAGTCCCTCCATCTTGCTCATAATTTTCAAAGAGCATTTAAACAAAAATATTAATGACCAAGTTTTCTATGAAGAATGAGCAACACTGAATGGAGAAGTCTAAACAATTCACTGATTAAAAAAGAAACTAATAACTGTCTATGCACGTTTGCTTTGATCGTTACTTGAATTATATAGCCTAAGACTAGAAGGAAAAGTTGAAGAATACTGTCTTTGCTGCATTAAGTGCCATCTAAAATCATACATATATCTTCTGAAGCACAACAGGAGAATTTCTATAGTCATTCCAAAGTGTAACACAGAAGTTCTCAATTTATTAACAACTTGAAATAAAAGAAGCATAAAAAAGCCCAGCATCACAGTGAATATTCCTAAAGTACTTTGGAAGGACAGATATTTCAGCTCTAGTGTCATTCAGTAGTGCTTATGAAGACTGGAATAAATACATTAAGAACCAAACACAAAGAAATTTGAGCAAAAAGTAGTATCAATTTTTCTGCACAACAAAAAGTTTCAAGTAGTGCTATTGGTCTGAAAAGTAATTGAAGGTGGCTTTACAATTAGTTGGGTAACCTGTTATAGCAGCTTCAATCTAAACAGCAAGAGAGAGATGGAAGGGAAGGAAAAATTACTGCATTACTTCATAAGAATTTGAAGATTTTATTTTTTATGATTTCATACATATGATGTGTCCTAATTATAAAGTTTTATTTAACCAAGTTTGAGATACTCTCAGTGGAACAGAATATTCCACCCTAAGTTACTTGAAGCTGTGTAGCCTGAATGGAGCCAAAGAGAAATGTTAAAATTCACTTAAAATGAACTTCACCAAAATAGTGGTATATTACAGAGATTGTCTCAGTCAACTGACACATTTCATAATAGAACTTTTACGTTTTCTTAGTTAAATTCCTGTTTTTGTCTGTAGGATAGCATTAGTCAAGATCTGTATAAATCTACTTTATATCCTTTAAAATTTGGTAGTAAGTTATATGCTGAGCATCAAACTTGTTTAAAATAGATTTTAGTAAAGGTCTACAGACAGTAGCTATGACAGGATCTATAAACAGTTTTTTGACTTGTGCACTTGATTTTTTTTTTTAAAAAGGCAAGCTTTTCATTATGGATAATAAGTTTTCTCATACATCTGGAGGGCAAAAAAATACAAGGAAAACAAGGAAAATAAGACCTGGACTCTTCAAGTAGGAAATACTTCTTTGGATAAACTGACACACTATATAAGTAACAGAGTCAAGAATATGACCTTGGAACTTCAAGACCAGATTTAGTCTATTGAACTACAGCTCACAAAATGCCATTACTGCATGTGCAGTAAACCGTATGTTGTTTCAGTATCTTAACATATAGAATTGGATTTCTGAATGACTTTCTGAATATTTCCCCTAAATGCAATTTCTTCCTAGGCATACAAAATCCAGATGCTGTGATTTGGCATGTGCAAGGAGGTCTCGGTATGAAGCTTGAGTTCTGAGAGAATTACATTGGCTTCCTGTTCAACACTGAATTGATTTTGAAATTGCTATATGATAACTTACAGCATAAAGCTCTACACAATTTGGAATCTCCGTTTTTATCTACCCTATTATCTTTAAGAGTCTAGAGGTTGTTGAGACTATCTGAAGTTGGCCATTTCAAAGCAATGCACATACTTCCAGTTGTTATGCTTGTTAATTTGAAATCCATTTCCAGCTGGAGTCTAGAACACAGATTCAGATTCATTTAAGCATAAACTTTTATGTTTTCAGTCTGACATTTTCATCAACTGAGCTCTTGTGCTTTGTACTTCATAGAGTTGGAAGTACAAAAATAAACAAACAGAAAATTACTTGGCATCAAAACTGTTTTTGTATGTCTCTCTTTGTGCTGTAAATAAATCTAACGTTGCTACTAAATACTTAAGATTGCTTTCTAATAAATACCATGGTTTGACTGTTTATAGCAAAAAGGCATGTATCAATTGTTCTTTAACTACAGTATTCTGGGATCAGATTTACTATATTAATTACTGTTAAGAATGGAGATAAACATTAAATGCTTTTCTGCCAATAAACAGAGGACTGGCTTAATCTGATCAGAGCAAAGATCCACCTGGCCAAATGCGAGGCTTTTGGAAGAATGTAAGGATGGGGCAAACGTATCTTTGTTACTGTAGTAGTTCCATGTTCTTGCCCAGTTTGTAGCAAGCCAAGGACATCTGAAGCACGTGAGTTACCTTCAGCTCTAGCAGTCTTGTGTGGATATTCCTTCCAGGTTTTTTGTGAAGATATTTAGTCATACATACATTTAGCAGTTTACATTTTGTGAAATAAACTTAAAGCTTTATTGCTAATGAAGTGACTTTATTATACATTTATAAAAATAGATGTACTCTGGTATTAGTTGGCTATAATAACAATGATCATCTTCTGTCCAGAAAAATGGGCAGAATGCCTACATGTTCAAAATGTGATACTAAAGATACCACTTAAGTAGTTATTTGTACAAACCTTCCAGAAATATCTAGATCTCCGTATTCTCCAATAAACATGACCTTTCAGACAATAACAAGTAACATCCTCAATCTTAGGATGAAAATTTTGAAATTTAGTGAAACGTCCCTGGAAGCGTTTAAAGAAAGGTTGGACATGGTACTTAGGGATGTGGTTTAGTGTGTGATATTGGTGCTGGGGAATGGTTGGACCAGATGATCTTGGTGATCTTTTCAAACCTTAATGATTCAACGATTCCATGATTTTTAACAGCAAGTAATATTGCAGAGAAATTACAATAATTTTCAGGGTTTTTTTTTGTTTGTTTGTTTTTTAATTAAACTCATATTAAAAAAGATCTTTTTAGTAGACTTGGCTTTATACAGGATTATCAACAGGAGAAATATTACCTATTTTTCTGGTAATTTTTTCCTTTACAGGAGTTTATTACATCAAGACTCACATAGCTTTTGCTACCATAAGGTGGCAGCATATAACACATATTTATATTGCTGAATTTGTATTCAGTAGAATCATAGAATCATAGAGTATCCTGAGTTGGAAGGGACCCTTAAGGATCATCAAGTCCAACTCTTGACACCGCACAGGTCTACCCAAAAGTTCAGACCATGTGACTAAGTGCACAGTAGGTATCTATTTTCTGAGTGCTTTAATTTACATTGTCACAATTAACTCATGTACATTTAGAGAGATCACTAACAAAATTTTTCAAATTATCCCAACAGGAAGAGAGTTTGTGAAAATCTTTATTCACCTGAAACTGTTGCCAAAAGATAAATTTTCTCTGAGTACAAAGTCGATAAAAACTGAAGTGCTATACTTGATACAAACATCCATGTATATATTTATATATATGTATGCTGCAAACATAGAAACTAATATTTATGAAGCAACCTTGAAAATAACAAATTGCTTATAGCTACATTTTAGTAGATGATCATCTATAAATGTGACAGAATACTAATATCTGTGCTTCTTTCATGCCTTCCAAACAATGTCTGTTATTCAAAATTGTCACTGAAGCATTGTAATTTACATAAACATAAGACTGCTTTAATACAGTTGTAGTTTTACATGTTTTCATATCTTATTTTCAATGATCTTTTTTTTATACACATGCAGACGTGCACACACAATCAGATTAAACAGGTTTCTGTTGAGATGGTAATATTAAAGACAGTGTGGCCAGCTTATAAAATGATTGCTAGAGATAATGATTGGGACCTGGAATAATCTGTTTCTGAGGTACTCCTTGCATTGGGAGAAAAGTGAAGGAATTCAAAATGGGCAAAATGAAAACTACTCTTCACAGTAAGAGTGTTTAAGAATTGGAGTAGTTTACATAGAAGTGCTGTGGAATCACAATCTTTTAACATTCCCCAAGCTTTCTAATTTTTTTCACAAAGTTTTCACCACCATTAGCACTGGAACTCATTTATTTTACAGAAGGGAACATTTCATACAGCCCTCTGTTCTGCAGCTCCTGTAAAACAACTTTGAAAATGTCTAGAGGTTCCAGCTCACTCCTGCAGTACATTCAAGAGTGTTCAATCCAAACACATTAAAACACAGCCTTAGACTGTTAGACTGAAGACTCTACCAAAGCAAACAAAACAGACAATAAAAAAATAACCTGTCAATCTCTTGCCTCCGCTACATTCAGTTTGCCAGATGTGTTTGGCTTTTTACATTTGCTGGGAGGATTTTTCACTTCTCAAACTGTTAGCTTTCCACACGTACATATATCCAAACCTTATCTCTGGCTGCAACAAGCAAAGTCTGGGTAGGGAAGAGTCCAGGAAATTCATAAATCAGTTTCTGAGGGAAAACTACATTTGTTGTCAGGCCTGCCTGTTCAAATTAGGGGTCTTCAAAGCAGGCCACTGTGGACACCTGAGTTATTGCACACTGATCTGGGGCTTAAGAGGTAGTCCTGTTAGCCATGTGTTCAACACACAGAGCTGCATGCCTTGCTCATGCTCCGTGCTGGGCTGCTTGGTGCTGGTTGACCACTTTGAATCAACAGAGCAACTGGAGAAAACTCTGGAGAATTTCAGCAAAGTGGAACACAAAAACGAAACTCTGGGATTTTTCATGTTGTAACTGCCACTTTGGGGACAAACAATGTGAAAGTTTCAAGTCTCCATCTCAGCTTTGAGGCATATGTCTGCCTAGGGCAAATTTCTACAGGTCGTTTAAAGAACCCTCAAATATTGATGTTTTTATTGTCAGTGCCAGGACAGCTTTTACCATGCGACAACGTTGTGCAGGGGAGAGCCAGAAGACTCAAAATTAAGACACAGTATCTGATAAAAATACACGCTGGAGCTCAAAAGGGAATGAAAGGTCACAGCAATGTAACTTGACAGGACTGCTGGAAATTCTGTTTTTATATCCCTCCTTTCAATAGTTTTAAAGAAAATGTCCAAACAAATTTGTCCCAAACAAAACACATCATAGTACTACCATGCTCAGGCCTTAGGAGACTGCTAAGACAGAGGGAAAATCAGCTTTAATGTACCCTTATGGTCTTACATTCATGCTGATGCTGGAAATAAAGCTAATTGCAGCATTTCTACCTGAATGTGACAAAAAAGAGAAAAGAATTGGGATATACCACCCTTCAGGAGCAGTCCAGACACCAGAAAGGAAACCTGTGGTTCCACTGTGGTACACTGTGGTACAGTGGTCAGAAATTTGCCTTTTCAAACCATGCTATCCTTATTTTTTATTATTATTTTATTTTATTATTATTATTATTTTCCTCCAGTGTGGGTTTTTGTTGTTTTTCTTAAATGAACAAACAAACAAACAAAAAAAAATAAACAAAGTCATTGTTCACATTATGTAACATGGAGATACTTTGCTTTCTGTTGTGGATATTGCTTAATAGGTGTAAGGCTGTACATCTGTTTTTCTATTGAAAATATTCTCTCTTCCCAAAGGGGCAGAGCATGCCCTGATCTGGTTGTGTGTCTCCTGTCTCTGGATGATCAGTCCTTAGCGAAATGCCTCGGTAACTGACCTTATTTTCAGGTGCTGAGCCTCTGGCAGCTTTCTTTAAAGTAAATTAAAGTTGCTAGAGGCTGAGCATTTCAGAAATCAGGGCACTTACGTTTGTTGCCTATCTCTGGATTTAAAAATCTGGCTTGAGGTTCTCTTTTTTACATTTTTTTATTTTTTTTTTTTAACTTTGCTCTATAATCCAACATCAAGGGAAAAATAACGATAGGAGGCCTGACTACAAGAAAAAAGGGTTCCAGCTTTGGAATACCTTTTTCTATCAGTTGGAGTTTATTAAAGAGACAGCCACAGCTAAAATATTGTCTGTTAATTTAAGTATTGCTTTCTAATCTATCTACTACAGCTACAAATAGCAATTAAGATTATTCAGCTATGAAGATCTCTTCCTTTTCTCCTGCTTGTTAACTTTATGGTTTTGATAAGAGTGCACAAACCTGACATTCACTCAGCCTTGGCCACATTTATCTGAAATATTTTGAGCAATGACAAGCCTTTCACTTTGAATCATTTCACAGCCTGCCAGATCTTAAGTGGTCTAGTAAACTACTTTCTTATTAGGCTGAAAACAAAACAGAAAGCCATACTTACAGCAGTGATACTGTAGCTTGATACAGACCACAGATATTAGTGAAGCGAGGTCATCTCATGAAGCAGGTACTTGCATTAATGCAACGAATATAGCTGGAAAACAAACAAAATAATAATTAGTCTCTTTACTCATACATTGCTCTAATAACATTATGCTTTCTTATGGCTGTTACTCTCCTCTGTTTTGGACTTCTGTTCTTTGTTTGAGTGGTTCATGACAGAATTTTGGCCTTGGCCTGTGGTGGAATCATATACTCAGACCTGAACAGAGGAAGACATGTTTTTTGGGCCTCAGTTAGGGGAGCTGAGACAGCTACTACAGCCAAAACCAGGCGATTCCCTTGTTTCAAAAGAGGCAAATAAGAAGTCCTAAAGGTTCCAACAACTTTCATTTCTTCATAAAATATTTCCAGGAGTGTCATACTTCAAATAAATAATTAAAATCGTATAATTTCCACTCTCTCTATTAAAAAGAGAAGAGATATGTGTGATACAAACTGATGAAATAGTACCAAATCTGCAAGCCATCCTAACAAAATAAAACATTATGAGTTTTTTTAATTAGAAATCTAATACATTAATACATAGTAAATATCCAGGCAAGCAGGAGGTAAAACCCATCAATAATCATCATTCTGATGCTTATTTGGACTCCAGTGATATATGGAAAAAGCAAGACTGAAAAAAATAAATATCAGGAAAAGTTATAATCCATCTCTCATACACTTCCGGAGTACATGCAATAATCAACAAAGTATCACAGGTATTTCTGACAGTGGTGAATGACTGTATAATGCTTAAAATTTGTGTGAACCATAAAAAGCAGATGTTCATTGATTTGACTCTTCTCATGAGCAATTTCTGCCTGCAGATCTTCTGCTTAACCTAACTGCATTCTTGGGAAGTCCTTAGAGGGTACCACTGCCTCAGAAGTAACATACTCTCTTGTTCTCTGCAGTTACGTATTTGTGTTCAGACATTGCTTTATTTACATATTTTGTGAATAAGCCACTGTAAGGCTACAGCACTAACACATCCAATTCTAAGCAGTCAGAAGCATCAGACTCCAGTGGTAGTCAAGTCATTAAAATAGTTTTAAAATATTGTTGTTTCAAGAATTATTTTTTACTCCTGTTATTCATTCCTCATAATAAATCTTTAAGGACTATATTTTTAGTTTATTTCTACATCTCCTAAATTAGAAACTTTAAAAAATTAAAACTAGGATTCTGAAGTAGATTGTCAGCAGGAATCAAAAACTAAACAAAACAAAATGTGCAATATTTGACATAATGCACAGAATCAAAAATGGCATAACCTTGTTTAAATAGGCCTGAGCAATGGGGCACAGAGACTAGATAGAGTTCATTATCATGACCACAGATATTAGAAAAATGCAGGGAATTTTAGAGGCATAGAGATATCAAACAGTTAGGAGGGCTTTCTCAGGAATAATTTCAGTACATGGAGATTATAAATGTGAAACTAATTTCTACTCCATTTGTCAGAAACAACTGAAACAATTTCAACAAATTGGAGAAAATTACATAACAGCTAGAGAAAGCTAACTGGCCCAAATAACAATCAGATGCTTTTCTTAATCTTCATGCTAAAACAGAGCAATCTGGGTGTCATGCAGTTCACTATATTTAGGCACCTACATGTAGCTGTCTAAGCTCCTATTAATAGTTAACGGATATATGTCAGTACAGTCAGCAGAGCCTAGAGACTAGACTGGCAACTAACATTTTCATTTTATGAGATGAACTTTTCTCCAGACATCACTAACTGTGTCAGCTAGATCTCACTGACAAAAGTAAATTTTTGGTTTATTTGTGAAAATGAACCTTCATGAAAATGTTTATCAGGTAAGGATAGATAAGGCTTGCTTAATGTTGTAGCTCTCTAATCTCTGAGACCACATAGCTCTTCTAGTGACCAGGGCTGGTCTCTGAAATTCTAGCTTTCATATTTATATGACAGCAAAAGCAAATCCCATCACACTTTTATACCTTTAGGTTTATTTATTCAATTTTCTGTAGGTCTGAATGCAGCCAAACAGACAGCCTAGGCAAGCAGGACAGTTTTTCCCTCTTTGCGGAGATGCTCAGCTCAGGTCCAACCTTGCTCTTCCTCTAGCAAAGGAACTACACATTTCCCAGACAGTTCTGCCATTTTTCCTATAGCGGCAGCACTGGATTCCCATTCAAGGAGCCATGTACCCTTCTCACTGACCTCCCTATTCTACCACTTCAAGGGTCTCTTCTGTTACAGAAATGAAGTCTGTGGAGTTAGGGAAGAAAGCAGATGAAGAGGATCACTTGCCTCAGAGCACCATGTTCATGGTGCAGCCAATGTAAGGCTGCAAGGGCATGGGGACCTTTCTTCTCCCCCAGCTATCACCAGTGCTGCCACTCCTCTCCACCCACATTATGGTAGAAGAAATATCCTATAGGTTTTGCTTATCTGAGTGATGGAGTAAAAGGTGTCAAGTTAAACAGAAACATCTTGTGAGCACAGTCCAGCTTATGGATTGTCAAGTAACTTGTGATAAACAGTACATGATAAGATAACACAGGCTAAATTCACTAAAAAGTATGTTTTACTCAGTGAATAATGCAAACAACTTTCTATCACAGCTGGTTGTCTATTGCCATATTCTAGAAGAAATCAGTTACACCTACCTGAAAGCAAATAGGGAACAGTAGCAATTTACATCCATTCAATTTATACCTGTTTTGCACTCTACTGTGAGGATCTATAATATATAGGAGTAGACACATCATATATGTGTATATTTATCATAAATGTTAAAATAAAAATCATAATGACACAAAAATTTTGAGGCCCCGTACAAAACTCGGATCTATCTTTTGCACTCTGGCATCTGGACTAAGCAATGTAAGATGCATAAGAAACATTTTAGAGGCTGCAAAGAATTCTTGTATAAGCTATGATCCTTGTGCACACTAGCAAAGATAGAAGAGACACAGTAGTTTGGGCTTATAGATTCTTTGCTAAGTAGCATGCTAATTAATTAATCTTGAAAATATTCCTGAACGAGCTGGCTGGCAAGAAAAGAGGGGACATGGAATTGTGCTGGCCTCACCATTTAAGATTGATTCTTTCTGAGAAATTGACTACCTTGCATTTATGCATGTTGGTCTTTTTGGTATTCACAATGAAAATAAATCAACTGGAGATACAGCAAATATTCACTGGGCTTTGAGTTTGCCAACCAATACAATACAATTTACAAGTAGATGGACTGAAACTTCAGGTAATGTTTTAATGTTAGCCAAACATTTCCCTGTATTGGAAACATGAAGTAGGTGCCCTAACTGAAGATAAAAGGGATTCTTTCTTACTATGAAAATCTACAGTTTCCTTCTAGAAAAATTAACCAATGAAACAATATCCCAAGCTCCCAAAAGTCATGGTGATTTTTCCACTAGAAATGCTATTTGAAAGGTACTGTCTTATGGCTAAAGAACCATTATTCAATTCAAGCAGGCATTTTTCCTCTTTTTTTTTTTTTTTTCTTTTTTCCCCACTGTGTGGCCCTATTTTTGGTCATGGTAGTTTGACTGAAACTTAAATGCATTTTGATAACTAACAAAAAATCATTAGAAGATTATGGATTTGGGACATGTTGCTGACATACATCAATCTACTTTGTCTTCACCTTTGTATGTGAAAATTCAGTTGATTTTTCTGGGAATTTACCTGACAGATTTATAAATTAATCACAATTCTTTCAACTGTCTTTCATTCACATAGTAGTATGGAATAATATAGATCTACATTTGACAAAAGAATTAAGAAAACTGAAGATCTGCCCATCTCAGTTTTTACAAATTGGCTAATTTGTTTGAGTTAAGCATTATTTGAAATGGCAGCACAGGGAATCCATATTGCTTGTAGTTAAGTGGTTAGTTTTTAAGCCTTAACTACATAGACAAGGGAGTCTGTCTAACCATAAATCTTAAGAAAATTTCAGTGTCCCACTTCATTTGGACAATTTATTCAATTTCTATATTCTAGTGAGCTATGTCACTGTATTTCAATGTTCTTTATACTTTATACTTCTTTATACTTTAGGTAAAATGAAATCAAGGAACCAACAAAAAAATCCCCCAATAACAAAACAACAACAAAGTGTTAATATTCCTATTAAGTAAACATGTTTCAAGAAAAAAAAAAAAAAAAAAAAGCTAAGAAAACATTCATAGTGGTTATTAACAGATCATATTGAATCTAAAGGCATCTTTTTTTTTTTTTTAATATATATATATTTTTATTTTTCTCATCCTGTGTTGTGATGACCTCATTTTTCATGGAAGAAAAATACAAAATACAAATCAATTAGATTATAGTTCCTTTGATGTCTCCTCCCAGTGGAGAAGCAAAAGCTGTCAGGCAAATATTTTAGGAATTGGCATGATATAATGATAGGGGAAATCATCCACTAAAAAATACACAGAAGGAAAAAAGTTTTGCGGGATAGAAAGAGGATCAGAAAACAATGATGGAAAATTAACTGAAACAACAGTGCAAATTGTAACAGTAATTGCAAGCTGAAATAGTATTTTAGAACAAACATTCTAGTCAGATTTAATAGTAGTTTACTCCAGTTTTGCTGTTCAACAAATCTCTTGCTGGCTGACTGGATTCTACCTGTCTCCTCTACTTATGGCTACAGGGCCTATGGCAATTCTAGCAGCAAAATAAGTGCACAAAATAGAAGATATACCTCATACTATATGAATCAGCCAAATCACAGTTAAGTTTTCATTGTCAATCACAGTTATATTAATATAAGACAGGTAGCAATGAATCCTGCATGGTACACAAGCATGGGCACTATGATTAAAACAAATGCTAGGAATAGCAGCTCTCTTTTTAATAGATTTATATAGGTTCTAGAAAAAAAAAAAAATTGTAGGTGTCTCTTAATATTGATGGGATTCTCATCTTTGTTTTCAAATTACTTTTCTCCTGAGAGAAATGTCCTAATGATTAGACAGGAGATGGCTGGAAACTGAGAAACTTGGATGGTTGCTTTCCCCCATTTACTTATTTATTTATTATTATTATTTTTTAAACCAGTGTATGGCTTAAATAAATAAATAAATAAATAAACATATCTCTGTCAGGAAGACCAAAATAAAAAGGAATGAACATGTCTGGATTCTGACTGGTGCTTCACCTATGCAAGATGGTCCCTTTGCACTAGCCATTCTTGCCCTCTACATCAGTCCCTGACTTATACTGAACAGGCATGAAAATAAACCATTATGGAGTGACTGGAACTGTGGATTGTTTTAAAACAGATCTGCTGGCTTGCAAAAAGGCGTACATCATTTTGTGTGAAAAACATGACCTCATCTTCTGCAGAACACTCATCATGGAGTCAGGAAATGTATGGAGAAAGATGTGTAATTTGTAAATAACTGAGTCCAGCATTGGGAAACTTTCACCATGAGCAGCCAGACAGAACAACCCTGTCAGAATTATTCAATTTGTTTGCTAAATTATGGGGAATGAAGCTCATACCAATAAAACTCTTGTACAGTATTATGTCTATACTCTCAGCTTAGCTAATTTAATAATGGCATGGGGTGAATGAATATATTACTGCTGTTGTCTAGCTTAGTCTTTAATATTGAAGGGACAAGGTGATCCTCAAATGTTCTTTTCAGCCTGACTGTGTTGCTGTTTTATTTGCATTTGTCAACAGCATCTGGTAAGCATATACTGTGAATTGCTAATTTATCTCTTAGCTCTAAAATTAGTCCAAGTTCATGAAAAAGTGTAAGAGCAGTTAATGAAACAATGCATTTGAGTAGCTTGAATATATCTTGAAACTATTCCTCACTCAAAACAACTTGTGCTGCTTGCTACTACTAATTTCTGGGTGAAGTCTGAAGTAGTTCAAGTTTGAAGTGAAGAACTGACTTACAATCCTAAGAAAAAAAGAGCCAAAGTAAATATGGAGCTAAAGCAGTAATTCAGTTCTAAATTCAAATTAATTTCAGATCTAGTTTAAAACTGGAAAAAGTATAAGAGATATTATTATACTAAATCCATGAAGTCCAGGCAGTAGTCCCGTAAGAAGACAGCATTTGCCTAAATCAGATGGCCTGAGTACCTACATCCAGTAACATGTAGCAGTGAGTGAAGGGAAGGATTTTTCTGAACAGGAAAAAGCCTGAAGTTAATCTATTGCCTTACTATCTGCCCAGCTTCTGACAATGAGAAGTGTCTAGACGCTACACCTTTTTCCCTGCATTTAAGAGTGACCTTCATGAATTTATCTGTCACTTTTTTGAGGACCCTGCTCTGGAGTCCACCGATCCTTGGATAAAAGACTTCCACAGCTCAGCAGTACCCACAGTACACAATGGAAAATAATATTTTCTTCCATTTTAGACCTGCTGCCTGCAGCAGTTGTCACATGCCTTAGCATCCACAACAATGCACAAGCTCACTCTTAGGTGTTGCTGACGCCACTTATTGAAAGACATGTTGCTCAGTGAGCGTTTGTTTACGTTGGTAGCATTTACATCTAAGCAAGTCACTGAAACACAGGGGAAACACAAAAGCTTCTAGACTAAGATGATTTACAGATGAAAAAATGGGTATAAAAACACTGGAAACAGGATAACTGTTCCTGGTTTAAAAATACCACCAGTAAAACATGCTTTCAGTTTTGTTTTTCCTGACTTGTCTAATACTAGGGAGACTTACCGTGTTTGTTTGTTTGTTTGTTTGTTTAAGACTTGGCTAAATTTGACTAACACATAAAAAGGTGTTTTTAAACCCTGTAATCGTTAAATGTTATTATTCTTTCATTCGTTGTTGCTTACCACCCTGGAAAAGTTCAGACCATTTTTCTTCTACAGAGCCAAAAGTGTTCTATGCACTTGCAACATGTCACATTTTAAACACAAACAATTTCTAGTGGAATCACATTAGGACTATCAGGAACAGTTTATGCTTACGCAATGTATTAGCTAAAATGGTGCTTTCAACCACTAAAAATAAAAAAGCATCTCAGTTGAAACAAAACAAAACAAAACAAAAAAAGGAAAGGCAAAAGGTCAGTTTTATCATGTGAACAGTTTTATCACTGTGAACAGAAAATGCATATTTAGGTGAAAGCAGTATATAACTGAAAGTATGAATTGGGAATATTTGATGGTTTGTTTAGAAATAAACTATACATAGGTATTACTATTCATATGAAGAAGACTACACCCAGGTGAAGTCTGCTTCTGTTGTTATACACAGGAAAAATAACAAAGAAGAAAAGAATCAACTTTCAGGCCATCCCCATCATCATTCACTTACTGCATGGCAAAGTAAGGTAAAGAAGGCTGTGCAAAATCCACTCCTCCCTGGAAGAGGGAACTGGATGTAATTCTCTTCATGGCTCCTAAGAACAGTATACTTATGATCTTTTTTTATCCCCACAGAAAACTTAGAAAACTTAGCCATAATAATTTGTGGTACTTAGTGGTTTAAAATTTGTTGTGAACTCCTTTGAATGTAGCAGTTTTAATCCTTAACTAACCGTGTCTTGAGTAAAACCACTCTTAGAAGGCTAACTACAAAGAATTATAAATCTACTGGAAAATTGACCTTTGACATACGTCACAAAGGCAAAGTAATGAAACAGTTGTTCCTGAGTAATTTAAGGCTACAGCGAGAATTCAGTCCAGATAAAAATACAGCAAAAGGGATACCATAATTAAGATCACATATGCTGCTAAACAGAGACTAGAATTTCCTAGTTCTTTCAAGTTATCTAACAGAAGTTTTCCAGAATCTGACTGAGATTACCTAATACTTTGCAGGAGAGGTGTGTTACTTTGACTACATACCTGCTGGCCTTTGGGGAAAAAAAAAAAAAAAAAGAAAAAAAAAAAAAGAAAAAAAAAAAAAGAAAAAAAAAAACCTTAGGTTTACAATGAATTGTGAATTAATTATATAAAGTGCCATATTCAGGTAGAATGGAAGCATTAATGTAGGAGACATTTACTACTTGTCCTTTCACCATTTCTAGTGAATTGCTTAGCAATAAAATTTCAGTATCCAAAGGCAAAGCTGCACAAGAAACACTGTATTAAAAACTAATTTACTACTAATTAAATACTACATTGCACTTTTATATCTAGATTTACCATTAGAGTGCTTTACTGCTTTTTTACCCTAGGAACAGCTCAGGAAAGGAGCCATATCCATAAGGGAAAGTCGACTATCTGTCAAGGCAAAACACCAGAAATACTCTCTCATGACTTCTTTTTGTTCCTGTTGTCTTCTCCGTTCTGGCTCAGTGAGACTGAATGATTCAAAGTAGCATCACTGCTTCTTTCCACCCACCCATACAGGGGAAATCAAGGCCTATCACCTTGATGGTTACCCACCTTCATGCTTAGTGGAAATCGTCATCCTTCTCATGTTGTGGAGAGTCATACAAAGTAGGTATGTTAAATTTTGAAAGGATTCATTTTAAGAAAAAGAGTTCTTAATTGTATTTAAAGAAAAAACATATTGGGAGCAATTTTGTGATAGGATAGGAAAATTCTCTTTAAAATTGGCAGCCAAATGCTATCAAGAGAAGAAATCTTTCCTTGAGGTACTAAGAAATCTCTCTGGCTAAATTTGTTTTTGACTGGTTTACCTATAGATAGAAATATACGTTTTTTAAATTTAATTGTTTAATCTTTCAGTTTCACCTTTTTTTTTTTTTTTTTTTTCTTTTCCATTTTTTATTCCTTTTAAGCTCTTCCCTCATTAACATTTTTGTCTCCCACCCATCCCAGTGACTGTATAAATCCCAACAAAGGCTGACCCTGGCTTCTGGCAATTCTGTTCCTCTGAGGTCTGAGGTTCCGGTGCTGGGCTTCAGCCCTGCTCCTGACCTCACCACCTGCAGGCTCATGTCCTGGCCTTGCCTCACCTGCTCCCACCCCCAGGGAGGTGTCTGCTGCTTGCCCTGGCTGCCTCGCTTCCTGATGAGGTCACAAGATGGTCCTGGGTTGCCAGGCCATGCCAGGCACCCCTGGGACAGCCCCAGTGCTCCCCAGGCCCCAGCAGCCCCTGGCAGCTATTTTGGAAAGTTCAACCTGAAAGACAGAGGAGCAACAGAGCATCCCAAAAGAGTGGTTTATAGGGCAGAGAAGGTTTTTTTGTTTGTTTTCAACATTCAGAGCACCAGGCAGGAGGGACATGAGAAACCATTTCTGAGTGAGAAACAGCCTCCATGTGAACGGTACTCCTTGGGTGGTGGAAATCTCCTCTAAGAGCACGCCCTGTCCAGTGGTCAGATCTGGAGGTCTCATCTCTGATTACATACCACCAACCCCTAACTCAGCTGTGCTGCGTGTAAATGGCAGGGTTTTAGTAACAACGCAGTTTGTAGGGGTGGTTTCTATGGGTTCAATGGCCACTTCCAACAGACACAGCTGAGCCTGGTAGTGAAGATGCTGGCACCTCTGAGAAAAATACACTTCATAAAGAATAGAAAACACTACACAGGCAGAAGAAGAGCAAACAAAAATTGTAAGAAACAGCACCATGAACACCAGGGTCATTGAAGGACATGCCAGAGCAGATGCCCGTGCAACCCATGGAGAGGCCTATGGTGGAAGAGGGAAAAGCGTGAAAGAACAGCAGAGATATGCTGTTACAGACTGACTGCACCCACCCATTCCCCATTTACTCAGAGACTAGGCAGGGAAGCTGGGTATGAAGACAAGGGCTGAAGTGAAGGAGGTGGCAGATGAATTTCTATTTTTGTTTTTCACTGATGATCTTGATAAGCTTGATGATCTTGAAGGTCTTTTCCAACCTAGAGTTTTCTATGGTTCTATGATCCTATCCAACTCTAAATTCACAATAAATTTAAATATTTTTCCTTAAGCCTATCGTGCCTATCTTTAGCCTGTGGTTATTGGTAAGTGATCTCCCTGCTCTTATTTCAACCCATGAGTTTTGTCATCCTCTTTTTCCCCTGCCCTGCTGAGGGGGGACAGTGAGAGGCAGCTGGGAGTCATGTGGCTGTTAGCCAAAACAGATCCACTACAATAGGCAATGATTCCTCATTCCTGTGTTATGCCTGGGAGAAGTAAAGGTGGGTCACTGTATGGATTAGTATTACTTTTCTGTGAAGTATTTTAATATATCATAACCCGACTTTTTTTTTTTTTTTTTTAACTGCAATCAGTAAGAAACAATAACCTTCTTCTTGAGCTTAATCCTTCCCTTTTCCCCTGCCCCTGAAATGAAGCTGAGCCTCCTATCAGCTGCCACCAAACTTTATAACATTAACCACCTTTTGGAGGATGTGATTAACTTATTGTAGTCCTTGGAGGTTCTTCTAAGCCTTTTCAGTTTTTTAAGCTGCAAACCTAGAAAAGCTTTTCTTTTCCACAAGGTAACTCATACATCTAAATGCTAGAGTCTTCCATTAGTAATTGAGACCCTTGTAACCTTAAACTGCTGTTTTAGTTTAGTATATCTAAACAGACTGCAAGGTGTTCCTGCTTAGACAAGAACTCATTTCATAGGCTCAGTGACTGGACAGTAAGAAGAAATTGATAATGTTATGCTGTCTTTCCATGAAGAGCTCAAAATGGAAGCAGAGAAATACCAGTATTTCAAAGAATCCATAATTTGTTGAACAAAATGAAGCAATTAGCATTTGAGAAAAAAACAAACAAACCACCAAACAACAACCTACCAACTAACCTACCAAGCAAAAACAACAACAAAACCCACACTTCTACAATGGAATTCAAAGAAAAAAAATTATACAGAAAATATTTATACAACACTCTCTTCAAAAAAGGGTTGTTGATCCACATCAAAATGTTTTATTTTGTTTTTATTTTTTGTTTTTACTTTTGTTTTCTACTGGAGTGGGATGTCCCTACTTAATAAGAACAGGTAACTGCATTCTAAAAGAGGAGAGAAATAAGAATATTAACTGCCTTTGCTGTACCTGAATGACATCCAATTGCCTATGTGAGAAGAACTAAAGAGGATGGCTATACAGTTGCCTGTTCTGAAACTCTATAAAACAAGAATTTACTCAGCAAGATGGTGAGTATTTTTTCAAAGACACCAGTTGTATCTTCCTACCATATAGAGGAAAGTTAATGCTCTTAGTTATGGTCTTTTGAAAATCTCAAACACAAAGTTATATGAAAATTTCTTATGTCTCCTTCACAAAGACTTTTTGAGTCAATGAGCTAAAATTTTGGGAAATGAATTCTCTTTGAAGAAGTACTTGTTCATCTTCTGTTTTACAACAGCTCACATCAGAGTCCAAATCAATTTTGTCTCCTGGAAATCCTAGGAATTCCCCAATAATTGCAGCTAGTACCCACCAAATTGCAAGGACCAGTTAGCTGATTAGTATCGTTGGGTTTTGTTTGCCAATTCTGGCACAAAATTTCTTGTGGCTCTCCTGAGCTCCTTAGTAAAAGAGCAGGCAGGAAAAGGTGAGCCCTGATTTTAAAGTAAGCTTAGTTTACAGTCACAGGTAGTCATGAGAGACTCACAATCTTTTCTTCAATGCATTTTTTTTAAAGAATATTTTTCACTGGAAAACATTTGAACCACTCAGTTTGTCCTGTAAGACACCCACGGTACAAAATTTTGTTTAGTTCAGAATCTCTCTGTAAGCTCCCCATGCTGAGCATGTGACAGATTTTCCTGTAGACCATAGTGGCACATGCTAGCAGAAAGCCAGGTGGAGTTCCCTCATTCTCTTTTCCTCACCCAACCTGAGCTAGGAGCCAGATTGTGAGTGTATATTCAACTGCTGTAATTCTAATTATGAAATCGGTAAGAAGCATAAAAGGGCAATTTAAGGCACCTGAAGCATGCAGAAATTCTGCATCTGTCGGCTACAAAACTAACTAGCAGATGTCCTCTGGTGATTGTAATTGGGGCTCTCCATCCTTGCCAAAGTTCCCAGCAAAAACTGCTGAAGAAAGTTCCTCTTAGGGGCTAAGTTGTTACTAATATAGGAAGGTGTAATTTCCACCTCTCTGCACCAGCTTTATTGACTTCTTCTCCTGTACCCAGATGGATTAACATTAAACTGTTCTGGAGAAATCTCAAAGAAAATCAGCAGGCTGCCAGAATGATCTGAAATTGCAATTTATATTCATAGCACAATGATATATGAAAACTGCTTATGTGTGTTTTTCACAAAGATCTTTTTGGTTAATGAGCTAAATGTATGGGGTAGAAAACTATCTCTTTAAAGATACTTGTGCCTATTCTGTTTTGCAACAGTCAACATCAGTCTTGCTTCCAAACAAATAAACAAAAGAGTGTGCAATGTCATCTCATCTCATGTGAGTAAGACAGTATTAATATAAGCTGTCTTCAGCTCTGAATATCAGAGCTAGGAATAGTGTAAAGCCTATTAATAAATGTTATCTATTCAGCCCCCAGGTTGATTAAGCCAATTCAATTTTATTTATTTATTTATTTATTTTTCTGGCATATATTAATCTTTCAAAGTTTCTCACTATGCTAGTTCACTAATTTTCTCCTATATCATAACTCCCTTGCAATAAACACCAAAAACCTGAGTAAAGGTGAGTCTGCAAATTCTGGGCATAATTTCGTCATCCTTACACTGTGCTAAGTTCTGTAGACCTTACCAGGTTTGATAGATTCATGTCAGTCAGACCATAAGACAGACTCTGACCTCAAAGATGCATTCCCCATATTAGGAGCATCTTTGATTTATGGGCTGAGTTGCCTGCATTTTTACTAGGTAGCATATCAATAACATACATAATAGGAATTGCACATATGGTGAAATTGCAGAATACATTGGATTTACTGTTCAGGCATCAGTTGTGTATAGATGGCATATGCCACAGAACCAATGCTTCTGGGACATCAATCTCACTGCATACATAATCTACTGATACATGCTGGCACACTGAGTCAGTGTAATGTGCCTTGAAAGTGCCAGAAATATTGTGAAAGTACATTGACTGTGGTACTTTCAAAAAGAGTGAGGTCCTGAATATAGTTGCTGTAAATGGTCAGTAGATCTCACTGGGATGATTTCTGGAAGTGTCATATTTTTTATAAACTATTAGATTTTATTTGATGAAATTCTCAATTGAAAGGAAAAAAGAAAGATGTTTTCAGAAGAGCAGAACTAATTAGTCCCATGGAAGACAACATGTGGTGACTTCAGGGATGAAATGCAGCAGCTTTTTTTTCGCAGCACTCAACAATACTGTCCCCTGGCTTGTATTTGAACAGGAAAGGAAAAAATAGTTTTCCATTAGTAACTGATGTTAATAGGGAAGTTATTCCGAAGCTTTGATATTATCAAAAAGACTAGGTGACTTACTCTGGTTAACATGTCAGACATTAAAGGAGACAACTGGGCAACATTTTCATAGCTATCTCAGAAGAAACACAATAAAGTAACACGTAATTATCTACAGGCATTGTAAATGTACATTCCAGTTTTTATTCCATCTACAAAGGGGAAAAGAAAAAAAAGGACTAATTTAAACTAATGTGCATTTGTCACAATGCTATCCTAAAGAATTCTCCATTCTGTCTGGCCTTCTGACCTGTAGAAATACCACGTTCTGAAGTTTTGAAAGAAAGTACTCCATAGCTGATGATCTATTTGTTCCCATTCTTCCTTTTTTCTATCTCCACTTGTATTGTTCCAAAATATGTCTTTGACTACCTTTTTAATTGGGAACTTTTTTAATTTTTATGTTGTGCTAGGATTGTAATTAAAGCTGGTTACATCACTGTAATTATATGCTGGCACATATGAAACATTTATGAATTATTTAGGCTATGGCTGCTCACGTGAATTACAAAATCAGAGTAGGAAAAAAAAAATCACAGCAACACAAACCACAGTGTAAGACCACTATTATTATTATTATTATTTTAAATTTACCACTTTCTGAACCTAATAATAATAGTAGTAGTAGTAGTAGTAGTAGTAGTAGTAGTAGTAGTAGTAATAATAATAATAATAATAATAATAATAATAATAATAATAATAATAATAATAACAATAATAATAATAATTTCCCGAGATGATTTTCTTAAGACATGAACTAAAACTAAACAAGTTCATTGTAGTCTAGTTGTGCTGGTTATTAAAAATATTCTGATAATATTTACTGGCAGTAGCAATCAGATTAAAACTGTTCTGTGATAAACTGTGCTGTGATACTCATTTCTAGGATGCTTGCATAGTAGCAGGAAGCCTGCTGAGTGCTCTGGATTGTCTTTCTCTCACAATGTCAAAACACAGGGGGGAAATGTTTTGCTCAATGAGCACATAATTACCCAGATGTGAGCATTATTTACTTTTCTTTGCTGACAATAGATCTGGCCTTCACAATGGATTATCATTTGGCTTTTGCCTGTTTCTCATTTGTGAAGTGTGAGACTGAGTTATTTTTTTTATGACTGCTCTGATAAACCATTCTTAATCTGAAATATATGGCTCAAATCCGTGGGTCTGTATTTCAGGAGTTAACTATTCTTGGATGGGATTTACCACTCTTGTCAAAGTAAATATGTTTGGTGCTTTCAAGGATACATGTAGGCATTGAAAGAATAAATTGTACCATATATATGCAACATTTCATTTCTTGTTAAAGAAACAATACCTTCAAATTACTCTCCATATAAATATGGAGACACACACACACACACACAAACATGTTTTAATGTTAATAAAAGCATTGCTGCATACATGGTAGTTGGGTACCAAGCATTTTCTGCAGTTTCCATGGTTCTAGCTGAGACAATTAGAGAATCAGGTACCTGATTGTCAGTGGGCTTTGCTGATTACACTATCCAGTTCAGAGAAGTGCCAAAACTATCTGAAAATACTTCTATGATGCTCCAAATCTGACTGGCAGTTTTTAGCTAAATCATTTCAGTGTGCCAAAGCAATTAGCAAAAAACTGGCATATAAAATTGGCAAAACAGAGGTACTATCTGTGTTGCATACTTCAGATGCACACACCTATACTATACAGGCGCAAATACATGTATATACTCTATATATGTGTATGTCTATCTTTTAAGAAGAAACTGGGCATGGCTTCATCATCCTACAGAGTAAGGTACACAATTCTCTGAGACCTCCCCCAGCAGCTGCTGACAGGCAATACCTAATGTAAACTATGATACCTATGCACATGCTTCAAATTTCAAGATTAGCTCAGTTGTACCTGCTTAAGACATCTCTACATCTGCTCTGTTTCATGGTATAAATGTACAAATTGATTGAATTAGGATAGAAATTTCAACAGAGTACCATGTAAATAAAGTTAAGTCTTCTCCCTTAGTCTTTTGCCAGTCTGTCTAAAAAATTTTTATTTATTTATTTTTATCTGTCCCTATACTACATTAACAACACTCTAAAAAACATCGTAGGTGATTAGTCATATGCTTGAATAGTATATGACTGCATAAAAAAAATGTAGCTATTACGATAGGTTTGGATTTCTTAAGAATGAAGCAAAAAAAAGCTTAGAGGAAAATTCAACATTTTGTTTCTGAGTTAGTCATATTTACCTCATTCCTCTACTACAAAAACTTAAGCTTTGGATTACCATTTAAGAAGACAGTCTCTATAACAAAAGCATTGCACATTAGTTTTAAAAGACACCACGTATTTATTCTTTCATTTCTTTTGAGTCATTAAGGGTTTAAACACTCTTAAGGACTGAGTTGTAAAAATCAGACTTTGGTGAAACAGTTGAAATGCTTTTTCTCTACAAATGTAGTCAAAAAGATAACGATACTATGGGAGTTCAGACTCATCTATGAGAGGGGGAACATTTGATCTACACTTTATTATTATTATTATTATTACTTATTTAAAAAGACAGAAAAATAAAGATTTTGGCAGTTTTTTTCATAGACCGCTTCGCTCAATGATTCATACCAAATTATTTTTAATAACTACTCAGTCTGTATATCTCCTTCACTTTTGGGAGGATGTTGCCTTGCGTCTGTGTTTCTTAAGGAACCCTAGTGATTAACTTCAAAAGCGTGTCACATTCTTGCTGGCAAAAGCAAATGGGCAGGGAACATTATATTACTGCCTGAACAACTCTAGCATAAACTGACAAAGTGGTCACTTTCTTTTCAATGCAAGCTCCTTGTAATCCATTGTAATATTTTACCTCTCCAACTCTTCATCAAAGAGAAAGAGGCGTTCATACAGGCATGGTATTATTAGCAATAAGGCTCTAATGAGACATTATTTTATAAAGACTTAAATTGAAAACTGTCTATGACTTCTGATTAATGGCTCTAACAGTCACAATCATCCATACATTTGTAAAATCAAGTTACTCATTTATATATCTATCATTTTTAGCATGTGCTGTACTGAAGTTAAATAATATTCAGTTTGCTAAATGCTGCATTTGCTTTCTATTGATTCAGTTTCAAGAGTGCCTTGAGGTTATTTTGCAGCAAGCATAATATACATACCTGTTATTATAATCAAAATTGACGACAGTTGAGTGGTATTCCATGGTCATTTACTAGCAATGTGTAAGTTTTTTTTTTCCGGTGATTTCTACAATTTACACATACTACCGATTTTTATGTTCTGCTATTTCACTTTAATATAGCCATTATCAGGAATATCATACCCAAGACTCCTTTTTTATGAATAATATTTTTCTTTCCTTAGATAAAAATGTTGAAAGGATGCGATGACCAGTATGTTATGAGCCAGCCATAAAAGTGAAAACTGTAAATGAAATAAGAAACTGCTGTTTAGAATGAAACACATAAAAGGATACTTTTATATTGCCACTCGACTTTCAGAATGAATTTATCCAGAGATTTTTCTGGTTTTCTACAATGATGACAAATACTTGAGAGCTGAAGGTGGAAACAGAAGTTGTTAAACTAAAGGTAATTACCATAAAGTGGGCAGATACATAGTCTGCTGCCTATCTGTGTAGCCTCACCAAGAGCCAAGAAAGACTTCTTGACAGGTGCTCTCATCCTTGACTGTGGATGCCCCACTGAACCTGCCAAGCAGGTCGTTGCGTTCTCAGTCTAGTCTCAAAATAAGTGAATTTTTAACTTTTTGCTTCTTTCTGTAGGAATGACACCAACAAAGAAAAACTTAAAAAGACTTTCAGTAACACTTTTCAGGCACAGAGGATTTGAGAGGCGTGCTGGATAGACATAGTACAAAAGGGAGCCATGCAGAGTCACACACATCACTGGGCCATTGACTGTAACAGTGTGTATTCTGTGAGGAACAATTACCCTTTAGTGAGCACACAACTTCTGCCCCAGAAAACTGTGGCTCATATTTTTAAATGGCATATCCAACTGAAACATATGTGTATGACTGGCAAGAAGGAAGCAGATTAGGATCTCTCTTACGCTTTTGGGAAACCTGCTTGTTTTACTACTAATAAGAACGACTCCACTGCGCAGCTCTATGACATCCCACTTTGTATCACCCTTAGTGGGATTAAAAAAAACATACTTTTGGTGCATCTGCAGACTCATCCCAATGCATGCATGAGACCTGGAGCCGTGCAAGGTTACAAAAAATTGGAGACAGTTACAGAAGCATGGCTTCATAACTTTTATCATTTATTTGAATCACGCGTGTGAATAACAGTACGGGGGAAGCTATCTGCAGAAGTGAGGCTTTGGAAACCCTTCTATAAGATAACCTAATGTCAAGACTGAATGTTCACTGGTTACCAGAAAACACAAAGCAAGATACCATTGATTCATAAATGGCATTTTCTGGTACCACAGTAGTCATCACCATTGAAAATTCAGTGACTACCAAATTACTGGAAGAGAGTTGGAGATGACAATTGCCACTCCACATGTTGGAAGCAGGAAGTAAACCTGATGGTTTTGCAGGTCAAGACCCAAAATTAAAACTTGGCATTTTATGTGAATAACATCACTTTACATATTTAATTAAAGTGTAGTGTCTTGTTTGAAGAAACAGCAGCATCCAGCCCAGCTGCCAGAATCCAGGACTGACAGGGCATTGTCTGGGATGCTCTGTACCTGCAGCAGGTAAGGAGTTTGGCAGACTCACTGAGTTCTGTCCTGCTGCTTGGTGGTCATGTACCTGGCAGCTCCATCAGGATGTGCAAAGGGTGTCGGCTGAGATGCTTGTCTCTGGCATTGGCTGCTGCTTGCCCAGGTAGTGAAGGTAATGCAGTAGTTTCAAGCCAGAAGCACAGAGGTGCTCTGTCTGGAATATTTATCTCTGGCAAAAAGAGACAGGGAAAAGAGTCTCTGCTGCTGCCTCTTTATTTACATTTTGCCAATCAATGATAGCTATGATGTTGCCCAAAAACTTCTATAATCCCCCATCTGAATCATTACACAGATTTTCTTTTCCTTGGAAACCTGTGGCTATCCCTTCACACATTGCAACTCATTCCTGTATATGTACAATTTGGGAGTTCTATCTGGGAGTTCTATCAAGCATTAGTGAAATATTTCACTGCTCCCACAGAAAATCAGTGACTTCTATTTAGGACACTCCGTGTGCAACTTTCAAAATTAAATTCTTGCTTTCACTTTTCTATATATAATTACCATGGTTTGCTGCAAAGGCTCACAATTTTGTTCTATGTTGGAATGAAAGCAAGACTTGCAATTAAAGCATGTTTACAAGCACAGTTTTATTCTAGATCATAATGGCTGTCCAGTTTAGTTATTCCTGTATATTCTGTCCTACTGATCTCTTATTAAGCATTCAAATCATACCCACCCCTGGCAAGAAGACAAGAGCATAAACGGGATCAGAAAGCAAATTCCTTCTCTCCCCTGTGTCATGTTTGCCCAGGCTGGAGCTGAATTAGGCAGAGAACCATTCTGTGTTATGCCAAACCAGGTTGCTGCCACCTACATGTACATTGCAAATTATCACTTACTTGCCAGTTCCTGTTGGCCAGTTCTTTGCCAACCCCTCTCCCAAAGAGTGCTTCTCTGACAATACCAAATAGAAAGTACATCTCTGAAAATTGGCTATACATACATACAGGTCCCCTCTTGCATTTGAAAAGCCAGCTGTTCTACACATGTGAAGGCAAAGACTGGATGTAGTGGACAGCTAACGTCAAGCTATTACAGCAGCAAGACCTTTAGGTGGCTATAGCATCATTAATGTCTGCACTAACATGTATGATAGAGAAAGCTAGATGTAACGTGGGCATGAAACAAGCTGCATTGCAATATGGGAATGGAGACGTAGGACTGCTGCAATTTCACACCATGCTTCAGAATTGAGTTGAATATCTGGAACATCTATGACCAAAGACATTTCCATCTAGATAGATGCAGTACACAGAGCAACTTTTTACTTCACTCTGTGGAAGGAGCCTCTGTGAGAGTCTTTGTGAGTCGTTGTCTGAACAGCAGTTTTAAGGTGAAATATTTCGGTCCCCTTGAAAACTGGATGTTGTTTTCCTACTGTAAAGTAGCCCTGGTGTTGTCAGGTTTGACAATTTTATTCTGATGGTTGGTGTATTTTTAAAGTCCCAACTGCAGTAATTTTGTCTCATTTGAGAATTTGGATTCCATATTAAAAAGAACTCATAGATTTTTGTTTTTCTGGCTGCAGAATATGTACATGTATGCATGTATGTGACCTTTATGAGATCTAATTGGACCAGTAAAGAAGACTAATAAGAGTTGTATCTACTAAAGTGTATCATGGTTTTTGAATGTTCAGATCTGAACAGTCTGATCTTTGTATAGCCAATTAGTCCAAAGTTTGTAGCTCTTAAATCCAGTAAGTAGGGAAAAAATATTCTTTTGTACTGGTTCCCCATGGAAAGAAAATGAGAAATATTATGGTGATACCTAACATAAAAGCCATATTGCTACAATACCTAATCAGTCACACACAGGAAAGAACCTCAAAGGTTACACCAACTGCAACAGAAATGTGAATGAATGAAAGAATAAGCAAAGCCTCCTGCAGCCTTCTGAGATTTTCTGCTACTTGTGAAAACCCATGTGGATTTAACAGCTGGACATGCTGTTAAGCTTGATTATGCTATGTTCAACATATAATGAAAGAGGGGTATTGAACAGAACAATGAGAAACTTACACTTTGACACGACTTGTGTGCCAAAATGATCGCCCTTCAGCTGTGAAAATTGCCTTTGTTTTCATCAACATTTTCATTCAACAAAGCAAAAAGACTGACATAAAGACAAAAAAAAAAGCCACCATGTTTACCTTTTCCTCAGAAGAATGGAAAAAAAAGGATTATTATTATTTTTATTATTTTTATTATTATTATTGTTGTTGTTGTTGTTATTGTTATTATTAATAATAATATTATTAATATTATTACTTTTTTTTTCTTTAAAGTAGTTGATTTTTTATTTTTATTTTTATTTCTATATGTGAATGAATCTGGGACTAATAACTTGAATTGCTCTGTGAAAAGTGCCTTTTTTAATAGGCTACATCTTCACCTCTTGGATGCTCAGGGTCACATGCTGAAAGGACCTGGCTGCCCATGGTCCAGCTGCTTCTCATAGTCCTTCAAGTCATCCACTTGAAGAGCAGGTTCAAACTCAAGCCTTTTTCACTCAAAGAGGTAAAGATATCATGACACCCCAGCTACACATGTGGCTACACAAAAGCTTTCAAGAGAGAACATTCCCTGACCTGTCATCCCATCTAAAAGAAACAAGGAGCTCAGATTCTCCATCAGCAGTAGATTCAACCTGGAAATTTCCAGCACAAGGATTTGTTCTGAGGCTCTGCAAGTCAGGCTCAGCACCTACAAACTCAGTGCATTGCCCAGGTGGACAGGTGTTCTCCAGGAGTCACCACTCCCTGCTCCACCATGCCCCTGCAAAATCTTTTGCTCTTCCCTGCTGCAAGTGAAGTAGCAGGGGGAAGAGTCCCTGGACTGGAAGGTTTGTTGTTTTCAAGCCCAGAAAACATCTTTCTGGTCTGCCAACAATGGAGAATCAGTAAGGGTGTCCCTTCTACCAAGGCTATGTCACTGTCCCTAACCTTTTTTTGTAATAGAAGACTATATATTATGGGGCAAAAAGGCTGAGGCAATTGCAACAAATATATAGGTACATACTAAGATTTTCTTTATCTTTTACACCTGGATATCCATAAAACATATCTGCTCTACGGAGAACAATATTAACTTGAAATGACTAAAAAGCTTCACTGCTGGGTCCTGCATTCCCTTTTGAGGGTGTTCTCCCCAGTGCAGCTGAATGTCCTTGAATTCACAAACTGCAAAGTAATATACACTGTCATCGGTAAAAACTATGTGTGGGCCATGGTTATCACTGCAGGACACATGAGTTGCACCGAGATGAAGACAGTCTATTCTACTTCCCAGTCTGAGAGGACAGCATTGCCCCACCCCCCACCCCCCACCTTTTTTTTTTTTTAGTATCATTCTTTCATTGGTTTCTTCTTCTGTGAAACTGCATTAACCCAAAGCACATCAGAATTTCATTCTCTCACTATTTTCAACACAACATTATTTCAAAACAAAACAAACATTATTTAACTCTATCAAGTGACTTCAGGTGGTCTAACAGATGACATATTATTCACAGAATCACAGAATTTCTAGGTTGGAAGAGACCTCAAGATCATCGAGTCCAACCTCTAACCTAACACTAACAGTCCCCACTAAACCATATCCCTAAGCTCTACATCTAAACGTCTTTTGAAGACTTCCAGGGATGGTGACTCCACCACCTCCCTGGGCAGCCTGTTCCAGTGCCTAACAACCCTTTCAGTAAAGAAGTTCTTCCTAACATCTAACCTAAAACTCCCCTGGCGCAACTTTAGCCCATTCCCCCTCGTCCTGTCACCAGGCACGTGGGAGAACAGGCCAACCCCCACCTCACTACAGCCTCCTTTAAGGTATCTGTAGAGAGCGATAAGGTCGCCCCTGAGCCTCCTCTTCTCCAAGCTGAACAAGCCCAGCTCCTTCAGCCGCTCCTCATAGGACTTGTTCTCCAGGCCCCTCACCAGCTTCGTCGCCCTTCTTTGGACCCGCTCAAGCACCTTGATGTCCTTCTTGTAGCGAGGGGCCCAAAACTGAACACAGTACTCGAGGTGCGGCCTCACCAGAGCCGAGTACAGGGGGACGATCACCTCCCTAGCCCTGCTGGTCACACTGTTTCTGATACAATTGCATATGCCCTTTCATGAGAAAATGCATATTAGAAAAGTACATGGCATATTTTGGCCCCTGTTAGGATGCTTTAGATGAGTTTTCTTGTGAGGAATCTAAGGAAGGAGAAAATATAAACTGACAGTTTTGTGATACTGGTACAATTCCCTTGAAGAATGTTTCTTGGACATTACAAAAAGCCTGAAAACTGCTTCCTTGCCAACAGAAGTGACAGCTTTCGAGAAGAATTAAGAATTAAGCAGTTATCCTTCTCTTTTCATTGTTATATAGCAATTAACAAAGACATTAAAACAAACTACAAGATTCTGTCATTCACAAGTGTTTGCACAATGTTCCTCAGTGTCTAATTTCACTTTTACAGAACTCAGTGTTGTCTTAATTACAACCATGTGACTTCCAAGACACGATTTAGCAAAAATCACTACCGCTAACAAGAACAGAATACAAAGTAGTAGAGATTATGCACTTCAGTGTGTGTGGATGGATTGACACTCCTGTTTATACCATAGGTATTCCCCCACTTTAAAAAGCAAGTTTATCATCAGATGTTATTATTCTCAGCATTGAAATGAACCTTTCAATAATGAAAACAAACAAACAAACAAAAAACAACAAACACAACAACTTTGAGATATCTCTTCACTTCTTCTATTCTTTTTTCTAGAAATGGGTATCTTTTGGCAACAGCCTCCGTGATGTAGGTAAATGACACCTTCAGCTCTATACTGAATTAAACTGGTTCATGCAGATTCTTACTTTCACAATGTTTAGTTCCTCTTCATGGTCACTAAAAATGACCATTTTATGGACGTGTCTGCATGAAGGTATTTATGCAAATCAAGGTGAAGAAAATGACTGCCGAATCAAGCCATTTTAAAGAAATTTGAGATGTGAAACTGGAATTAAGTTTTCATTTTCTTTCTATACTTTTATTAGACATGCATATGTTTATATATTTGGTATGAATAAATACCAATTAAATTAAGGAAAGGTTAAAAAAAAATCAATTATTTCCCAGTCTCCCTCACAAAATAAGGTTATCAGACCTCTGTGAATATCTGGAGGGCTGGGCAGAAAAGGCTCCAAAGACGTCACAGTGTCCCAGACTTAAAACAGTGTCTGATTGTCATTTTTGAGAACCGCTCCCCACCAAGTTCAGCTGTGAGCTACAGAAGATGTAGTAGGTCCACACTCAGGTGAAAGATTATACACATAATCAGACACAAACTGAGGTGTTTTAAATATCAATTCTCTATCTTTGTGGTTTCTCCAAAATACTCTTCTCTTCACAACACCAGATTAAGAGATCAGATGGCCAGATGACCTGTAAGATAAAATCGATCTTGTTTTTCTGAGTTCTTGAAGTGTGAATTGTCTGCCTTGTCCCTACTTCATTGTACATGATTATTTATTTATTTCAGACTATAGCTAGACTGGCTGCAAGCTATGATTAATCCACCTGCAAACAGCTTAAATGCACACAACAGAATCTTCACTTTGGAATATTAACGTGTAGCACAAATTTTCACAGTTTGGTTTGAGGAATGGGACTTACTTTCCTTGTAACAACATAATTTGTTACTATAATCATGGAAAATTATCAATTAGTCTAAACTGTTGGCAAGTCATAATGTTGTCTGTACCTACAAACATCAAGTTACGTTACTTTAAATAACAAAATCTAAATTCCATGTTGCTGCTCTCAAAAGGAAACAAGGCCAGACTTTTAAAACACTTCCCTTCATGACAAGGATCCCACTGAAACCAGTCTGCTAGGAAGCAGGATCAAGCCTCAAGAAAATTGCTGACACTATCCATGAATTTCACTGTAGTTCAGTGTGACTGAGATGATCGAAACCCTCATATCCAGTCAAACATGTTTCTTTCAAAACTTTTTTGCACTTAGCTTTGTGCTGTTGGGTCACAGCTTACAAATGCCAACATTATGCTCCTACCAGGAATCCCCTTCACTACGCTGTTAACAGAGGAAGGCTGTGAAGTGTGTGTGTGTTTTTTTCTTAACATAGAAAAAAGTTCAAATTTATCACCATTTACATAATACAGTGTTTTAGACTTTACCAAACGAGCGTGGGCAAATCTTACTTGAAAGGACTGGAACTTTGAATCACTTAGCAATAGGGCTTGTATATGAAAGGTAATTGTGTGCCTATGAAGACAGCTTGAAAGCCCATTCATTGGTCAACATACTTTGAAAATGTGCTGCCGGTACATTACTTATGGTTAACTTCCATTTTGCATGTCTGAATGGTATTTTAGGAACTGTATAGTATAGAACCAAAAAACACTAAATGAACAAAGTAGTGTGTATATAGCAAAACAAGAAGAAAAAAGAAATTAAACCTTATTTCTGGGGCCTGCAGAATGCTGAACACAGACTGTAATGAAAGAAGACAAGCTAATAGATAAATAAATTTCCTAATTAAGCAAGAATATGTTGTTATTCCTAATAAGGAGTTCTTTATGAAATGTCTTTTCTTCTTTCTACCTTTTAAAATCTTTTTCTTTTTTTTTTTTTTTTAATTTAATATTTGTGACTACAAAAAAAGGTATGAGTGGGAGGTTGTGTGGTATGGGGTTATGTTCTTTTGTTTGTCTGTGTTTAAGATTTGCAGAAGAAATCCACTCATTTGATAGGGTTTGGGAATTTAGCACAATTTGGACTCTCATTTGCTTTCACCTTTGTGGTACTATCTTCGTGACATTTGCCCAGAAATTCAAAGCAGATTTGAAAAACTGAAGTGGAACAGGGAGATAAGACATTTCATGTTATTTAACACTTGCCTGCATGGTGAATCAGGTATGAACTCCTTTGCTTTGAGCATCGTTACATATTACTGCTGAACTAAGGAATGTTCCAACTCCCAGGAAAAAGTGATATTTCTTCCCCACAAAGAAACTTCAGTGAAAGTCTATGTCTCAGATCTTCTTCCCTTTCATTTACTTACACATCCATAGATGGGAGAAGTAGCAGAGAGGGACATCAGTTACAAACCTCATGATAACATCAATTTTTATACCTTAAAGGACAGTCAATATAATAAAGAATTATTACTGTTCAGGAGCCACCTCAGATCAGCCAAAAGACTGCAAATAATTGTATCTTAATAGTTATTGTATGGAGAACTGATATATCCCCTGAAGAAATATGATGCATCTTTCCAGACAAATACCCTTTCATACAACATACACTTTACTTGATACTTTAATTGCTATTTTTATGGTGTTTATAAAGCTTTAAAGCTCATAGCGCAACAAATACAATTAATGGTATTGCAGGTGCATGTAAGTATTGGAAAAGATAAATTAAAACTGCACAGTAAACTGAAATTAATGGGACAGAAGCTAAATGCCTGGAAGCAAAGAGGTATAGTTACATTAGAAGACTATCCACTCAAATGTTGGAGCAAATAGCCCTCTTGATGAAGCCTTATTGCTTCCCTGGCATCATAAAATGCCGTACTTACATAAATATATAAAATCCCTACTTCTCCAAAGATCAGTGGGTGAGCTGAGGCTGGGCCAGTTGCAGTTACTTGGTTTTGCATAGGTAGGAACCTGAACCTGAAGAAAGAGATTTACCTTTCAGAACTGCAGAAGGGATTAAGTTTTTTGTTTTGTTTCGTTTTTCTTTTTTTCTTCTTTTTTTTTTTCTTTTAATCTATATATGGGTTTCTGAGAAAGGATCTGCTAAATCCCTATGTCCTCAGGGATAGATAAAATATTCCCTTTTTTCTATCCTCCCCTTTCATTCAAATTTTGTTTTATCTGATGCGTGAGTTTAAATTCTCTTCTGAAAGGGAATATATACAGACAGGCTGTATGTGACCAAGCAAGCCTTGCTTCCTCTGCTTACTACAACTGAGGGTGACTGTACTGCTGTTACGCTCCTCTTCCTCTGCCAAGAAAAAGGCAGCACCTTCCTCACCTCACCTGGGTGAAGTGAATGTCCTCTGAAAAAAGGTGATGCCAGTCAGTGTCCAACAGCAGAGGAGAACACTGTTGCTAAGCTCAAGTAGAAAGGGAGCTGTATAAACTTGTTTTTCTTAGTAACAGCCTTCGCCTTACCTGGACATGCCTTAGTTTGGCCTGAGGGAATAACTCCTCAGAAACAGGAAATTCAAATAACAGCAACTTCCTCAACGAACAAGACACCCAGGGAGACTCAAACAGCAAAGAGCCTGCAGCATTATTTTTGCCCTTAGCTAAAAGGAAAAACATATAGAAACCTAAGTTTTATTTTCCTTGTCCATTCTTGTTTGAAAAATGTTGGTGAACTTATGAGACCAGAGTTAAACATGGGGTCTTAGTGAGTAAGAGGAAAATAAAAACAAAACAGTAAAACAAAACAGTAAATCCATTAGCCTGAAGCAATATTATTCTGAACTGTGATCTATACTTGCCCTACAGGAAAACAGAAAGCCAGAGATTTTCCTCTTGTTTAATGACCTTGCTTGGCATCTTGTAACTTTGAAAAACAACAAGGAAAGCAAATTCATCAAGAAAATAACAGATATGACCAGCAAAGCTGGATGAACTGTCAGACTTAAAAGCATTCTCTAGATCCATTTTTCTCTTCTGCATTTATTCCATTTAGTGACTCCCTCACTGCAGCTGTAAACTCTATTGCCAGGAAATTCAGGAGCTGAGGACTCCCCAGAGATTGTATAAATGAGGAATGCAGAGGATACATGGGGTACATCAATACCTTGTCATATCCCACAAGCTTGTTTATACCTGTTAAGTCTATTCTGATATGATAACGTGATAAAACATAGTGAATAATCTACAGCTGTTTACAGATGTGAGGGCAGGTGACTGAGTACTTTCCAGAAGCACTGCCTTCAGTTAATTTATTCATCTTTTATCACTGTCAGATCTTTCTCTGATCTATACAGGCTTAAAATACACGAGTAGAGAAAATACGGTAATTTGGATATGAAATACATGTACATGTATCTCCCTTGAGTGATCTATGTAAAAAGTTGCACCCTTAAAACATCTTCTTTCCTATAGATTATTTCTGCAGAAATATTTTTCATACTTCCTTGTAAAAAGAATACTAGTAGAAGAATTCAGATTATTTAGAGATAGAATAAAGAAACTAGGGCTACGAAAACATTTTTCTGGAATACTTTTGACCTTTGTCATTGAATCTTTATTCTTAAAAATACTTTCCTTCCATGTATTTCAAACTTTGCATATAGAAAATCCATTTCATACAACACTTGACATGTTCTCTCTTCTCTCAAAGCTCAGTCACTTTTTCAAAAAATGCTGTTATTCCTCTTATCAGCTGCTACACTTCCTGACACTTTGCAAGCAGTGGTACTTTTCTAACAAAATGTTCAAAGTAGCTTGCCTGTAAATGGCAAGGGAGCCTATCAGCTGAGAAAGGTTCCCTAGCTGAGATCTTTCATGTGAAATTGTGCTGCCTGAGAGGTTCTGGTGGCTTAAAGGGAGGTAACCCATCTCTGGTGTTCCCCTAAGCACCTGCTTACCTGCCCTTTGTGGATGCACACGATTCCTTAATCAATTGTTTTACCAGAACCTGCTTGGTACTGCTCTATGGTACCATTGACATGGAAGCACTAGTAACCAATGCAGAGAAGATGGAAAAATGTCATTGTCATGATTGAGCTTGCAATTTACAGGTAATAATCCAAAGCTGATTGCAAAGGAGCTAACAAGGCATACTAGGTTATTTACTGGAAGCATTCTAAATTCATTCTGTACATTTTGCCACACTTTGTTTTTGCCACACAAGATTCACTGAAAGTATATGAACGATTTTACTCACATAGTTTGCATTAGAAACTTGCTCAAGATTTTAGTTTGTTCTCATTTCTGAGAACTTTATTTTGAAATGTCAGAACTGCGGGGAGTACAGAAGGTCAGTTTCTCAATTAACACCATGAACCTATTATTCAGATTTCCACTCATTTTTGGCAAAGAGGAGAAAAGATCTATCCTTGGTGGCAGACAATGAAGACTAACATGGGTCCTACATATACTGTTCTTCTCTTGATGATCTGACAGACTCTTAAGAGGACACAAAAAAGTCTACTCTCTGGCTCTGAACAATGACAAAGACTGTCACTGATATAATAGACAGAAAAATGCTTTAAATATTTGAACTATCTGTTAAAAAGGAACATAATTCCTTTTATTTTGTGACCATCAATAAAGAAATTCAAAATCACTGAATCACAGAATTGTAGGGGTTGGAAGGGACCTTGAAAGATCATTGGGTCCAACTCCCCTGCCAAAGAAGGTTCCCTAGAGCAAATTGCACAGGTAGATGTGCAGATTGGTCTTGAATATCTCCCGAGAAGAAGACTCCACAACCTCCCTGGGCAGCCTGTTCCAGTGCCCTGTCACCCTCACCGTGAAGAAGTTCTTTTACATGTTGGTGCAGAACTTCCTATGCTCCATTTTGTGGCCTTTGCCCCTTGTTCTGTCCCCGCAAACCACTGAAAAGAGGTTGGCCATATCCCTCTGTTTCCCACACCTCAGGTATTTATGGACATTGACAAGATCCCCTTTCAGTCTTCTTTTCTCAAGGCTTAACAGGTCTCTCAGCTTCTCCTCATAGGGTAGATGCTCCAGGCCCTGTATCATCTTAGTCTGTAACTTCAGATAGGGTTGCCTGAATAATGGATTTGCAAATGTATTCAAACAAACCAATGAATCAATTAACGAAATATATTTTAAAATATTACATAGATACATTTATGAATTTGAATGAATGCCATGCTGGGTTACTCTGTGACAAGGATAAAAAGAGCAGCAACATTTCAGGACAAGCAAAGTATATTGAGTTATCCTAGAAACCCATTTTGCTTCTCATTAGAATTGTTTCTTTTTTCCTTTGTATATCCATTTTGAAACAATAACAGTTGTTTTGAAATGAAAAATCAAAACGTTTAGATTTACTGATTTTTTTTTCTGCCTTATCTGGACAAACCTAATCTGGCAATTTCCAATAAAACAAAAACGGAAGATGATAATTCAAAAGAACTTTAGTTTGTTTTGGAAGCAATAAATAGAAGTATCTCTGAGCAAATGACTGAAACAAGTCAGCAAATGCCTTATTAAAAATATTAAAAACTTTATGAACTGTTATGCTTCTAATACCTATAACAGAACAGTTACAGAAAATCACATTCCCACTTGGATTCCCACTTTGATAGCTATTTTAACAACATGGGGAAATATCCAACCCACACAATAATCTAAACAAGCTTGGGTCAAGATTTATCTTAGTTAAGAAGAAAATTAGGAAATGAATAAACCCTTAATTACTATGTTTAAAAGGAGATGGGGTAACATATCAAACCTCTGTGAATGAGACAAAACAAGGCTTCTCAGCAATCAGGTGCTTTCAGGAATATTATCACATCTCTCTTTCCTCTCCTTTTTTTTTTTTTTTTTTTTTTTTAATTGTTATCAATAGCAAAACCTCAATAGGTTTCAGTGTGGGGCAAAACTTCAGTAGGTTTCAGTGTGGACAGGAGGACTGTCAAAGCTAGAACAAAAGGTATCTGTATCGTCTTTCAGGTTTGTCTTGCAACAGACATTCAGTGATAACATACAACTAACTCCACCACTCATTTCTCATTCTCATTTGATTTCTGAAAGAGAAGAAATAAAGAAAATGAAGGCCTTCCCTGGAGACTTGACCTGTCATTTGGTAGTCATGAGGAATGGCTGACATGAATTGCAGAATTTATTAAAGAAATACTAACACAGTATCAGACAGAAAAAACATCTATATATGGCTATACTGCAGCAACTAAGGCTGAAGTATCCTGCAGTGAAGTAGCAGAAGCTGACAGAGGCTAATTTGACAATTTTCTCTCCAAAATGTTATCTAGGTAAGACTGAGAATACCATGGAGGATCCTTTAAGTGAAGCAGGAATCAGAGTCCTCATCTCAAGGGGACATTTGGAATAAAAAAGGATTGAAACAAATGCAAAATAAACAAAATATGATAATTTTTCAGACAGTGAACAATTTGTCTACACAGCTTTTATCAGACTAGTTTTGAGATAAATTATTTACCAACACCACAAATTTTATTGTGTGGAGAGCACAAACATTTCATTTACCTTTTAGACTAAAAGAGATTTGGAAGGCAAATTCAATAAAACCCATTGGGAAAAGAAAGTGAAAATCCCCTGATGAAAAGCTGCAAGCAATGTTTCTGAGATGAAGGTGGCCTGGAATATCACATGCTTTAAAAAAAAAAAAAAAATTAGCTGTAATAACTAGGGACTTTACTGTTATAAAGCAAAATTTAGATATATTTGCTTCTGTATGAGTATTGTGACATATATATTGGACATTACAGTTCCATACACAGGAAAAGATGCTGCTTGAATATTGTAAATTAGGAATTTTTACACAGATAAGAAACTGATGTACATGTATTACTGAGAGTGAGCTGACAGTCCATGATGTTTCATTCTATGTTAGATTTACACTGGAAATACACTTTTTCTTTTCATCATCAAGTCATCAAGCATACAAATGCACACAAACATCTGTATTTAATTTTTCGTTCATGCTTATCCAATAAGCAGTGACAAGTAGAGTCCCATAAAATTTGAGAATAGTCTTATTCATTCTGATTTATTATTCCTAAACCATCTGTTGTGGTAGAAAAGCATATCTTCATGTTCTCCGTAGCAGTAAGGCCTTTTCAGGAAGGTAAACTAACATTACTCTTAGAATTAATATATTTGCAGTCAGCTGTCTGTCTTTTCCTTTACTTTGCCTTTCTCCAAATTTCAAACATTACTATTGCAAATAGTGTTTTTTTTTTAATGCAAACAAATAAATAAATAATTTACAATGATGTGTTGGCTTATAGTGTTTACTACTATTGTGTGCTAATCCACATAAAACCATGGAATCACAGAATTGCAGAGTTGTTGAGTTTGGATGGGATTTCTGCAGGATCAGGATTCCTGATGTTCAGAGGGAACCTCTCTTGTTCTAATCTATGCCCATTGCCTATTGTCCTGGCACTGGGTACCACTGGAAAGAGCCTGGCTCCATCCTCTTTGCAACCTTTCTTCAGGTACTTTTAGACATTCTTAAGATGCTCTCTAAGCCTTCTCTTCTCCAAACTGAATGTAGTCTCAGCTCTCCCAGCCTTTCCTTATAGGAGAGGTATGCTGGTCCCTTAATTGTGACCCTTCATTGGACTCTGTCCAGCAGCTCCACATATCTCTTGTACTGGGGAGCCCAGAAGCAGACACAGTACCCCAGGTGTTGCTTCACCAGTACTTTTTTTCTGGGCAAGTCTATCATTTTATTAATATCTAATCTTGATTTAACCCCAAGTAATTAAAGTATAATCTGGATTTCAGGAATAATACAAATATGTATATTTTAATAATATAATAATTGTATGTAATATATATATATATATATTACATACAATTACATACACATAATATATATATATTATGTGTATGTAATATAATAATACAAATATATATATTTTAGAGTAGGGGAATATCTATACATTACTCATGTGTCTACTATTTTCTTACTGCAAAAAGAAGAAAAAATATTTTTAAAATTTATACCACTAGATTTTCAGCTAATCCAATAAAGAATACTTTTCACCTTAATTTGTTCAATTTTTTATCCATTAAAACTGTGGTGAGAGAGTCTATTGTTTTGTTTTTATGGGTCTTATGTTTTACTGCTGTTATTTACATTTATACACATGTCCTAAGTACCTTTTTAATTTATTCCTGTTTATATTTTCCCTCCTTTATGTTTTAGCTATGATTAAGGAAAGCATGACACTTTATGAATATACCTCTCTTACAATTTTATTGTGTTATTCTTTCTAATTCTGCATCAAAATAATTATAACTACATGAAAACTGTCTGCATGCTGGCTCTTGTTACCTGTGTTTGGAGCATACAATAGGTCTAGGCAATTTCTGTTCTATTTCTAACATGTGCTTAGAAGTATAATAACATTTTACTATAAAATAGTTTTCTATATACTTAATAAAAGCCATTGTGCTTTTGAATGCCTGAGCCTTCATAAGCAGATCTTGCATGCTCAATTAGAGAAAGCTATTTGTAGCATTTCTATTGACTGCAAAAAAGACAATAACAGCAAGTTCCATAAAGAAACACAGAATATTCATGCCCATTTTGTACCAGAGAACCACTTGATTGAAATATTTTAAGCTGTTATAGAAACTAGTCTTTCAGACATCTGCTGCTCTTAGCATGACATCTCCAAGTTGCCTTTCGAAGAAAAGCTCCAATATGGTACTGAACATCATCTGACTCTCCACAGTTGAAGATCCCAGTTGAATTTTATTGTGCACAAATTATTCTATTTTCAAACACCTAAATGCTCCTGTTAGGTGAAGCACTGGGAAATTCTCCAGCTATGGTGGTCCAAAACGCCTCTCCATCCCCACAGTGAATCTTTTAAGTCCTATTGCCTTAGCTTGTTCACTGCTGGGCATTTCCCTGTTCTTGCATTATTTTTCAGATTATTTATGAATAATTGCCTTCCTAGCAAGAACTTTTGAAGCCACAAATCAAGGGATGGAAGCTACTCCTAATTCTTGCTGCACTCACGCACCCTCATGAGGCTTTAGGTTAGTGGGGTATAATCTGAGACAATGCTCCCATTTCCAGCAGGTTCTACAGAAATAGCAGGACCAGAAAAAAAATGCCTTTACACCAACCTAGGTAGGTGAGGCATCTCTTGCATGGATACTAGCTATCTCAGAACATTTCTTTTAGCATGGAGCACCCTATGGTTTTCTGGGAGATTCAGCAGAGTTCCTTCACAACATGCCAGGTGCCACAGCTCTCTGCAGGGGACTGGTACCCCCATTTTCAGGCTCTTCACACAGCTGGATGACTGACCTGTGCCCAACAGTGAGGATTGAAGGGCAGAGATTTTCAGGGCCCTGGCATGTACCAGTTGTACAGTTGAAGCACAGCTGCAACACAGCTGTACTCCTCACTCTGCCTATTTCCAGTCCTGTGTCCTGCATTTCCTACCTCCTCACCTCTTGGCCTGTTCTCCCTTGCAAAGCTGCCCAACAGTTTCTGCTTCCTGAGGGGGGTGGGAGTGCTCAGTCACTCCCAAGACTAAAGCTGAGCTGGTTTCCTCTCCCTATGGACAGGAAACATGAGTCAATGGAAAGTGGTTTATTTATTGCACAGCAAAGGGACACTAAACAATGCTGAATAGATAGAATTCAATGAATCTCAATGAAGTAGACTACCTTCAACTCCCTTGTGCCTTTTTGTGAACACGTTTCTTCCCAACTTCATTTATATATGAGATCAGTTATTTAAAAATAAATTTAGTTGTGAGAAGTAGTCCCTGAAAGACTCAAACTTACAGTGAGAGGAATAACTGAAGTCTCTTTTTACTGAAGGTATGTATTTCCTAAGCCACAAATAATTTACTGGGACCAGTTTCACTTCAAATTTACCTTGTTCACTTTGTGGACAAAATTAGAGAATTTGTCTCTAAATACAATCTGGGCAATATAATATTATCAATCAGACCTTATATTCTGACAATTTTCACAAAAGTAAAGTAACTTAAGATTTCAATAGAGGTTTTCAGGGAAAGAGCACTAGGGAATATTTCTGTGAAATCTTTTCTGTCCCAGATGTTGCAGGTTAACATCCATGTGTGGTTACACTGGAATTCAAGTTGTAGGACAAATACAAGATTTGCGTCATTTGTATTATCAGCCTATTGCACTTCCTTTTCATGCATGGCAACTGTATTTTTTCCAATACCATGTGCTTAGTAATTTTGGAGCTCTTGATGCGGGTCTGGTCAGCTTTATCAGTGCTAGTGTCTAATGAAAGATTCTGCTTTCTGCATGCTATTGGCTTGTGTAATTGACTGCTTGATACCAGCTCCCAATTTCTGATGGATTGCTATGTCTTTTTTTTTTTTTTTTAATATATATATATATATATATATATACCTTTTGCATTGCTACATTGTCATTTTGAAAAAGTATTTTCACATTCATCTCAGGGGCATAAGTGTTAGTGTGTTTTTGCTGTAGTCCGTGAGGCCTGGTAGTTCTGCAATATATGATCTCCAAAAGATATAAATTTTCTTGTTCATGTCACCACCATTGATAGAAACTTCAGATTTATTTTGTTTATGTTAAATTCTGTTGAACACTATTGGACTGGCATTCTATACTGCTTAGATTTCTTCCAATACTTTTAACAGAGTCAAATACATGATGAAGGTTTTCAGAGTGGCTGAGGCTGTCTGGCTACACTACCATATAGACTCATTAAGGTTGAAAAAGACCTCAAAGATCATCCTTTCCAACCATCCCCCTACCACCACTATCACCCACTAAACCATGTCCTTAAGTATGATGTTCCACCTTTCTCCCAGGCATGATGACTCCACCACCTCTATAGGCAACCTATTCTAATGCCTAACCACTCTTCCTGAGAAGAAATGTCTCCTTATTTCCAAACTGAGCCTTCCCTGGTGCAACCTGAGGCCATTCCCTCTAGTCCTATCCCTGGTTATCTGTGAGAAGGGGCCAACCCCTAGCTTCCCACAACTTCTTCTACAACTTTCAGGTAGTTGTAGAGAGCAATAAGGTCAACCCTGAGCTTCCTCTTCTCCAGACTAAACAACCCAGTTCCCTCAGCCACTCCTCATAAGACTTGTGCTCCAGGCCCTTCACCAGCTTCGTAGCCCTTCTCTGGACATGCCCCAGGGCCTCGATGTCCTTCTTGTAGTGAGGGGCACAAAACTGAACACAATACTCGAGGTACTCACCAGAGCAGAGTACAGGCTGCACCTCCCTGGTCCTGCTGGCTACACTATTCCTGATACAAGCCAGGATGCTGTTGGCCTTCTTGCCCACCTGGGCACACTGCCAGCTCATATTCAAGTGAGCATTAACCAACACCCCCAGATCCTTTTCCACTGCACAGCATATGTTCCCTTTTCTAACTTAGTTTCTCTGTTCTTAATCGAAATGGTTGTAAAATACTCTGTTTCAGTGCAGTTTATCATTTTTTGTTGTTGCAACATTGTGTGTTTTTCAAATGGCAAGCATGGCAGATAGTGATAGTACAAGAGGGAAGTTTTATACTAAAAGAGAAGAGACATATGTTAAATATTATGAGGAAATTCTTTACTGTGAGGATGGTGAGGCACTGGAACAGGTTACCCAGAGAAGCTGTGGATGCCCCATCCTTGGAAATGTTCAAGGCCAGGTTGGAAAGGGTTTTGGGCAACCTGTTCTAGTGGCGGGGGGAGGGGGGGCTAGAATTAGATGATCTTTGAGGTCCCTTCCAAACCAAACCAAAACCAAACCAAACCAAACCAAACCAAACCAAACCAAACCAAAACAAACCAAACCAAAACAAAACAAAACAAAACAAAACAAAACAAACCATTCTATCGTTCTATGATCTGTGATCTGTTATCATGGTTTTGGAGCTTCTGCTCCTCATTTGTACCAGGTTGCTATACTACTTCTCTATTCTTAATTTTAGTATTTCTAGCTATCATTTTATTTCCTTTGTAGATAAATCTGGTATAAAGCACAATTTTGCTTTTCTGTTCTATTCTGTTTTCTAAGCTACTGTCAGTTCAGTGGAAGTACTGAAACACTTTTGACACATAAGGTACAGCTTCCACCTACATTGTCTTTAGCTGTCTCAGTGCTTTTTAGATTACACAGTCTCTCACAAGAGCAGGACATATACTGTATTGTGTTGAGACTATCTTACATTCATGATAGGAAGAGCCATCAATGTTGTAAAATAGGGAATTATTTTGGTCCTGGTAATCTGGGGGGCAGCGCCTCATCTTCAGCTGATGGTTCCTGAATCTGAATAGCAGACATTTAAGTCACCTGGATGTTTTCAGCAGTGGCTTTTTCATGTTGCTTCTGAAGCTCATGATCAAGACTCACTGAGGTACAAAGCAGATTTACCTTGCGATGATTTCATTCCAAAGAGCACAGCTTCTTTTCTGTATATTCATACTCTTCCACTGAATTTTTACACACTTTTTATCAATTACACTAAACTATTGCCTTTCTGATACTAGATCTCCCAGGATAAATCAAGCAGTAAGTTCTCAATTGCTAGGAAGACATAGCAGCTTCCTTATTAGGTGCTATTCAGCTTTGGATCTTTTTGGAAAGAGCAGCTAGTTGCCAAGAATGTGATGTCATAAAACCAAACCAAAACAAAACATTTTCTTCATTGAAACAAAACTATCAGGATTTTCTTTTTCATGAACAAAGAAGTGAATATATTAGTCTCAGATTAATCAACACGAACAAGATTAGGATAGTAGTATGATACTAGTATGTTCTAATAACCAGGTTATAGACATAGTTTTACAAATTTTCCTGTTAGGGCTCTTGCATTTCATATTATATTCATCTGCCTCAAAATGACCTCTGTGTCAACTGCAATAAAGTCTAAGTCATGTCCCCTTTTGTTTCTTGAAGTTTTAAAACTATTCTTGCTTTCCCCTGTAAACAGGTCTTGTAACAAACACAAAGTCAGATTGCTCCAGTCCATTTCTGCCCCTCAGCACTGCCAGTACTGAATTACAGATGTCTTCCTAATCCCAATGTGATTTAACTGTTGTTGATTTAACAACACAGTGGCAAATTTGGCTGTTGTACAACTGACAGCCTTTTCATGCATTATGTGCACATTGAGAGTTGTAAAATCTGTTAAAGCGATACTCCAGACAGTCTTCTTAGCATTACAAGGATTTAGTTCTCAGTCACGCTAATATTGATGCTCTTCTTGGGGGAACCCACTTCTTTGGAATGTAAAATCTGTATGCATCTTAGTCCCCATAGTCTACAAACCTGCTACTTGTCTTTGTGCTTATTGTGTTGCTTTCATGATGAATTCTTTGGACCATTCATGGTGCCTACAATTTTAATTCTTTTTCTAACTCACTTCCCATATTTCTTTGGATACGCTATTTTTGTGAACTGCAATTGTGAACACTGTTATTCTGACTGGCCTAAGATGATGGGCACAGTTCACCTACAGGCATTTCTGTAGGGGAGAACTGTCTGTTCTTCTCAGATTCTTCTCCAGTAAACTTAAGTAATGTGTGTAATTATCTGTTATTGTGTGGTGTCAGAGACAGGATATTGGGCTAGAAGCACCCGTACTCTGACCCACTGCAGTCACACTAATATTCTTAATAAAAGTAAGATTTCTTTGATATCAAACTAACAAAGAATTTTCCTTTTCTTTGCAAAAATGATCTACATAAACTTCCTAACAAATGGATAAAAATGGATTTTTTTTTTCACATGTGCAGATGTGAAGATTATGTAGCCAAAAAAGGGTGCAGGTTAGTAACCTTTGTCATGTATTTTTGTTTTCTTAGTGAATATGCTACCACAATTAACAATGCTATTAACATAGCCTACAAGAATGGCAGAACAGGATCAAATAAAACACTTATTTCAGATGGCACTTCTCCCCCTATTCTGCATAAAAGCATCTATATCTTCGTATATAATATCAACCATTTTCCTGATGCCTACATTTAGGGCACATTGTCCTGCAGTAGTCTGCAGCTGAGGAAATTCTATAAAGAAAAAAAAAAAATATATATATATATATAATCAATATCCAAGCTCAAGCCACTACTAGATGCTTGAGACATAAGTTATGAGAGACAGCTATTTAATGCAATAGTGTTTCTTTCACAGAAAGTAAAGAACACTATTCTTTGTTTGCAGCAAAAGTAATAATTAAAGTAGTCTTAGGTAACTGTGGTTTTGTTCATAGCTCCATACCCATTGCAGTAAACAGTTAACTGAAAACTTTCATTGTCAGCTCTTCTGCCTATCAATGTAGTGTCAGGACCAGGCTAGTTAAATAAATCACCTTGCAGTAAGGAATGACAGTCTTCTATGTCTTACTCTGCCTTTGCCTTGATTCAGGTCATTGCCATGCAAATTTGTTTTCTGGACTGGATCAGCATAGGAATACAGGTCTAGATGGAGTTGTGGTTAAACACAGCAGAATTCAGTGACAACAGAACTGCTTGGCAACTGCAAACTAAGGATGAAATCATTCTTGATTTTCTGAACACCTCTTCTGTGGATATGACATTTTTATGAGTTCTTTAGATAGAGTTATTCCAATTCTCAGCTTTGGAATATGACTTTCACTATTTTTGAATGACTTGATAAAAAGACATAGGTAAGAAAATGAAAGTATTAAAAGTGAGATGGAAAAGGAAGCAGCCATTAGTAAGGGATAATCAAAGTCAATGGTGTAAAGGATTCAATACTGCCAGGCTTAATAATAACATCATCTTGTGTGTCAAATAACAGCCGAAAACATTTCAACACTCCCTTCTTTGAATACCTTAAGCCACTTTTATACATATTATTGCACCACCATCCAATACATATTATCATCTGCCTTTCTCAGATTGTGCACTCAGATGCAGTGCACTCTCCCCTGCAAGATGCTAAGAAATATTTATTTCCTTTACTGGCCACCAGTGGCGGTAGTTGGCTCTGGGAACTTCCATCTCCAAGGATAAACCTCCACTGCCACATTTAACTCCAGCACCCACGATGTCTGTCATCCTCCTGTGACTCAACCACATGCCTGGAGGTAGGAGAAGAAAACAAACAGATAATCCCCTGGACCCCTTTCATACTGAGTTACCTTTGAAGGTAATAATCAGAAAACAGATAATGTACACCTCCTTCAAAGTCACATTCTTTGGGAAATTCTTAGGGAACAAAATACCCCAAGTATGAGGTTTCTTTTTCAGTTTTTACTGTTTTGGTAACCATGTGTTGTTCGTTGATTTGCCTGCTTGTTGAGGTATCAAGAGTAATACATTTGGGATTCTGGAGTCAGCCTTCAGTGTAGGGATGAGTCATGATGCTGCCTATAGCTTTATACCAGCAGCAAAGTGAAACATTTCCTGTTGAGCTGATACTCCTTTCTTCTTCCTGAATCAGTTTCTTACGATATTATTCTGTAAATAGGGTCACAGAACCGACCTGTTCTGGAAAGTGCCTTTGGGGCTTTCTAGTTCAACCCCACATGCAGAGCAGGTCAGGCAGTGTTTTTATCAGCTGCTCCTTTCATGGCACTGCCATGCCAAGAGGGAAAACTGGCTGACATGGATGCCCTGGGTCCCATTTCTCTGCATTTTCTCCAGAGAGTGTTACACTGCAACATCTGTCCCAGGGTGTGGGGAGGAAACTGAGCCAAGGGTACTGCCACTCCAGTCCTGTTCTTGGCCTAGGAACAGGAGATGGGAGGCTGGACGGGACTTCACTGACAGGAGTGAAGGTTTAAGAGAAAGGAAAGATTCCAGTGATTGAAATACAAAAGACCAAAGAAAAAGCAAGCAAGAAGAAAAAAATGTTTCTATATTTCTGTCTACAGATGCTTCAGTATGTCTTTTTTTTTTTTTTTTGGACACGTGCATTTCATGTATGTGATCCAGATCTTCTGTGTTGACCAATCTATAACTGAAACACGACACCTTACTTATGTGCCCACTGAGAACAGCCAGTCTTGTCCTGATCCTACCTTATTTGTAAATAGTGGCAATTTCAGCTTTGACCCAAGCTGTACATGACATCTCCTGTTGCCAGTGATCCCAAGAATCCAGGAAGAGGGATTCCCCTGTTGCACACTTAGTGTGACCTGAAAGAAGACATTCTGATATCAAGAGCATCTCTCTGAAAAAGTGTTGATAGTCACAACTGTCTGTTTTAGGTGCTGTTGTCCTCCAGAGTAGTAAAAGAGACACAGAAAGGAAATAGATCTTGAAGTTATGAAGTTTTTTGTTTGTTTGTTTTTCTTCTTATTTCTTTTCTATGATATCATATTCTGTCATAACTAAATTACTTGCAATTAATTAAAGTTAAAAAATTCTTCAGACAAAATATTTCAGAATTAAAGTTTATTCTCAATGTGAATGATTTATGTTTTATCTATGTTCAGAACACCTCTAAATTAAAGCAATTTTCCATTAGTAGCTAAACAAACTTGTTAGGTAAACAAGGAAAACTGGCCTGGATGCATTTATTGCAAATATGCAGATGAAAGATCAAACGCACGCTGCTTCCCCCGGTCCTCCACCAATATATTTCAGATGTATATTTATATCAACTTTTTTTTTTTTTTTAATAATAGATCAAGAAGTAATAGTGCTCTGCCTTTCTGCGTGGTTTGGTGACCACCTAAGAGCTAAACAATGAGAAGAATATGGAGCTGTATAATAACATTGTTGAGCAGCTTGATACTGTAAACAGGTTTCATATAACAAATTTATAAAATCCAAAAGCTTCCCACTAGCTATTTCTTCCTTTTCCATTTTCAAACCAAAGACAATTTGGCTATGAAAAACAGCAGATGTAATTGCTTGTGTCCTGCTGGTGATATCTAGCTGTCCAGAGACATGTGTAATGGTCATCAGTGGCTGTTCAAATTGCAGGAATCACCTTTTGGAATGTGCTGGCCACAGTTATTTACAGGAAAGGGGTAAATCTGTGTCAGGAAACAACTGATTTCTGGTGGAAAGAAATCAGTTGTCTTCATTCAGCAGCAACACCGATAACCCCTTGCAACTCCCACTGCATGAAAACAACGCTACAGAAGTCTTGAAACTTGACCTGGGTTCATTAACCTTGAGCATGACTGAGTCAACTTGGAGATGACTCCTAGCCAAACATTAGGAAACTCATACAGGCACTGATGGCCTCAGATCAAAGTCACGAGGAAACAGAGCTGTTTCTACTGTTCATTTACATCTAAAACTCAAGAGGATGAAACTTACATGAAAAATGAAATAGACCAAATATTTTAATTAACCCCTCTGGGAAATGCCGCACAACTTCACACATCTCTGCAAGTAAAAACAGAGAATATGAATAAGTGATGTGTCCAAGCTATCAAGCTGAGAAAACAATGTGAACTGCCCATTCCCTCCAAGGATATTCAGGTTAGGTAGCTCAATTCTATTTATACTACTGTGTATGAGAGCCTACAGATATCTGCATACACAAACCTGATTGTGACAGCAGTATTTACACATCCTGTAAGTACCTTTACTGAACACATCCTATATGACTGAGTATAGTTCTGCCTGTGTCTGTGTGGTACTATTTGAAGACAACATACATTTATAAAATTCTATATTAATAGCTAAGATATTTAGTATACTTGCTGTTCTACATCAAGATCTTAAATGAAACTTTACCATTTTATGGATATCACAGGCTGTCTGCATAGTCTGAAAGTGCAAGGAGACGATAGCCTTAGTCAGTAGTACAGCAGGGGCTCCCAAGGTACCATGCCTAGGTAGAAAGGGTACGCAGAGATTTCATAGGACTTTCAGCATTCAGGAGCAGAGAGCAGGCATTTGAAAGGGACAATGTAATTCTTACGTGTTTTCACTGGAGTTATAGTGATGGTAGATGCACTTCGGTCTGAGATGAAGCAGTGGGAATTCATTAAGTAGTCTGCTCCACAGAGACTCACGTTACTCCTTTTCTAACTGTATGGCTAATGTCCACTCACAGATTCCTCCCAAAAAGTGTGAATTGATGGAGAGGATTAGCACAGCAGAAGACCATTTTGAAGTCCTTAGAGTTTCAGCCCTGGTTGTCATTCGCAGCAGATACAACCCTTCCCACTATCATACCAGTTAGTTAGCAATTTGTTAAAAGATTCTGATACCTGCCCAGTACTTTCTATCTTCAAGTTAGGACACAGCCATGTGATTCTTTGGACAAAAAAAAAAAAAAAAATGAAATAAATAAATAAAAGATCCGTTTAAATTCAAAAGGCTTGCAAGCTTTGAAACATTTTATTTTTCAAAAGATGCAGTTTTGGGAAGGTGGGAAGAATATCCCCTGCAAGTGGATATTCTTGCATTCTAATAATCTCCACACTATAATTCTCAAAGGACTATCCAACCATTTCATTTGTATCTTCTGTCTTTTTGGGCCATCTGAATTGTTCTCCTAAATGCTACGTTAAGTAGGAAAATAAAAAGTTTTCATAATGTATTCCTAACAATGCAACTCAGAAAATGACTAATAGTAAGTTACAGTAAAATAGCAGCACATTCTTCTTTTGTTAAACCATGGATTTCTCAGGAGAAGAAAGAATGGGGAAAACAAACAAACAAACAAACAAACAAAAAAACAGATGTTAAGTTATCCTCATAATAAATACATGGGTTGAGATGTCATAAACTGTTCTCTTTGTGAAGGGAAGTATCCTGCAACTTCTTTGTTCTGACCGTATAACTTCAACCATTCTTCATATATTTATAGCAAAAAAGATGAATCCTTTAGTCGTTTTACAGGTTTTGCTTCACATGTTTCTGATTAAAATCTAGCATTTTGCATGGGAACAGCTTGAAAAATACCAGAAAATGCAGAGCTGCAATGCATGCACAGCCCTGAAAAGTTCAAACAATATGCAGTAACAAATAAAAAATGGATGCCAAAGAGATTTTGTGGAGCAAAAATGAACTGGTTCTCTATGATCTAGATCATGTGTTATTAAATCAGGAGACCAGGGAATGAAATAGGTCACAGGGGGTTGACTTGGATGCAGCCCCTGCTATGTGCTTGTTCTGTGTCAGGTACACCAGAGCAGAGGTGTCTAGGTTTTACCTGACACCTCTGCTGAACTCAGCGTGTCACCACCGGTCAGCATCAGAGCCCAAACATAATAGAAGAGTACAGGCTCACCAAAACACACTATACTTTATTTATACAGCCCTTTCTTAATACAGCTAGACCTTTATATGTGTTGCTTTTACATTACTTTCAGCAGGGATTCAAATTTTCCCACTCAGAACTTGACAATGCTGGCATATTTCAAGAATGTTTTCCTAAAAACTTATCATGTAGTGCTTTCTAATGCATCTCAGATTTGGCCTGGCCAGGGAAACTGAAGGATTATCTTATTACCAGCTTTTCTCATTCTAGTAGTAATGGCACTGCCCCATAAATATTAACCTCCCATGTGAGGTTAGTAATCCATAATCTGTATACCATGGATGTGAAGAAAACTTCTTATGTTGATCCAGTCACATTACTGCTGAGGCCTAAAATCTGATTGCAAAAGGGCTAGAAATTGGCCTCAACAGAACTTAGTGGAGTTCATGGACAAAGGTGTTTCCCTTTGGATTTGTGGCTGATGGGAGAATTTTAAAGCAAGTTTATGCTAAACCAGATAATCATTTTATGAACTTCATCGTTATTCAGATGTTGAATTTCAGAGATAACTGCTCACGTTTCAGTATGTAAAGATTAGCTTCTGTTCATAATGAATACATCAATATTACTATTGACTTCAGTGGAGGTGGGAGTTGGGTTTTAAAGTAGGAAACTGTGACCTCAGTTTGCTTTTCTTTTCAGTGAAAAGAAATCACTTGCTGACCTAAACTGAATCTCAGAAATAAGGTTATAAACATTTCACAGCTGGACTCTGAGTTAAGGAGGAGTTGACTGCCTTAAATATGGAAGCAGAATAGAAATGAAAATGGAAAACAAATAAATCATAGGATGATAGAATATTCCGAATTGGAAGGGAAACACGAAAATCACCTGGAGGGGTCACATAACTAGTTAAATAAAACAAGCCAGACCCTTGATCATCTTTATAGCACTTCTCTGGACTCATTTTAACATGTCCATGTCCTTGTGATGGGAGTCCCAGGGCTAGGTGCAGCACTCCATGTGGGGTCTCATAAGAGCAGGGCAGCGAGGGGGAATTACCTCCCTTGACCTTCTGGCCACAGTGCTTTTGATACAGCCCAGGAGTATGCTAATTCTGCATGAAACTGTTCTGGGAAATGCTCTAACAAGGATTTTATATTTATTTATTTATTTATAGTGTATTGCTGTTGTTTTTTATAAATTAAAATGAAATTTATGAATGAAAAGTCTAACACTTTTTTTTTTCCTTTTTCTTAGTGTTTGTTTTTTTTTTATTATTATTTTTTTTTAGCAATAGTATTCTTTATCTGTTATTTACTACTTTTGAACTTTCTCAGAATTTTTTGTTTAAGCTTAGTAGAGCACCATGTTTATTGATCACATTGCCAGATCACACTGGCATTGCGATGGCTGACAGCATTTCATGTCCTCCCTAAAGTTAGCCAGCTGTGTACTCTTTTTCAGCTTGTATGTAAATAGCATGTTTTATTCATGCAATTGTTGCCAATGACAAATTATGTCATTATATGTCATTATATTTGTCATGTCATTATGTCATTATATTATGTCATATATTCAACAAGTTGAATATGAGCCGGCAGTGTGCCCTGGCAGCCAGGAGGGCCAACCGTGTCCTGGGGTGCATCAAGCACGGCATCGCTAGTAGGTCGAGGGAGGTTATTGTCCCGCTCTACTCTGCACTGGTGCGACCTCACCTCGAGTACTGTGTGCAGTTCTGGGCACCACAGTATAAAAAGGACATGAAACTGTTGGAGAGTGTCCAGAGGAGGGCTACGAAGATGGTGAAAGGCCTGAAGGGGAAGACGTACGAAGAACGGCTGAGGGCACTGGGCCTGTTCAGCCTGGAGAAGAGGAGGCTGAGGGGAGACCTCATCGCAGTCTACAACTTCCTCCTAAGGGGGTGTCGAGAGGCAGGAGACCTTTTCTCCATTAACACCAGCGACAGGACCCACGGGAACGGGGTTAAGCTGAGGCAGGGGAAGTTTAGACTTGACATCAGGAGGGGGTTCTTCACAGAGAGGGTGGTTGCACACTGGAACAGGCTCCCCAGGGAAGTGGTCACTGCACCGAGCCTGACTGAATTTAAGAAGAGATTGGACTGTGCACTTAGTCACATGGTCTGAACTTTTGGGTAGACCTGTGCGGTGTCAAGAGTTGGACTTGATGATCCTTAAGGGTCCCTTCCAACTCAGGATATTCTATGATTCTATGATTCTATGATTCTATGTTACCTGTATGTACTTCTCCCTAGAAGGCTATAGAGAGGCAGCAATTTTTGCTTTGTTTTCTGTGAGTATTTATTACTGGTGTGCAAAATCTGACACAACTAACAAGAGAAGAGACAGGGAACCAATCTCATCTCAATATATCTTAATATCAGGTAATTTAAATGTCTTGTGGGAAATTGGTATTTTATTAAAGAGAAATGCTACATGAACATTTTTCTTTAGGCTGAAGTGTGCACTTGATTCTACATCAACAGGCTTGACCTTAAAAGACTAACTTACAAATCAGAGAACAAAAAACTTTTGAATAAGTGCCAGGTTAATTTTACCTGATTTTTTTTTTTTTAATTATTATTATATAATTTAAATGCTGCTTGTACAAAAACTGTGTTGTTTTGCACTTAGTACTAACAGCGTATAAGAAATCGGAGTGGATCATTTGCATTCAGTTTTCATGTACGCCATTTGTTATTAATCACCTATTATTTCAATTAGCAAGGTTTCTGTGAGGGGAATTAATAGAAAAAAAAATCAAAGATTCAAATTCATGGGTGTTTTTGTTTGCTTGTTTTTGTATTTATGAATTTCCTGTTACCAAGGTTATGTGTGTTTTAAATGACCTACGTCTAAAACCGAATTGTGAACTGGACTGAACTGGACTATTACCAGTCAGGAAGCCATAGATAATCAAACGTTTCCAGGAGGAGATATTCATTAACTGAAAATGAATAACTTCTCATGGGGGTGGGTTAAGAAGAGGACAAGGAAGTATGTCATTTTCACATACTGCTGTATTTCTATTTTAAAATCTCTTAATTATAAAGTGTTCTGTGCCTACTGAATCATTACACTCTTTAACTTAGAGTTAAATTAGCACATCAGGGTTTTGATGAAGTGATTAAAAACAAACAAACAAAAACAACATAAAATATTCTTAAGGTAATAAGTAAGTTATTTCTTGGACATGTCTAATTTTCACTGAATATAATAGCATATTGGAGAGGGAAGAGAGATTCTCTTCTGTAGTCTAGGTCAAATTTTTCCCCTAGGAAAGTAAAGGCAAAAATTCTAGTGATCTTCCTTAGATGAGAGACTACCCATTTAACACAGGTAATTTATTTATGATTATTTGATTGGTAATTGATTTAATGAAACAGCTTTGAACTATATATGGTTTTGTACCCAAATTCCAATTTCATATTCCTGAAAAAACAAAGCATTGCAGCTTTATTTTTTATTGATCCAGAAGCATACACAGTGTGATGATACAAAGGCACAAGTACACGGAAAAAAAACAGTCTCAGACAAATGATACATATTAAACAAACAAACAAACAAACAAAAACAACCATAAAACAATAAGCATGCATGCAGAAAAGAAAAATAAAGTTTAGTAATAGGAAATATCAAGGGATGTCTATATCATAAGTGTGCATCTTGTATTAATAAAACTAAAATTGGAATCATTTTGTGCAACAAAGCCTGGTATAATACTGAAATGAATATTTCCTACTTTAAAATAATACTGTCACCAGTTCAAGACACAGCCCCTGAGAAATTACAGAACCATAGAGTCATTAAGGTTGGAAAAGACCTCCAGGATCACCCTTTCCAACCATTCCCCTACCACTGATATGACCCACTAAACCATGTCCCTAAGCACCATGTCCAACCTTTCCTTGAACACCCCTGCAGACGGTGACTCCACCACCTGCATGGGCAACTCGTCCTAATGCCTGACTGCTCTTTCTGAGAAGAAAAGTCTCCCCATTTCCAACCTAAACCTCCCCTGGTGCAACTTCAGGCCATTCCCTCTAGTCCTACAACTAGTTACCTGTGAGAAGGGGCCAACCCCTAGCTTCCCACAACTTCTTCTACAACTTTCAGGTAGTTGTAGAGAGCAATAAGGTCAACCCTGAGCTTCCTCTTCTCCAGACTAAACAACCCAGTTCCCTCAGCCACTCCTCATAAGACTTGTACTCCAGGCCCTTCACCAGCTTCGTAGCCCTTCTCTGGACATGCCCCAGGGCCTCGATGTCCTTCTTGTAGTGAGGGGCACAAAACTGAACACAATACTCGAGGTACTCACCAGAGCAGAGTACAGGCTGCACCTCCCTGGTCCTGCTGGCTACACTATTCCTGATACAAGCCAGGATGTTGTTGGCCTTCTTGCCCACCTGGGCACACTGCCAGCTCATGTTCAGGTGAGCATCAATCAGCACCCCCAGATCCTTTTCCTCTACACAGCTTTCCAGCCACTCTGCCCCAAGCCTGTAGCACTGCATGGGTTTGTTGTGGTCAAAGTGCATGACCCATCACTTAGCCATGTTGAACCTCATCCCATTGACCTCTGATCATTGACCCAACCTGTCAAGGTCCCTTTGCAGGGCCTTCCTAACCTCCTGCACGTCCCCCCAGCTTGGTGTCATCTCCAAATTTACAGAGGGTGCACTCAGTAAATTATGAAATTTGAGAAATTATGAAAGGAAATGTAGGTGACAAAGAGCATGTCCTCACTGACATCTGAGTTTTAAACATTTAGACATTTCTTCTCAGAAAGAGCAGTCGGGCATTGGAACAGGTTGCCCAGGGAGGTGGTGGAGAACAAGGTTAGAGTGTGATTTATCTGGAAACTTGTTCCTAAGGTCTTAAAGAAAAAAAAAAAAAGGAAAAAAAAATGAAATGCTTGAAAGACTGCAATATTTTTTTCTACTATTAATGATTCTTGCCATATACACTATTAAAGTTAAAGCCTTTCTTTAGTTATTAGTCTTGCAGTAGATTGCTAATAAAACAGTAAGCAGTAACCCTAAAATCACTGTTTGCAAGATGACATAGTAGCCACCACAACATACCTTCAGTGCCTACAGCAACACTTTTTCCAAGGAAATACCCACTTGCCTAAAGCAAATGTTACCATGTGCTAGGCTGGCCAGGCATTAAGAGGCCACAGGCACAGATCTTCTGCATCTGAAGGACTTACTAGAGGCAATGCTGACAACGAAACTGGGACCCACAAAGCAGCTTCTTAAGAAACAATCCTGTTAGTGCCAATAGCATATCATATTACTTGTTCCTAACTGGCATGGTATGTATTTGTTACAGCTCTGTATATATTTACTGTATATGTATTTTGTAACTGGAATGTTTTCGCTCTAAAAATTCTGACCTTGATTACAGCTTTTCCTTGACATTTTTCAGATTCAGTTGCATGAGGTCATGTAAAGCAAGTTATAAGCTCAGAATCAAGTTATTATAGAATGAGTTCAGACTTGCCAAAGTGTTTATTCTTCCCTGGTTATTCAATCCACAATTACATTTCCAAAACTGATTGCCTAATTGTCTGAGTAAATAAAGAATAGATATAAGAAATAAACAAACAGACAAAAACATACAAGGCACCTCATGAAATAAATAAAAACTGAAATCAGTTCTGAAGCTTCAGATAGTTGTGCAGAAGGTTCCTTCCCAGAAGATACTTATGTTGTTTAACTATTTAAATAGAGAGCTGAGTTAGGATCTGAGGAGGGAGGGGACAAGGGAAAGGAAGAGTAGGGGAGGGAGTGCTTTTTTCAGCACAGTGATAAGTAATCTTAGAAAATTTTTTTCCCTTCCTCTCACATCATTTACATATCTGTATAGCTTAACTTTTTTTGGTCTAGATTTTTTTTTCCTTGATGAGAAAAAACACCTGAATGCAAACGTCAGTTTTGACAACCTCCATCAGTGCACTTCGTTTATTTATTTTTAGTAACAACCATAACTATTTCATGGCGAGCCAACACTGCATACAGCTAAGCAAGTCAGAAACCTGAATACATGAATAACATTGGATATGGGATCCCCTGAGGTTTTCAGACTGAATTATGCCCAAATGGTAAGCCCCGCTGCCTAAAGCTACACCTGACCCACTTCATTTATTAGCAATAAATCTGAAGTGATGCTTTCTGGGGTGATGAGAAATGGCTGAGCTCCCCCTGCCACTGCCCACCCCGGGGCACCTCTCTGCATGCCTGCCCTGCCCCTGCAACACCCATATGGCTGCGCTGCTTCTGGGCCGAGATGCAGCATGGACCACCAGGTGGTAGCAATGGCTGGACCCTGGGACATCTCCGAGCCAGCCATTCAGCTAGTCCTGCCCTTTCTGCATGCTGGTTGTAGAAGCAGCCATGAATAAAAAGGCTGTTTTTTTTTTTTTTTTTTTTTTTTTTTTTTTGTTTGTTTGTTTGTTTGTTTTTTTCTCTGTTATTTGCAGGTAGCTCCTGTAATTAAGAAGAAGATGGATCTGAAATCCATGCTTTAGATTTAATTATGAAAAAATGACCCTACACACTTTTTGATCCATATATGCAATGTAGATTGCAACACATGCAGACTCCACAGTTGTGGGAAACAGGTCTCTGATCTGGGATGCCATCCCCAGTCAGCCCCTACCACAAAAGAAAGATGAGCATGCCCTTCTCAGACCTGAAGCAGAAAAACAACCAAACAAGCAAAAAAAGCACAGAGACCATGGTATGCCGTTTCTCTTCTGACATTTCCTAGCAGCAGGTGCCCTGAGCTGCTCTGTCAGGCCAGAAGAGGACTTTGGGCTTGGAGTGCCCCCAAAAGTTGAGATTTAGCTTTGCTGATATGAAGATATAGCTAAAATGCACAAACCTGACCCCAAATTATGTGTGGCATTATGCTGGAATAAACCTTCAGTAAGGATGTGTGAAAACTTTTAAGCCAGGTGATCATTGTTCACTTATTGATCATTTTTTGGAGATCATCAGAGGCCAAACTTTGTCCATTCATTCACCATGCATCACTACTTCATTGTTTTTCATGTGACTTCAGGTAAGACTGAGTAGAAAATCCAATCCTACATCTTGTTCTTAACTAGTTAAGGTCAAATAGGATTTGCTTACCATTTTCTGGCTGAAAAGCTGGTTATTACCATTTAAGTGACACAATGATTTTATCCAGTTATTAATTATAATTAAAAAAATGTAGTAGCTTTAAACAAAAATAAGAAAGAACATAATTTTGAAAAATGGATATGTAAACCCAGGTAGGTGGGAAGCGATTTTAGGCTAACATGACAGGCTATTTTATAAGTATTCACATAAACTTGAGACACTTGGGAAATTATGCCCCTAGAAGAAGTCAGGCCATTCTTAAGCTAACATTTCAAAGTGTTATTTGACTTAATTTCATTACATTAGAGGAAAGGTGGATGAAAGAAATCCATCTAAAATTAATGCATATTCTCATTTCAGCACTGACCCTCAAATGACAAGTTATTAGTTCGCTCTTCATTTTAAAATTTTACTCTATCTTAAAGTACAAACTTGTCAGCATTTTAGTGAAGTTAGAAAAGTAAATGTCTATATAGCAAACATATTTATGTTTTACATTTCGAAAAATAATTTATAAATGCAAAGCCAATGCTTTATTTCTAACCTGTGCAAATTTTATCTACTTAACACCACGTTTTCCATGAATACGATTCTCAACAGAATTCATTGCTGAGATATGGTTGGGACTTTGTTTTACAGAAGGTGTGGGGTATACCTCAAAAACAAACAACCAAGCAATCAAAACAAAACAAAACAACACAAAACAAATCATAACATTGTGACCACGAAATGGTGGAGTTCACTATTCTTGGCGGGGCCAGGAAGGGAACCAGTAAAACCACTGTATTGGACTTTCGGAGGGCTGACTTTGGGCTGCTCAGGACACTTGTTGGTGGAGTCCCATGGGAGGCGGTTCTGAAGGGCAGAGGGGTCCAGGAAGGCTGGGCGCTCTTTAAGAGGCAAATCCTAATGGCGCAGGAGCGGTCTATTCCCATGCGCCCAAAGATGAGCCAGCGGGGAAGAAGACCGGCCTGGCTCAACAGAGAATTGTGGCTTGAGCTTAGGAGAAAAAAGAGGGTTTATAATCTTTGGAAAATTGGGCAGGCCACTAAGGAGGACTATAAGGATGTAGCGAGGCTGTGCAGGGACAAGATTAGGAAGGCCAAAGCTCGTCTGGAGCTCAATCTGGCTACTGCCGTTAAAGATAATAAAAAACGCTTTTATAAATACATCAACACAAAAAGGAGGACTAGGGAGAATCTCCATCCTTTACTGGATGCAGGGGGAAACCTAGTTACAAGAGATGAGGAAAAGGCGGAGGTGCTCAATGCCTTCTTTACCTCAGTCTTTAGCGGCAAAACCGGTTGCTCTCTGGATACCCAGTACCCAGAACTGGTGGAAGGGGACGGGGAGCAGGATGTGGCCCTCACCATCCACGAAGAACTGGTTGGTGACCTGCTACGGCACTTGGATGTCCACAAATCGATGGGGCCGGATGGGATCCACCCAAGGGTACTGAGAGAACTGGCAGATGAGCTGGCCAAGCCCCTATCCATCATTTATCAGCAGTCCTGGCTATCGGGGGAGGTCCCAGCTGACTGGCGGCTAGCAAATGTGACGCCCATCTACAAGAAGGGCCGGAGGGCAGACCCGGGGAACTACAGGCCGGTCAGTTTGACCTCAGTACCAGGGAAGCTCATGGAGCAGATCCTCTTGGGAGTCATCATGCGGCACTTGAAGGGCAAGCAGGCGATCAGGCCCAGCCAGCATGGGTTTATGGAAGGCAGGTCCTGCTTGACGAACCTGATCTCCTTCTACGACAAAGTGACGCGCTGGGTGGACGAGGGAAAGGCTGTGGATGTGGTCTACCTTGACTTCAGCAAGGCTTTTGACACCGTCTCCCACAGCATTCTCCTCAAGAAACTGGCTGCTCTTGGCTTGGACTGGCGCACGCTTCGTTGGGTTAGAAACTGGCTGGATAGCCGGGCCCAAAGAGTTGTGGTGAATGGAGCCAAGTCCAGTTGGAGGCCAGTCACTAGTGGCGTCCCCCAGGGCTCGGTGCTGGGGCCGGTCCTCTTTAACATCTTCATCAATGATCTGGATGACGGCATTGAGCGCACCCTCAGTAAGTTTGCAGATGACACCAAGCTAGGTGCGTGTGTCGATCTGCTCGAGGGTAGGAAGGCTCTGCAGGAGGATCTGGATAGGCTGCACCGATGGGCTGAGGTCAACTGCATGAAGTTCAACAAGGCCAAGTGCCGGGTCCTGCACCTGGGGCGCAATAACCCCAAGCAGAACTACAGGCTGGGAGAGGAATGGTTGGAGAGCTGCCAGGCAGAGAAGGACCTGGGAGTGATGGTGGACAGTCGGCTGAATATGAGCCAGCAGTGTGCTCTGGTGGCCAAGAAGGCCAACGGCATCCTGGCTTGTATCAGAAACACTGTGACCAGCAGGGCTAGGGAGGTGATCGTCCCCCTGTACTCGGCTCTGGTGAGGCCGCACCTCGAGTACTGTGTTCAGTTTTGGGCCCCTCGCTACAAGAAGGACATCGAGGTGCTTGAGCGGGTCCAAAGAAGGGCGACGAAGCTGGTGAGGGGCCTGGAGAGCAAGTCCTACGAGGAGCGGCTGAAGGAGCTGGGCTTGTTCAGCCTAGAGAAGAGGAGGCTCAGGGGTGACCTTATTGCTCTGTATAAGTACATTAAAGGAGGCTGTAGCGAGGTGGGGGTTGGCCTGTTCTCCCATGTGTCTGGTGACAGGACGAGGGGGAATGGGCTAAAGTTACGCCAGGGGAGTTTTAGGTTAGATGTTAGGAAGAGCTTCTTTACTGAAAGGGTTGTGAGGCATTGGAACGGGCTGCCCAGGGAGGTGGTGGAGTCACCATCCCTGGAAGTCTTCAAAAGACGTTTAGATGTAGAGCTTAGGGATATGGTTTAGTGGGGACTGTTAGTTTTAGGTCAGAGGTTGGACTCGATGATCTTGAGGTCTCTTCCAACCTAGAAAATTCTGTGATTCTGTGATTGTAACGCTAGATTCACAGTGATGAAACCAATTGACCATTAAGATATTCCATCACTACTGAGGAACATTACCAAAAGCCCACAGATAAGCACAGGAGACATGCTATGTTCCCTACAAACACTTTCAGCAATTAGAAATTGGTGGGTGTTCCAGGTCAGATGTTACATAATTTTGACAGATATTAGAAATCTTCAGTTCCATTACACATTTCTGTTATGTTCTTCTAAACATAAATTCCAGGAATTATTAGTTCCATATATTTTCCATCTTACAAAAATAAAGTCTTTTTTGACCTTTCAAGTTGTTTCTTGAACATATCTTTGTTTCTATACTAATAGAAAATGATGATTTGTTCCTATTGACACTCTCTTGTATTGAGTTCTCCCAATCTTTTACAAATGAAAGAGGTGCAATCTTACATAGAAGACCAGTATGTTTGATCAATGTACAGCAATCACCTCCTTTTTAAGATGAGTATCCAGAATTTCATATACACTTGAATTTTTAAAACATCATATTTCCTTTCCCCTGCCCTACCCTCCTCCCCCTTCCTTTTCTATTTTTTCATAAATACTTATAAAAGTAATGAAAACCTGAGAAAGATTGCTTATAATAATTTTCCCTTTGCTGAGTTCTCTGTGCAGGTAAGACATATTTTTACGTTACGCTAACATGTTAATCACCTACAACAAAAGCAACAGGAGAAAGCTGTTGTTTTGACTGTGACATAAATTTGGACAAGTTTGATCATAGGGGGGAACAGAACTTAGCTTTTTGGCCATATTTTCATATTAAAAAAAAATAAAAAGTTGTTATTTGTACAGTTCTATTGCCGTTTCATTTTTATACCGCAATAAAAATACCAATGCCCAATCTCCAAGATGGTTTTACAGTTGGGCAGTTACCACATAATTAATTTATATAATTCTGGTAACAAAAGAATGAATGCTCATTGACAGAGAAGAAAGATTTTTTCTCCAAAATCAGTAAATTTAAGCTCTTCATCTTTCTCTGCCTTTACTCATGCTCTATCTGTCTGCACAGTGGTTAAAGTTGAACATCTAAAGTGGAAAATAACAACGATCAAGATTATAAACATAATGAATATGCTGTAGGTAGATCAACATTTCTCAAGAATAAAGAAAGGTTCCACACAGTGGTAATGTGATCTACATTACAGGCATGGCCATTTTGTTATGGGTTTTCTGAAGCAGAAAAAGAATCAGAAAATAAATAAATAAATTAATTAATTAATTTTAAAAAAAATCTATGAAATGGCAAATCAGATTTTCTGGTTATATCTTCACTGATATGTAATTATTTGCACAAAGGTCTGAGCTTCTGTTATCAGTATATGACCTCTAAAACATACACAATGGTTCCCTGCTATGCAAGCAATTCTTCATATGAACTGCATAATCCCTCATTTGATAAAGGCGTGATTTATGCTTCTGTTTTCAACTCCAAGTACATTAATGATTCTGTTTTATGAATTAATGAACATGCAAACACCTAAAAACATGCCCTTTCCCTATGTCCTTGTACTGGAAGCCAGTGAAATTAGGTTGCAAACTGAAACAGAAAATAAAAGCAGGGCAACTATGTCTGAAGCTTTAATTTAAAGTTAAAGATTTAACTTAAATCTGTCCTAGCTCTGCACAAAAGAGAATGGAGCTTAAGAAAGCCTTGTCTGTGACTGGATACCAAGATGAACCAAGAAATGATTACCATCTATGTTCACAAAATCACAGAATGGCTTGGATTGGAAGGGACCTCAAAGATTATCTAGTTCCAAGCCCCCTGCCATAGGCAGGGATACCACTCACTAGATCAGGTTGCTCAGGGCCTCGTCTAACACGGTCTTGAACACTTCCAAGTGATGGGGCATCCACAGCTTTTCTGGGCAACCTGTTCCAGTGCTTCACCACCCTCTGAGTGAAAAATTTCCTCTTAACGTCTAATCTAAATCTCCCCTCTTTTAATTTAAAACCATTCTCCCTTGTCCTGTCAATGTCTGCCCAAATAAAGTCACTCTCCATCTTTTTTTTTTTTTTTTATCAGCCTCCTTTAAGCATTGAAGAGCTGTAATGAGGTCTCCCCCGAGCTTGTCTTCTGTACACCGAACAGCCCCACCTCTCTCAGCCTTTCTGCACAGGAGAGGTGCTCCAGCCCTTTGATCAGCTTCATGGCCCTCCTCTGGACCTGCACCTCAACATCTTTCTTGTGCTGTAAAGATGCCCCAGAACTGGATGTAGGAGGGCAGAGCAGAGGGGGACAATCACCTCCCTCGACCTGCTGGCCAGTCCTCTCTTGATGCAGCCCAGGTGCAGTCAGCCTTCTGGGCTGCAATCATGCACTCCTGGAAGTATTAGCTGTTAATGTTCACACTATAAGATTAAAGGAAGCAAGTGTTCATGTATGAGCAAAAGTGAGAAGGATTAAATATTATATTTTAAGGTAAAATTCAATGTCTGCTCTTTTTACATGTAACAAGAGCCACTGCCGGGGTTTGAAGGAAGCACATGGTAGCACTAACTGCCTCTGCTGCTAACAATCGCCAGCAAGCCTAGATGATAAGTGTGGGTGACTGACATTCCAGAATTGTTGAAGGTGAAACGATTTCCCAATTGTGCACCAACAAAGATCCATATTGGATTCTACTCCTTCACACTTAAAATGTTTTGTCTGTATAACATGGCTACTCAAGAGCAGGGAAGCAAAAAGTCCATGGAGTGCCCCTGAAGATCTCAGCTAACTAACTAACTAACATTAACAAATGATGGAGCAAAAAAAAGAAGAAGCACCATCTATTATTACTTGTTTAAAAAAAAAGGAAGCAAATGTACTGCACAGAGAATCCTTCTTGTATCTGTTCCAGAACTGCCCAGAAATATTTTCTGCGGTTGAGCATGGACTCCCTCAGTAGCCAGAAATGATCAGTGATACTTAATTAAAGGCACTACATAAGACATTTTTAATTGTTCATGAATTTTGAATTATATATTTTAAATAGTTTTGTTTTCTATTTAGAAAAAGAAAAAACAGAAGATGCTATTGCAGTAAAAATTCTTTAAAAGAATATGAGAGGGGTAGGGAACGTAGTAAAATAATGGTAGGAAAATGAACAAAACAAATGCCTTCACCATTTGGAATAAGGAACACAAATAAAATACTAACCCCTAGGGGAAAAATACAATTGAGCCCCCCACTCACAAACACCCCACCCCTCCCCCTGGGGATTAGTATTTCAGAACACTATAAATTAAAATTACTTTTTAATAAATGTAACAACCATAGTTTATTCAGGATTCAGAAGAAAACTGGAGTGGAGAAACTGAAGTTTCCCTATATCCTGAGAGTGAACTCTCTGTATTCTCAGAGAAGTATTTCACTGTGTGCACAGCCACAGCACTCCACAAAAATCCTATACCTGCCTAGTCCTGCATGTCCAGTAAAGCACAGCTACAATGATAGAAAGCCTTCTCCTCTCAGCAGACTCAATTTCACCTGAAAATAAATCTTACATGCATGGAATTAAATCATGTATTCAGATACACTTCTGTAACCAAAAACTGTCTGGATTTCTTTGTGTTTGTTTTTAACATTACTGATCTATACACTTCAGAAGTTAGAATTAACCCAAAAAGCAGGATAAATTATTTGAAAGATAAATTATTTGAAAGATAAAATATATTCAAAAGTACGATACGTTTACTTTAGGAGACCTCAGTAAAACATTATCTTCAAAGGCAAAATTATCTAAGTACTAATTTCCCTCAGGCATTCATTCAAAATTCAGTGCTCTGCTAAATACTTTTATTTGAGAAATCACAGAAGTTTCAGTCTGATTCCAGTCTTGAGTCTTTTGTTGTTATTGTTGTTCTGCTTTCTTCTCAAGTATTTTGAATATTCTGTTTTTAAATCACAATGTTAATTTGAGGGCAAAGACAAAAATTCCAGCAATTCAAGGTGAAATATGCCATTAGCAGACTGCATAAGGTGAGCAGGGTTCTGTGTGTGAATTAGAGCACTGGACAGTGAAGTAAATGGAGGATGCACGGTATCGTCAGCACAGTCAAATGAATATATGTGTGTTTTCCTTTGAAGTGGCAAGCCTTTTTTTCTTCATGCAGCCACCTGCAGAGTAAGACAACATTTAGAAAGTGAAAACCTCATCTGACTGAAAAGGAAAAGACTTTCCTCCGACAGCTGAAGATGGAAAAAAATCTTGCCCAGAAGCATGCAATGTCCAAAGCACTGCCTCCTGTTGCTCTCAGAGGAATCCCAGCTACATCCAGGGGTGCTCATAAACCTTGGGGGGACAGGGCTGAAACTGTTATTGTTTATATAACTGAAGGAAATAAATGAAAGACAGAAGGGGACAGCCCTTGGAGCATCCCTCCAACCAACAGACAGGCTGACCACTCTCCAAGACTGCTGAAGGGGATGTAGACTCAAGGGAAAAGCTGGAATTCAGGTAGCAGGGGAGCATCCCAGAGTATGCTCACTGCATATCAGAAGAATAAAGCTTTCCTGACTGCTGAAAATGGTGGTTAGAGGAACGGACTCTGCTGTTTTTATTCTGAGACCTAGTACCTCCAATGCATTATCACTATAAATCTTCCTGCATTCAATTACTACTGTACTTGAACTGAGAGAGCTGACTATTTAGTGACCCAGAAAATGTGTCACTCTCCACAGGATGCAGTTCTGCTAACCATTATCCATCTACCTGCTGTTACTCATGAAATGCATTTTGCTGACTACAGCAACTATAACCACTTTATTCTATTTTATTTCTGCACATCGAATACCATCTTCCTAAAATGAATTCCTGTAATTAAGATGCTCAGCGGAGCTGAGGAGTTCTATAATATGGTTAAATGAGGCTGGAATATTATCACATTATGTAATTTACAGCTTACAAAGTGTAAGCACTCCAGGCCCAGAATACAGAATAGCCTTCACAAGTCTACAGCCCAAAACTTGGGAAGAAATTCTGAGCTGCCAAGATCAGAATCTTAATTGAAATGGGTCAGACATCTTAATTACAGTGGTTTCCAATCAAAGTTCAAGTCTTCTGTCTCCCTGGAGATTTACTCTACCCTTCTCCTCAGAGCCGTATATTAGTCCCTGGTTCATCTGTCTGTCATCTTTGCCAGACAGACAAAACTGACACTCACTGGAACCCCACTCACACTTCTTTTGTACTGCAATTCATTTCCTGTGTATCCTGCCTTCACTGTGTTACCTCTGCTTTCAAAATCCTGATCACTGTCACCTTCACTGACATGATTCTCATCTTCTGGGATGCTTACTGCTTAACTGCTCTTCTTTAGACCCTCCACATGGCTGTGCTAAAAGTACTTTTGTTTCCTTGTATTGTCCAGGCATATGAGAAATTTTATCACTCTTTTTTTTTTTTAATTTATTTTTTTATTATTATTTTTTTTCCTGGTTTGCATTATGTTACTGTTGTTTTCCATGCATGCAAGATTGTAGTGTATACTATAGGTCTAACCTCTTTTTCAGACTGCACAGGTTTGTTGAAAAATCCTGAGTAAAACTAAAAATACTACACTATTGTTTTTATAACAAGCAGCCATGCTTCCCAGGGGTGCTCCTGTCTTATCATGAAGAGATATGTGACACTATGGGGTGGCCCAAGAATAAAGGGAAAGTAAAAGTAAAAAGAAGGATGCTCTGTAAATAACATATGCAAATCATATGCAGATAAATCCTGGCATGATCAGTTGTGCTGTTTTGAGAAGAAACAAGAAGAGTTCACTTTTAATAAAATCTCCATAAAAGTGAGAGCAGTTTCCAAACTCAAGTGAAAAAAAGCAACACAAAAATCATGCTATATGTAATCCATTTATGCATTTGGAGAAGTATGAAAACAATAATGTTGTGAGAGTGGTTTTAGAAAATCATGACCAGTAGCTTTATTGGCCTAGGTATTAACAATGATTTTAGCATTACCCAAGACTCTGGTGCTGACAGGATCTAGTGAACTAACTTGCCTTAAATCATTATTATAAAATAAAACAACACCCCAACTATTGAACACATACCCCTCAATATTTAAAAACAATGCTCTGAGTTGTTACAGAAACATACAGGCATGAGGTGCTTAAGGACATTCAAATTGAAGGTCCTTACATCCAATTGTAAGCACTCAGGGGTTCTTTCATGCAGACGAACAACTTCAGTACACTGAAGTGCTGAACTGAGTGACGAAAAACTTCGGCACGCAAATAACCTTGGTGTTTGCTTATTTTTTTTCTTCTTTGTTTTAATGATTTAAGTAGCTGCTTAGCAGCCTATGAATACGGTAAATATCCTTTTTAAAGTAGGAACAACATAGCTTTTAGATTTATTTCATTCTCTGTCTTCCTAACGTTTGTTAAACAATTACTGATTTGCTAAGGAAGTGTAGGCAATCCTAATATTTCATAACTGAAATTAAAATAGACGGACTTTTGGCTCCTGGATACCATCTGTAGGCACACTGCTTTAATTGTTCTTGCTGCATATAACAAAATTCTGCCAAATTTCAATGTCTAGTTTTTTTTTTTTTTAGACAGAACAAAAATAGAGTTAACAACATATGTTACAGAAAAAAAATCATAAACATTTTTACTTTGAAAATGTTCAAATGAATAAACTCAACAATTTCCACCAACTTTTTAATCAAAAATATTTTGAAATGTTTCTCCCATGAGTTTCACGATAGAGCAAGTAGAAGTTCCAAAATAGGTCAAAGAGCTATAGTAATTTCTTTGGAGTTAGGATAACTCCAGTGCTACCATGTCTTACATTAGCCTAGGATATGGCCTTTAATTTTTTGTGCCAAATGACATGAATTGGACCTTGATGAAAATCAAAAGGAGAGGGAAATGCATTAGGAATGGCATGGTTTTATATAACCATGAATACTGCAGAAATAGCCTCCTGCCTCCATAATGCTGGGTTTTTGACTTTGAAAAGCATCCCTGTTCTCCTAATGTCCAAACTAAAGATAAAATCATACAGTTCTTCGTTCATTCCCTTTTATCCATTCTCTCCATCTTCTGAATTGACCTTTATGTCCTACTGAGGCACTGATCTTCCTGTCTGACAAGACATCATGAAACTGAAATGGTGGCTGCTTTCTGCTTAATTTATATGAATATTTTTAGAGTGAATACATTTGAATAAATGGTACCAGAGAGCTCTTTTTTTTTTTTTTTTTTTTTTTAGTAAATGAAGGTGACTAGAAGCTATTTTTAACCTTCCAATTAAAACTACTCTGCTTTTGTGCAATTGTAGCAAAATCATCTTCCCCATTAGAAGGCCAAATTTTGGAGGAGAATAATTCCAGAAAGATTCCAAATCTATGCTCACAGTTGTGCAGGCAGAAACAACCATCTGTGGAAAACGATGGATTTTGCACAGATTTATTCTGCCTACTGGCTGCACTGAGAGAGTCTGAGTAACAGCCTTCGAAGCTGCAACAATATTCTTCAGAGACAGAGCACCAGGCTCTGCACAGGGCTCTACATGAGCAAAGGGAAAAACAATCTCAGTGACTCTCTGGGAAATTTGGAAGAATTTTTTCTCATCCTGCTTTCTATATGCAAAGTGAGGAGCATGCTGCTTCAATACCTCCAGATTTATCATTAAAATATTCATATTCTACGGAGGTGAGATACTCTAATTATTCTACATTCACTCCTCAGCCTTCATGCCTTTGTCTTTAAGAACATGACAGTAGCATCTACTCTTCTGATACAGTTAATAACATTCACATTGACAGAAACCACTTTGGAAGAACTATTAAAATATATGAAAATATCGCTTTCCATCTTTGGGGTACCCATAGCTCCTTTTCACTATTCCAGGAAAGCACATGCACTGTATGCTTCTCTATTTGAGTACTTTCTCAAGACGTGTCAAAATTAATGTTCAATCAACCTATAGGTGTGTCATTTATTCACATAAACAGGTGACCTGTTCTTCTTTGCACATACTAGGGCTTTTTTTATAGATGTAAGAGTGGGCTTTTTCAGGGAGTTGCTGGGGCTCCTCTTCATCAAGTACCTGGCCATATCTTTCCAGCATCCCCGTATTTCAAGGCCTTTCAGGTCTGGGGCCTCACCTGCTTCAAAATCCCCTGCCTGGCAGTAAAGTTCTGTCCACTGAGTGGAATGAGGGAGAACACTGCATGAATAAACTTAAGCATTTAGTGAGCCTGAAAATGATCTTCTTGTCTAAGGATGATTTAATTCACAGTGAGGCAGTAAACACACTTGGAGTTGAGCTCAGAAACTTGTTATTCAAGAATGAGATGTGACATTTGTGTCAAAAGCTTCCATATAATTTCTAGTGGTACTGACATATTTTACACCAGAAATCAGAGCTGTATTAAAAATACAGATTATGTAAAAGAATTCAAGGTGTTAAGCTGTGATCATCTATATATTTATTAAAAAACGGTATCCCATCAGTCTCCTGCTACATAACAGATTTTTCTGTGTTCCTTTTTTTTGCCAGTCAGGAACAGAAAAACACTTCTAGGCATGTAAATTCTTCTTCCAACATCAAAATAAACCAATGTATACTATTCAGGTTTCAATAGTAACATTCATCTCTTTCTTGATATAGTCTCCTTTTACCTTTATTACTGTAGCTTGTGTCAGAATTATATTGACAGTAATAATACACAAAGTTATTCCTTTTGTTTCCTGCTTATATACCTTCTGATTAATTAAATGTACCACAGTTTTTTACTGTGATAAGTTCTAATTGCAATATTCCTTACCAAAGATCAAAGAGCAATGATGAAAATGCAAAAATGAAAGATTTAAGGATGCAAAAATGAGGTTATGAGCTAGGCATGAAGGAAAGTCAAGGGATGATTCCATTATTTCAAGGAAGATGCACAATCTAAAATGGTACATTGCCTGTGACAGAAAATGGAAGCTTTTTGGTGTTGATACTAAAAGGAGACAACAGATCTTGTAAGTTTGTTTAAGGTGTCTTTATCTTCAGCAAACCATAGGAAATGGCTGCAAAGTAGCTGTATGTGATGTTTCCTTGCTGAAAGAAATCCCCCTTTTATTTGTGAATTACAATTTCACATTTTCTGGAAAATTATTTTCCTAAAAATGTATTAATCTCTGATTGATATTATTGTTTTTCCAAACCAGAAAATAGTGAGGTTAAGTTTATCATTTTCAAACAGTAATTCTAGTCTCCCTTTGATGAAAACTTCATTCAATGCTTAGGGAAAGCCAGGGAGCAAACTGGAATGTCTTCACTGAATGAACTGCATGTCTCTCTAAATGATGATCCTGTTTGCTCTGCATCAGGTTTAAACATGTTTTGATGTTTCAGTTCCTAAAAAGTCCAGAAATTTTAGTTTATTCTGGAAGTTTTAAGAAGCAGCAGGTCAAGTGGCTCTAGCAAAAGCAAAGATTTCTCTAAATGATTTTACTGCTGTGCACATTGAATTAAGAAGAAGTCTGAATTTCATAAAAGGAGTGGTCAGAATTTACTGAAAATCACATTCCTTCATGCTGTAAAATCTAAGTACCCACAGTCACCTCTTACTTTTGAAGATACTATTTTGAATAATCAGAGAGGAGTCAAGCACATGAATTAAAAAAAATGCTTTAAATCTGTGGGGATCTACCCTCTTTATTTACATATCACATTGTATACATCTCTACTCATTCCAACACAGCTATTCAAATTTTCCGTTTTAGTTTGAAGAACAGTAGCTTCTGGTCTCAAAAGCACAGTAGTTATGATAGCCTTTACTCATTTCAGGCAGGCAGACCTGATAGCAATACAAGATCTGACAAATCCTAATTAATTACACTACCAAACCTCTGGATAAGAATAACAGATTAAAAACAGAAGTATCACTAAGAGAAAGGGAAATAGGGGGGGAAGGAGGAATGCTGTCATCCGTAAGTTTTTGATTTTCTCCTCTACGAATGTTCATGAGATAGTCTTTTTTTTTTTTTTTTTTTTTTTCCCTCAACATACAGGTGCTACTCTATCAAATTCACTGAAGTTATACATTAAATATAGCTGTTTAAATACAAGAAATTAGACTCAATATAGAACGCAGTGGCAAGACTAGATTATTATTTCTAGACATGTGTTGCATGGATAGGAAGTTTGGTTATATCTGATGATATAAAATATGTCTCTCTCCATAGTAAGCTGAAACTTGGTGTAACTGCCTTAGTGAAAATCACTTTCCACAGCATTGCTGCACATTTGGGGAAGGAAAGTAAGTTAGTCTAGGTACATGAACACAGCATCAACAACAGCCAATGTCACAGCACGGAAAACCTTCACATTGCTTGTACTGCTTGTATAATAACAGTCTGTATTGAACACAGACTGTTCATAGAATCATAGTATCTCCTGAGTTTGAAGGGGCCCAAAAGCATCCTTAAGCCCAATTTCTGGCTCCAGACAGGACCACCCAAAAACCAGACCCTAAGTCTGAAAGTGTGTTCCAATTTCTTCTTAAACTCTGGCAGCTCGGTGCTCTGACCACTGCCCTGGGCAGCCTATCCCAGTGCCCAACCACCCTCTGCATGCAGAACCTTTTCCTAACCCCCAGCCTGACCCTCCCCTGTCCTAGGTCCATGCTGTTCCCTCGGGTCCTGTCGCTGTCCCCAGAGAGCAGAGCTCAGCACCTGCCCCTCTGCTCCCCTCATGAGGGAACTGCAGGCTGCCATGAGGGCTTCAGCGTGCTCTTCTCTAGGCTGTTAACTGCAGGTACTCAAAAGCTCAACTCTATAGCACCTTCAAAGGGTTCTCTTTACAATGGCTGTTCATTGAAGAAAAAGGGGTGAACAGTTCATCAGTAAGAGTGTTGCAAAAAATACTTAGAAGATTTCTGGTCCAATAGCATTTACTGATCAAGGATTAAAGGATTATATATAACACTGAGAAAGAGAATTCCCATACACAGAAGCCAGATGTGAGTTCACAATCATCCAGGAAGAAAAATGATTTTAACTAGCCTTTTCCATTAAAAAAAAAAAAACAAAAAACAAAAAACAAAAAACAAAAAACAAAAAAAAAAAAAAACAAAAAAAACAAAACAAAAAAAAAAAAAAAAAAAAAACAGCAGGGACATTAGGTTATGGAAGATCACCACAAAGTGTGTTATCTTCTTTATTCACATCTATTCATCAATATTTTCTTGGTTTTTATTTTTTTCTCCCAAGCACAAATATATAATTTCTGCTCATGCAGAAAATTTCCTCTTACAAAGTGTTGATATCTTTTCTCTTTAGAAAATTAATACATATATATGGACATAGATGATGACACTCCAAAGTATTAGTTCTTTTTTTTTATTATTTTTAACTGCTGAAACAGAAATAGTAATTACACCTTTACTGCCTTACGTTAGTAGATAATACTTTCTAGGTTATTAAGTGCAGACATTTTTGAGATGCCTAACAACTATTCAGGGGGTTGGGATGTTTTTGTTAGTACTCGAATACTAAATCAAAAGTACAGAGAAAACTTTCACAATATCAGCTTATGCAAATCTGCAGATGTGAAGTGCTATGCATTCCAAATTCACAGCAAGAATGCTAGGAAAACAAGTTAAGTAGGCGGTAATGAATCTTTTCAGAAGGAGGAAGACAAAAGGTAGAATGAAAGACAATTTGGTTCAAAATAATTCCCCAAACCTATTTAAAAATAGAATTATCAAATTGCAACTCTGAACCTCCCCTTTTTGCTGATTAAAAACATCTCATTACTGTACACAGGATCATCATCATAAGACATATTACTCCATTCTCACTGACAGTGACTTATTGCCAACTCCAAATTGAATATTGATGTTTTGCTATTGAAATGTCAATGCCAAAAATTACTCATAGCTCTCTAGAATCAATGGCACCTCCAGATTTAACTACACTTCTAACCAAAGGAAGCTCAGTACTAGCTATTTCAGCTAAAAAGACTTTACACTAGCTTTTTAGAACGAAACTAAATGCTGTTTGTCCATTCTGTTTAAAAACATTGGGGTGAGGGGGAGGCAGCATCTATTATCTTGCATAAGAAACTAATCCATCATACATTATGGAGAAAGACTGACACTTGCCTAGATTCTTTGAAAATTTTACTCATTGTCTTCACTGTCACTACTTAATCACAAAAAAATGTATTTAAGCTCTTGTAAAAATTATGGCTGTGGCCATTGGGCTGTTGATTGCTAATGCATTCCCAGATTCTGCTGGTTTTGTAATCTCACAATAGAGAAGGCCTATGTAACATAACACAAAGTCTTTGAAGTTGTACCAACATCCCTTTGAAAATCAGCATCACCCACACTTTTCTAACCAGTCCTATTGTTCAAAGCATAACAATCTGTATGGAAAATAACGTGTTTGGGCTTCTCATTACAACAGGAATTTTTCTACTGTTTCTAGAAGCTGAAAGAGAGTTGGTAAAAAAATGGATACCCTTTTTCAGTATTTACAAATGGCTTCCATCTTCAGAAGGTGACTAGAAGGAAATGCTGCTACTTTTCTTTTTACAATCACCACCCACATCTCATAGCAGGGTATCACTCACAGCAAAGGCTGATTCACCCTTTTTTCTCTCCACACTAAAGAAATACAATACATTAAAATGCACAGCCTTGGTGTTCAGCTTGTTAAATAAATGCTGAAGAGTAGAATATTCACTCCCCCGTCTTAGGTGCTGGGAAGGCTGCTGATTTTATTTTTCAAAAGGGCCAATTTTCCACCTTGAATATACAGCTCATAGTGGCACTTCTGTCAAGAGGGGGTAATTCTTCAGCTCAGCACTCCGTTTAAAAGCATGAATTTGGAGCAGCTTTTGCATAGCTTCTAGTTTGATTCTTTTTAATATATAATAAAAAAGCTTTTGAAAACCTTTTTTCACCATGTGTAATAGAGCTAGTTTCAATGGCAGAAAGATTCAAGGGAATGTTCTTTCCTACAGACAACTAACACAACTTTAAAGATAAAATTCAGAGGTGAATAAAGTCTCGAAGGAAAGAGAGTAATATTAAGCCTAGACCAAAGCTGAGGAAGATATTCAGGGATTTCGTTTTCCTGGCAGAAGCAGCACTGTCTCACAGGGTAACAAAATCAATTATCAAAACAAGCTAGTTTCCCTGAGGTATTTTCAAACTTTTGAAAACAAAATTTTCCAAATACTTCGTATGACTAGCTTTCAAATATAAATCAAATATCATATTATAGAATACAGTAATACAGAATGTTATGAAGATGTCTGTGTAAAACCTGGTATAAGAACACCTCATTTAAAAACTGTACAGCAATAAAGATCATGAACCACAGCCATTTATATCTGAAAGATCACTTTTAGTCTCCCATCTAATAAAATTTTCAAGAAACACAAAATCACCAATAAGCAAAGAAGACACAAAATATATCTTGATAGAAAAATTCATTCATATTCGGATTTAAATCTTCAGGCTCAATTTATTTGTTTGTCCACTCAGATCAATGGAAATATAGGAACAATAACACAGAAACTCACGGAAAAGAAAAAAAAATAGATCATGGCATCATACTCCTTCTTCCTGAAAATGTACTTCCTAATCAATCCGAAGCGAACTTACTGTATTTATTTCATGGTGTAGGACTACAATTCATTGCTAAAACTGTAGAGATAATAAACAAGGGTATTTTCTTCTACAGTTAGAGTTATACAACTAGTATATTCAACAACTAGTATTATAAGGTCATTTTAGGCACTGGAAACTGTAGAACAATACACTACTGTAGTCAGTTAAAACAGAACATTTACCTTGCAAAATCCACAATCCATGGATACAGGCAGGAAAGACAAAGAGTTTAGTGCCAAGTTTTCCAGCTTTGCTGCTCGCTTACTAGAAAACAAGAAGAGGAAAATACATTTAGACTTGTCCGTTGTACCAAGGTTTTTGAAATAGCAATGCTCTTAGGGAAGTTCCTTGACATGGTTTAGGATCGTATGCAGTTTCTATCCATAAAGGAACAGAATGTATGTCAGCACCATGAATGTCACTCCTGAAGTAAGTAGCAGAGGCATGTGAAAGCTCCCAATAATACCAAGTAATATTGTGTACTCACTGGCACTCATGGGGAGCAGGCAACTGCATTAACTGCAGTAGCTTAGAAAGCAGTTTACTAAGGGATCTGAAGGTGAAACTGACACAAGTATTAAACCAAGAATGGACACTGAGGGGAAAAAAATAAAGTATTTTCAACATCAGGATAAACTTTCTCTACTGGAGATGGAAATTTGCACCTCCACAGCCTTTTCCATACATGTCTCCAACTCCACAGACAAAGAAAGGAGCATTTCTGAGCTATGGTATCCTCTTGCCATATTGAACTGAAATTGGAACATTATGTTCATGTTAATGGAACATATGATAAAAACATTCTTCAACAGCAAAGGTAAGAAAAGGTAAGAAAAGTTCTTGTATGTTTGCCAGGACCAGAATAAGTCCTGACAGAGCAAAAGAACTATAGATTAGACAATAATCCAAACTACACTGATAACAAAGACTATGAAGGACTGTGCTATTTCTGAAAATTATTCTGAAATAAATGACACGGGCTGTTCTGATCAACATGACCACCTATGACTTTCAGAAAGCAACCAAAAGAACAAAATGCTTTGGATCCCGCTGTGCAGAAATGACCTTTATGAGACCTTTCAAATTGCCTGAAAAAGACTCTGCACCTCTTCATAAAGCACAGTATGATCTGGGAAAGATTGTTTAGAGAAGTGAAATAATGAGATATAAAAAGAAGGAAACAAATATACTTAAAATATTTTAAGTATTTTAAATATTTAAATAGTATTATCTAAGCATCTAATTATCTAAGTATTTTAAGTATTTAAATATTTTAAATATTCTTAAGATATTCTTTAAACACTAAACTGTAATTATAGGAAAGGCCAGGTATTTTAAGTAAATACATATTTCATGATGAAACATAATATTGTACCTAATTCTTATTCTTATTCTGAGGTACACAACTAGGTGAATTAATTCAATCATTTTATACTATATTATATGGTTGATCATGGATAAGATAATGGGTTAAAAAATGATTTGTTGAGGGAATCTGTAACATAAGGAAGTTACACAATTTGCAGAAGAGACTTGGAATGCAGCAAAAACCTGCCAGCACTGCAAGTAGTCTAGAACTCCACATCCTTGTTTTACACGGAATTGTTTTGTAGCAGAGGGACTGCAGGGGTGGCCTCTGTGAGCAGGGCCCAGGAGCTGCTCTGTGTCAGAGCAGAGCCAGTTCCAGCTGCTCCAAAAGGGACCCGCCACTCACCAGAGCTGAGCTATGAGCATTGCTAGGTGGGCCTCTGGGGCAGCAGAGTTAAGGAAGGGAAAAAAGTGCTGGGCAACAGCAGCTGGGAGAGAGGGGTGAGAGCCAGCCCTGCAGCCCCCACGGGCAGTGTGGCCGGAGGGCAGGAGGTGCTCCAGACATGCAGCACAAGTTACCCTGTGGAGAGGCCCCTGGTGGATGAGGGCAAAAAAGTGTTAAGAAGGAGTGACAGACTTGAAGTGTTAGGAATTGTAAACACCACCATTCCTCATCACTCCACACTGCTAAGGGTTGGGGCAGGAAGCAGAGGAGATAGGAATGAAGGAGTGACGTTAAGCATAGGAAGAAAGGGTTGGGGGAAGATGTTTGTAGTGGTTTTCGTTTGTTTGTTTGTTTGTTTGTTTGTTTTCCTTCTTATCATCCTACTATATTTTTAACTGCCAAAAAAATAAAAAGAATCTTCCCCAAGTCTGTTTTGTCCATGATGGTAACAGGTAAAGGTGCACCCTGTCCTTATTCCAACCCTCAAGCTTTTTTAGATCTTATTTTCTACCAGTGTCCTGTTGAGGAGTGAGAGACTGTCTGGGTGAGGGTCTGTCAGCCAGCCACAGTCAATTCACCTCAGTTTCTCTACATGCTCCTGCCAAATCTTGATTATGAAAGACAGACAGAGGTGTCTACTACTTCCTAAGGAGTGATGCTGCCACTCGAGCCCCCATTATGAGGACAAATCAGAAGAAGCAACACTATTTCAGTGCTGTTCTGTGGTAAAGTTTACAACAGAACCACACTGCTTGGTAAGAGCATATAGTTGGTTATTCAATGCATGTGCTGTTATACTGATTAAGTCAACACTTGTATAAGACAAAGGGTAAACAAGTTGTTCCACCACTGCAGTATCTAACGTCATTATTTTTGGGCCACTTTATTGTTTCATTTTAAGAACAGCAGTCTTTTCATAGTGCTCTCCCACAGAAGCAGCAGTTCTTTCAAACCATACGGGAAGAGCAGTCTAAATATATATTTCACTATGCCATTCTACACTGTATTGAATTCCTGTGTTTATTATGTACTATTATATTAACTAAAGAGCAAGCTTTGCTTTCACTACTGCATAGGTTTTAGTATGTTCAAAGCTAACTTATCTGGTGATTTTAATGGAGAAGGGGAGGAGCTTTACTTGATACATGTTTTTTCAGGTTTTCCCTTCTTAAGGGCTATTGCAACTATTTTTGAATCTTGCCTTTTGTTAGTTTGGGTTCTTCTCAGACTAAATACAGAATAAAAATAGAACAACAACAGAAACATAAAAATAAGCAAATCCACCATATGTCTAAATGTACCTTTTTTTTTTTTTTTTTTCTTTCTCTGAAACAAATGGGAAGTGTTTTAAATATTGTAGGCATTTCCTTTTACTTTTGGTTGCAGACTTAGCAGATTTAGAATAAAGATCAGCCTGAGTCTTTGGAAGCCAGGGAGAATTTAACTCTGAACTGTGCTTTATATTATATCAAACTTTCAACGGGCATTTAAATATATAGATTCCCAACCTACCCAAAACAGTGGGAGAAGTCTTGTGTACGGAAGAAACACAAAAATCATACTCCCAAATGGTGAAAATATGTCGGTCTCAACAGTGCTTTATTTCTGAAGACAAAACCCAGGTGGCAGTAGGAGACTAAAAGACTGTCCTGACAGATTGAAAAAAGCATTCAACAGGTCTGCCACAAAAGGATCGTAGAGAAACTGTTTCTCTGGGACAAGAGAAGAGATACTCATACAGACAAGTGACTGCCTAAAACCTGAGAGACAGAAATTGATTTCCCTTGCAGTGGGGTGTCACTAGTGTCTCATCTTACAGTGAGATGCCCTTGGTCCCAAGCTGCTCTCTGAGTGGTACTAAGATGAAGTTGTAGAACTGCACACTTACCAAGTAAGTAAATTCAGAGTTGCTGAGTGATACACATGAAAAATAAATAAATAAATAAATAAAAATGTGCCTCAGTACATAAAAAGTAGTGGACTCTGATCGCAGTATCACCCCTCAGAACTAAGATTTGGGAGACTTAGAAAGCAGGTCAGAGAGGACATCAGCTTACTAATCAAGAAAGCAAACCAAAATGATATGAATTGTTGTGAATAGAATAGAGAAAAAATTTGAAAAGTTTTGAGAGACAGATAGGCGGGTGGTTACCACAATTTAAAATCATTAGTGGCACAGATAGTAGTCACTACAAGAACTGGTGAGAACAATATAAAATTCATCGGAAGAAAAGGTGAAAACAAACAAAAAGATTCACTTCATTCATGATTTGTGCAGGAAAATCACAGAACATTTTGCCCAGGTGCTGAGCTTAGTCAAATTTTACAGAAAAATCATGTGTGGCAACTAACCTTTGGTAGCTCTAGAACATTTCAAATTTAAATTTCTGTCAAAAACAGGAAGTCACCAAAATACACAGCTCAGGGACAGCTTGGATATATCACAGATTAGTAGTTGTTTTTTTTTTTGTCTGTTTGTTGTTTGTTTTTTTTTGTTGTTGTTGTTTTTTGTTTGTTTGTTTGTTTTGTTTTGTTTTGTTTTGTTTTGTTTTGTTTTTGGGACATACGCCAGACATATGTGAAATTAATGAAGATAGTTTTGGCCTAAAAGCACAAAATAAACATGAGCATTTGAAAAGTAAGTTATGTATTCTATATAGCCTAAAATATGGCAGACATTGAAGGCCACAGAGCTAAAATGTGGAGAAAAAGCTTACTGCTTTATCTGTCAAATAATCAACATTTCAGATTTTTAAAAGGTTTCAAAATTTTATTAATAACGCTGAAGATCCTCCAGATCTATATCTTGACACTATAGTTAATTAGTTTTATGTATAATTTATGGCAGGGTTTCAGGCATAAAATAATGAATTGTTTTGGCAATACATTTTTGTAAGGCTAGTAGTCATGTTTTCCTTCATATAAAATCAGACTTTTTTTTTTCAAAGATTTCCAAAGAGATATTAAGCAGGATTCATTGAGGAGAGCAGTTGTTTGTTTCATAAGTTTGTCATATTTCAAAACATGCACTTAAAATGAACATTTCTTGTCAGGCATTAAAGAATTGATCAAATAAAAATCCCATATAAGCCTAGTGAAGTCATTTATTCATTTATTTATTTGTTTATTTAACAGATGTGTTAGGTTGTTTGGAATATATATTTAGCTCAGAAACAATTTTTTAAAAAACATAGATGAACTAACTAGCATAAAAGTAAATCTTATTGGATGCAAATACTTTCTCCGAATGCATATCTCAAAGACTTGGTATCAAAGAAATACATTTAAGAAAATCTGCTGCACACTGAGGTTTGCAAATACAAATATTTACAGTCAACTCTAAGAATATGTTACAAAAAAAAAAAAAAAAAAAAAAAAAAAAAACTTTACTGCCCTTAGTAGAGTTGCTAAGTTGTGCCAGATCACCACAATCAAAAGGCTTAGGTACTTAATGCATTCATTACCTCAGTCTTTAGTAGTAAAACCAGTTGTTTTTTTGGGGGGAGGGGGGACAAAATTGAAGCCCTCATAATCCAAGAGGAAACATTTAGTGACCTCTTAGATGTACAGAAGTCTACAGGGACCGATTGGTTCCACCCAACGGTAATGAAACAGCTGGTGGAAGCAGTCACCAAGCCACTTTCCATCATTAATCATCAGTCCTGGCTATCAGGGGAGGTCTCAGTTGATTGGAGGCTATCAAATGTGACACATATCTACTAGTAAGGTCAGAAGGAGGACCTGGAGAACTACAGACCTGTCAGTCTGACTTTGGTGCTGTGGAAGGTTAGGAAGCAGATCATCTTGCAGGTTAGGAAGCAGGTTATTTTGTAGCACATACAGGACAACCAGGTGATCAGGCCCAGTCAGCAGGAGTTTATCAAAGGCAGATCCTGCTTGATGAGCCTGATCTCCTTCTATGACGAGGGATATTTGCTTAGTGGATGTGGGAAAGGCTGTGGGTGTAGTCTACTGAGACTTTAATAAAGATTTTGACACCTTTTCCCACAGCATTCTGGAGAAACTGGCTGCTTGTGGCTTTGGATGGGCATATGGTTCACTGGGTAAAAAACTGGCTGAGGGATGGGCCCAAAGAATTATGGTGAATGGAGTTAAATCCAGGTGGAAGCTGGTCACAAGTGGTGTCCCTGAAGGTTCAGTACTGGGGACAGTTCTCTTTAATATCTTTATCAGTGATCTGAACGAGGGGATCAAGTGCACCCCCTGTAAATTTGCAGATGACAGCAAATAAGTATTGATCTGCTTGAGGGTAGGAGGGCTATGCAGAGCTGAGTACAGGGGGACAATCATTTCCCTTGTCCTGTCAGACTTGTTTCAGAAATAGCACGGCCAACAGGCTCTGGTGAGGCCACACCTTGAATACAGTGTTCAGTCTTGGGCCCCTCACTACAAGAAACACATTGAAGTGCTGGAGTGTGTCCAAAGAAGGGCAATGAAGCTGGTAAATGGTCTGTGAGGAGTGGTTGTGAGAGCCAGGGTTGTTTAGCCTAGAGAAAAGGAGGCTCAAGGGAGACCTTATTGCACTCTACCTTGAAGGACATTGTAGTGGAGTGGGGTTTGGTCTCTTCTCCCAAGCAACAAGCAATAGTACATGAGGAAACAGCCTTAAGTTGCACCATGGGAGGTTCATCAGGTTGGATATTAGGAAAAAAATCTTTGCTGAAAGGGTTGTGAGGCATTGGAAGAGGTTGCCCAAGGAAGTAGTTGAGTCACCATCCTTGGAGGTATTCAAAAGATGCATGAATATGGTGCTTAGGGACATGGTTTAGTAGTAGACTTGTCAGTGCTAAGTTAATGGTTGGACTTGATGATCTCAGAGATCTTTTCCAGTCTAAATGATTCTATAATTCTTCTCCTGACTGCATTCCATTCTCCTTATCTAAGGGAGTTTCACAGTAATACAGTGAAAGCATAGATTTGTAAGAGGAGGCATCAGACTCAAACATCCACTGCTTCCTATTTAGTTATGGGACACACTGGGCTCTGTATACATGTAATTGCATTTTAGCATTTCAGACTCTGCACAGGAAAATTCTGGAAAACAAGCAAAACAAAACAAGGAGACACATTAAAGTGGGTGCAACTGGAACTAGTGAGTTTACATTGCTGAAAAAAAAATAAAAATAAAAAATAAAAAATAAATTAAAAAAACAACTTCCTAGTAAAGGGGAAAAATCTTCCTAATTCTAAGGATAGTTTTGCACTGAAATGTACTGACTATGTGGACTAGCTGTGGAACCTCCAGTATTTCTGTCATTATTAAACTCAGATAAACATGTCAGAAATGACCTTTATATATCTAGGCCACTACTGCAGGAGAAGGATCGGTCATACGATCTTGGTGACCCATCAGACCTATCTTCCATGGTTGTATCTGTAATGTCTAGCATTTTAACAACAGCAACTGGATATAAGCTTGGTATATACATCTCTCATTAGTTTATTTCAGTTACCACAAGTGACCAAAGCTCAGCTGTGGCAGTATTTTCAGGTTTATAACCACGAGGATGTTCAAACTATTTGTTCAAGTTTCCCTTTTTAAACGTTCTCAAAAGTTATACGTTTTTCACTTCCTATAATTTCTTTTTAATCAGATAGCCATTATGTATGAGTTTTGGAAACTAATACATTTCGGATTTCTGAAGCCAAAGTATGTATTATTTCATTGGCTCTGCAAAAGACCCAAGCATATTCATTGATGCTTTTGTTGAAAGTCAGATACTGAGGCATTCTGAGAAAAGAGAATTAAATTCTATCTTTCTCTTCATTTTTCATCATCATACAACCTTCAGTTAAAATGAATGCTAAGTTTAATGTTTAAGAACTACTACAGACAAAAGCGATGTGTAGAGGCATATGTCTTTGTAACATTGATATAAATTCCCACCAAAGCTCTTACTTCTTATCACTCTCAAAATTTGCTCATTTTTCAATAAAAGTCACAATAATTGTCACTCTGCAATAGTATCAATATGCCACAAAGTGCAAAATAAGAATGACAAGGAAACAAGAGGAAAAGCGATAAAAGAGAAAATTCTGGAATCCAAGATAAATGTAAAAGTGACAACCAATGAAATCATCATCTGTCTCTCTTCTTTTCAGTGTTTATTCTATACTAGTCAGTTATTTATCCACCAACAGATTACTTCCAAAAAGACTATACAATTGTTAGATCGTATATACTACATACTGCTCAAATGCTGCCAAAGTTTACAGCCCTCTACCAAAATCAAGTGACGTATATCTTGAAAACCAGACATCAGTGGTGTTTATGCCTCAACAACATATATATAGTATCAATCTCTCCCATCCCATCCCATCCCATCTCATCCCATCCCATTGTCCTTGCATCGTGGGTGAAATACTGTTTGGCGTGTTGCATATGAGCAGGTTATAGCTATTAAGAATTGCCTAATGATCAACAAATACTTTGAATATTTCTTGCAAAGAACAACATCACTTCTGGTAATCTGTGGCAACACCACATGGCTCCACATGGCTCCAGAGCACCACAAGTTTTCTTACAATTTTGAAATATCCAATGGTTAAGCAGTTTTCTGGAAAACACTCTTGATTTAACTTTGTTTAAAATTTTGAAGGCTTGTGTGAGTGAGTGAGTGATTATAACAGCTGAAATTATTAGGTCAACTATCTCTATTTATGAGATATTTTTATCATTGATATCAGAGAGACAGTCTTTTATGAACCAAACATTTGACAAAAGTATATTAAATGCCAGTTGAACACTACTATTCAGAAATAATAATAATTAACAACAACAACAACAAAAATTTAGGGGCACATTATAAACATGTCACATTGAACTGGACAAACTAAATATGAACATCTAAAATTCCCAATATCCACTTGTAACATCTGACATTCAGTCATTGCTATTAATTGTAGGCTTCATTAGTCCTGGTAGACAAATTTATTTCGCTGCATGATAATTAAGACAATGAAATCACCTATTGACAGAAAAAAAATAGGAATTAACAATATGATTGTATAATATAATATTAAATTACTGCAACAGTCCATTTTATAATCTTTTCTCCTCAGGTCAGCAAATAGGATTTGTCATGAGAAAAAGTGCATACGACCTTTATTCACGAAACTTTCCCATTTCAGTTAGATTGCAGCGGCAAGAAGAGATGAGAAGTTACAAGATAAAGAATTAAGCAAGCATTAATCTGTCTGAGCATAAGCCTCTTGTATTCTTCAGTACTCTTGTATTTCTTATAGTTGCCTATTGGCTTTGTTCTTCAGGTGTCTTCCACCTCTGTAGTTTGCCTGCCTCTATTATCTGCAACAGCAACATTGTTTTCCATGGCATAATGCTAATTTCTTGTGTAAAAATGAATATTTACTTTCCTGCTATTCAAAACCAGGCATAACTTACTTTCAGATCTTAATGGCAAGTTCATGGCAAAAACAAACAGTATGAGTAATTTCAGCAATGCCTAAAAGTAGGCCTTGTGCCCAATTACAGTAGTCAATGCAAGTCAGGGCAAATCCTTCAGTTAAGCTGCTGTTTGTTAGCCTGCATGGGTAAGCATATTTAATCTTTTACCTGTTATTCAGAGTGGACCTGCATGTCCTCTATGTCAGAGAAAAGTATGAAATACATGTCATAATTCCATGGATGCTATTTACTTTAGCCAGAGGTACACAAACACAGCAATTTGAGAGCCGCTGGTATGGCTTAATGATATCACAAAGTGCTGCTAAAATCCATGGGAATTACCAATGACAGAAGAACTAATTCTTCTGACTTTGCTTACTACTCCTCTGGCATACTATGAAACAAAGAAATTTGAATTGTCTCTGAGATTTCCTCTTTTGTCTTACACGCTCAGGATTTCTCCTTATCCATAGTCATACATGCCTGAATTAAAAAAGTTACACTTACAAAATAAGGCAGCATGCATACATAAAATGCACTTCATTTTATAGCTGTAATCTACATGTAATGTAATTGATATCTTTTAGCAATATAAAACAGAATATTGAACTGTTACTATAACTAAATCAACTTTATATGAATGTTCTTATACTAAAGCAGAATGTTATTTGACCTTGCACTTTTAAGATGATGGATGATTCAAGTACAGACCTGATTCATTTTAGCAGGCTGTGTTTATAAAACACATGACATTTGTCTTCAGATTGGGGAACTGAGCTCTTGCCCCCAAGGTTTGAAGTAACCTTAGTAGAATAGTAGTCTGGAAGAGAGTACCAATACATTTATGCTTTTCTTACCCTTTGGCAACATTAGTTTCAGGGTAAGAGCTCTAGCAGCAAATATTTTGTTTCACAGTCAAGAGCTTGGTGCAGCTAGTCAAGCAAATCAAAACACTCTAAACTCCAGACGCTTCATTTCATGAATTCACCCCAAAGCAAACAGATTACCATCTGGGCATATGAAACAGAAAGATAAAATATACACTTAAACTAGTCTGTGTTTGTGAATATAGTGTGTATAGTTTGAGTTTAGTATGTCAATATAGGAATAACATTATTTTAAGAGCTAACATACTATGAATTACAAGTGTTTTCTGCCTGAATGGTATTTGAGATATTACCCAGTTTATCAGCTGAGAGTTTGGATAAAATCTAATATGCTTTAATTCAGATGATAAATACTCCCAGAATATCAAAAACTTTTACCAAATGTCATTGATAACATCTGGACTAGTGATTTATTTTTCCAATTATTGTTCTCTGATTCAGATATTCAGAGAATATACAGAGGCTATTTAAAGCATATTACTTCTGAGAATGGACTGTATCTGCCACCCAAAATTGAACTCGTATTCCTGAGAGGCTTTTACAAAACCTTCCTCTCATCTATGTACAGGTTAAAATTTCACGCTACAAATATGAACAAAGCAGATCATAAACTCTTCCCCCACAACTTTTACATAAATTCATAAACATTTATTTATAAACAGCTGAAGTCTTTTTCGCAGGGTTTTAAATACATACCTATCGTGAAATTTGGAACCCACAGAAGATCATAGAGAAGAACTTCCACCAACTGGTGGGCTCATATTTCACTTTTTAATGTCCTTTGCCACAGGAAAGTATTTCTTTGCAGAGTGAAGCATGTGGATGTGGTGGTTTTACCATGCTAGGCAGCTAAACACCACCACCACTCTCTCATGCCAGCCAGACCCAGTACAGTGGAATAACGTAGGCTGATTTTTTTCACAACACTTTGCACTATGGAAGTACTTAATGTACCAGAGGGCAAATGCAGCAGCAAAACATTATCTGAGGAGTTAACTGAATTTGGGAGGACAAGATAGCCATTTTTTTCTTGCACTCAAAAACTTCCAGCAAAAGCAATCTCTGGAAAAATGAATCATGGGAATCGTGGTGCAGGGAGGAAAAAGACTTCAGACAGAGTCACTTTGGAGTTCATGGACTTACTAATGGTAAACTGGGCTTGAGCTGATTCCTCTGGAACCCCTGCTACCCACCAGTGCTCCAGGCACGGTATTAGGAGAGTCCATGTAGGAAATGCAGACCCCATTCCTATCCCTACTGCATTTACACAGCTCCTGCAAATTCCCTGATGGTTATGGTGCAAACATACATTACTGCAAGAGACTGTCACAGGTTTATTTTGTTCATCTAAGCAGTGACTTCAGCTCATATCCATTACCTTTAACATAAACCAGCATGAATCACCCTGAACCTGAAAATGTGATCTTAGCATGGGTTTATTTCTTTTGTTTATTTATAAGCACAGCAAATATCCTAACTAATTATATTGGAAAATTAGGGACAAATTGCTTTATATGGTATTTAGCCCTGTAGACATATGAAACAAGTATTAATTGAAATTTACATTCTTTCCTTTGTGTAAATTGTCATAGATCTTTCAGTGGAGTTTTTTCACTGGTGCTGGTATTATTAGGGAACACAAGGCAGGATGTACCATGCATTAAAGGCAAGTGCAGTTATCGAAGCTACTGTCGTATGTCTAAGGCAATATTTAACTAAGAAGACTCCAGATTGAAGAAAGAGATACACATTGCAAAAGACAAAAACAAACAAACAAACAAAACAAAAAAAAAAAAAAAAAAGAAACAGGAAGAAAAACAGTACTGTTAACAATGGAAAAATTGCTATGATCGTGTGATGAAAACAATGCAGTGAGCTTTTCTGTGGGTATTAATTTTCTTCAAATGTTAACCAGTTAATAAACAGTCCAAGAGATCTCTTAGGAGGTCCTATAATCTTGATATCTGATTGAGGTTGGGAAAAATGGCTTAAACTTTTCTCTTGCTTTATTTAGGCATACACTCTAGCTCTGGTTCCTGGGGATGCTTAAATATGCACACAAGTCTAATTCTACTGAACTCAGGTACTCAGGATGCTGAAGTTTCTATTCAATGCTAATCTGCGAACTTTTATCCAGTCTTTTTTAATACTAATATGAGAACATTAGGGATTATCTGCTTGAGAACTTTTTCATCTGGTTTTCAGCAAGTCCTCAGCAATTATAGTGTCCTTTGAACTTACAAATGAAATAGATTCATGGAACAAATCTGGAAAAGCCTACAGTTTTCAAGCCCTGAGGAAACGCAATTAGTACACCAAATCTACAAGTTTTCTCCTTGATCTTGGAAAGAATGTATTAAAGGCTCTGAAGTTTAGCTCACAGTCTGAGACAGATCTACAGAGTTTTAATGACACTGACTGGTACAGGGAAGGTTTGCATGTTATAGATCTTGTCGTACTGTGAAAATGATACTCTCATATGCCTCTAACGATCATTTGAGAGCTGGTTGTTGTCATATATAGTCTGAATTTTGCAACTCTTAAACTATCTACTTTCTTCCAGTTTTTAATGAAAAAATGGCAAAGCAGAAGATCAGCATGACATATTAAAAAGGGATTTGGAAGCAGATGAAAGTTCTACCCAAATGTGTCAGCAACTAGAAGAAACTGAATGAACTTTGCTATAACTGAAGGTGATTTTTCATTATTTCAGCTGAAGAAAATTCTCATACGTGGCTTCTCATTTTTTTTTTCTTCTTTTTTTTTTTTTTTATTTGTTTGATTTGTTGTTGTTGTTGTTGAAGAATATATGTTCCAAAGACTCTAACAGGAAATTTTATGAGTCTTTTGTTGTTTCAGTATATGCAATCCAAACAAAAAGATGTAACTTTTGCCAAATTAGTATGTTTTCTTTCAGGTCATCAGTATCACCTAACAGTTGTAAATTAAATAATATATATTTTCTTCTTTTCCTGAAACATTGCACTGGGTTCTTAGTGTTGTATTGATCCTGTCTGACATACTTTTAAATGTGAAAAACATTTGACAATGGGAAAAACGTCCTCCATCAGCTGCTCAGAGCCATTTAATTCCTCCAGTGAAAACAATTTACACAGAGGCAAGTCCTATTCCAAAGAGCAGCCTTTTCACTTCTGGAACACAACAGAATCAGAACTGGAACTGCTTCCCTTATCCAGCACTGAACTTGTAGTGGGAAATATAAACTACCACATAAATAAGTCCCCAAAAAATCACTTTCATTTCTATTCAGTGAATGAAAATGTTCTAACTCCAAATGAAGTGACTGAAATTAAATATTTAATAATCTTTAATAATCTGTATTATATAAAATATTGAATCTATTTAATAAATAAATAAATAAATAAACTCACACATATTAGCAATCTATCACTTGGAATACTACATTCATTCTTTTTACTAGAATCTTGTACTCAACAAAACATTTCTATCTCCAGAAAAATTTGGCTTAGTGAAAAGAGGAGAAAATTCTCTGTGATATAAATAAAGATGACTTGTCAGTAAATGCATAGAGAAGACATTTCATCTTTTCTCTCTTTTCTCCTCTGAGGCAATAGGAGCGAATATTTTCCAGAAGACTTTTGTGAAGTTCGACACTGATTTTTTATTATTAATATTATTTAAGAGATATAAGAAAACCAACATTTTTTCTTAAGAAGATAAAGAAAAAAAAAAGTGTTGTAAAGATCCACATTTATTGAGAGCTAAAAGTTAATAAGGTTCTGGGAGAATTTAAGTCTGTGAAACTCAGACTTGACAACCAGGATATATAACCTCTGAAATACTTGTCTTCTGCCTACCTGTGCTCCACAGCTTCAAACCCTTTTCCTTCTCTCTGTCAGAAAGAATTTAGTATAGAAACTTTAGATGTAGGAGAAAAGACAGGATCCCTCTTCCCTTCCCCCAGAAATAGGCGCAGAATTACTTCAATTGCTGAAGAATAACAGCAGCTATAGAATTTAGAATTTATGAAGGAAGAAATCTATATACCACAATTAATTTTTGACTATGTTTATTGGCAAAGGTATGTATTCAGATGAAAATGTAAATTATTTCTTATACAATCTGGTATGTTGAGTCACAAGTGTAAAATGCTCAAAATATGCCTCCAAATGCATCACAAATTTTAAAGGAAATAAACTGTGAGTAGAATTACAGAGAGAAACTATTCTGACACACTGAATAAACTTTAGTATGTACCAAAAATAAGTTTTAATCACTTAGTATCATTGAGAAATTACATGGCAGTCCATAAATACCAATGCTAATAGTCTGAATTTAGCACTTCATGATCGCCCTGGGGAGTAGTTACAAACTACTGGGTAGCCCTAAATTAAGAACTCTTCCCCTTAGGTGATATTGCTTCCTTGATCTGTACACACCACATTCTTTATGCTGTTTAACTTTGCTAAGGTTGTTTTCAAACTATGTGAACACTTGCTTCCATTGAATTGAACCCTCAGCAGGGTGAAGTCTGGTCTGAAATAACAGCATGAACAGCTAGGCTCAGAATAAGGCATTTTAATGGAAGATATAGCAGATAGTAAGTTAATGCTAGCTTTGAATTTAGGCATTTTATTTCTTTTGTATAAAAGGAAGTAAGTAAACCAGGTGATATTTTAGAGAAACCATGCTACAGAAAAATAACCACAGGAGGCATGGGTATGTGTAAACAAGGTCTTTGTTTTCAAAGAGCCTGAATATTATGAATGTATAAGAACAGATTGGAAAAAACAAAAACAAAACAAAACAAACAAACAAAAAAAAAAGGAAAAACAAACAAACAAACAAAAGCATTGTTTAAAGAAGAGTTTGGTGGTTGCTGCCAGGATATAGAAATGTAGTGATTCCCTTAAAATATATTAAGTACTTTAGTTAGATTGTTGTAACAAAACATGCAGCTGTAAGAGATTACTTATTATGGCTATTTACATGGCCAAGACATTTTGCAAAGCTAACATACTTTCTGCCTCTTTTGCTTGCAAAGATGCATTGAAGCTTCTTGGATACTTGTAAAGTTCTGAAAGAAACTGGATCGGTATTCTCCACATCTCATATCTGGATCCCGAGGGACAAAATTTGAGCCCATGCAAAGATGATAAAAGACTGATAACTTTTAATATCCATGATCAATTTGACACAGAAACAAAAATTTAAGTAAAACTTAACTGTTAACTGTTATTGTTATAACAATAACAATATATACATTGTATTTATAACAATAACAATGTTATTGTTATAAACTTAACTGTTAACTGTTATAACTTAACTGGTAACTGTTAACTGGTATTCTTTTACACAAATAAATAAGTAGTTTCTAGTGTATTTCTATACAACCAATATTTTTGATTCCTTTACTTCCAAAAAAAAAATCTGGGTAAAAGACAGTTGTTATAATGCAGTTATGTTTCTGAAACTAAAGATCACTGCATAACTAAGAAGAGTATTATATTAAGAACACTATTTTATTCATATAATGTATGCATAAATGTCACTTCTTGTAGAGTGTGAAAATGCAGGATGAAACATGTATGAGCTGTGCATGCAGTATTCTTTGTTACAGCACCATGACAAAATCAGGAAACAACAACCCATCACAGAGTAGAAGACAAACCATCTGCGTAATGTTTGTATAAGTAAAAATAAGTGGTTTTATGTTGCTGCTGTTTGTTTGTTTGTTTGTTTGTTTGTTTGTTTTGTTTTTAATCTCTGGATCTAAGAAGCTTATATTACTGTGAGTGTAACTCAGATGTCTAACAGTGTTTAAAACACACTGAACATTAATTTTTCAAAATATCATTATATGTTGTCTTCCCTATGACAAATAAATGTAATTTTATCAAATTCAAATGATTTAGGTAAACCATAGGCATTCCCTTTGTGGTATAATTTTGCTTGATAGCAAAAGCTACAAAATGAAATAGTCTTCCCCGCATTGCCTAGGAGAACCAGAAATGAACTCAGATTCAGTGACTGACACTGTTAAGAGTATCTTTCCATTGCTAATAAACCATAACAAGCAATGCTCTTGCTGTTCTGTTGCTGATTCCTATCAACTGGAAAGAATGACTTACTTTCCAGTCAAGGTTATACTTTTCAGAGACAAATGTAACTAGACATTTCAGTAGCTTATTTAGTAATATATGAATGATTCAGATTTAGGCACATAAAAATATGAAAGCATATTCATTTAACATTGAAAAAAGTATAAAATACAATAAAGCAGAGACTTACTGACTTTTGCAAAATCTTAATTATAGAGTTCCATTATTTTCCATAATTAATTTACAGTTGAATAGTGTCTCTAACAGGACATGCAAATCAGAACTACAACGCTGTGCAGAATTCCAATCATGCTTGAAAGCCCACAATATGCCAAAATAAAGAAAATCTGCTGAAAACATTTTAATGTGAAAGTAAAAAAAAAAAAAAAAAAAAAAAGTCTAAATTCTGACTGCTTGCAAATAGAGCTCAGAGACTCTACTTCCTTTTTTTTTTTTTTTTTTTTTAAATTATTATTTTTTTAAACAAGTTGCTTTGGCATCTGAACAGTTGAAATATTTTCTACAAAATGTGTAAATATAAAAAATGATTACTATGTACTAAACTGATTTTGGATCACAAAATAGATGTTTTTAACAAATGCTGGAGTTAACTTACATAGAGAATACACTTGTCTTGGGGTATTCTAAAATGTATAGAAAATGTAAGATGTTTCTTTGTGTATAAAGAGTGATGAGATTTGCAAATTCCTACTCACAATTCCTTTACAGGAATTTGTGCCATTTGAATCTGCCAGGCAGGCATTTCATTGCTGAAGATTTAAGAATAGAATCTAGAAATTTAAGCCAGATGTAGAGGCCACTTAGAGAGGCCAAAACAGAAAGCAACCCAAGTATCCTTCTCAGTTTCTCTATCTGTCTGAAGGAGAGAAACTCAACCAAGGACAGGAAGCCTCCTTACATCCAACAGAACAAAGGAAGAAGAATAAAGATGACCAGTGGAAGTTCTTTTGTGCAATAATGTTTGGGAGGAATAAAAAAGAAGAGCTTCATAGCAGTTAAAAAGTGTGAGAAGTGTGAAACTTCTTACACAGAAGTGAGTCAGCTATCTGTGTCGGTGAGCCTGGGGCAAGCATTAGCAATAAGCCAACATCTCCCAGCATTAGGGTCCAAAACCTGGGATGGAAGGAAATGAACACATCTTAAGGTTTTCTGCCAAGTGTAAAATCAGAAAACCTACTTAATGGTCTGATATAAGTTCAAAGACCATGTTTTATTTTTAGCATCATACATATTATTACAAGAAGCATGATGAAAATAATAATAATAATAAATCTGTTAGTAGAGCTGTAACAATAACCTACAGTGGTTCTGAAAGAGAGGCATGATGTGAAGTGCAGTATACTGAACAGCATAGTGAAAAGTGTGGAAGAACAAGGCAAACGCCCTGTCGATTAGGTGTGGTACTGGAGAAATTCAAAACATGGTTAAAAGGAGCAGTGAGGAAAAAGGTTGTCAGCGAAATGAGTAGCCAACAGGCAGCACTCATACTGCTAGGTAAGCTGCACCTAAATCAGGCCTTAATGTCCAGCCAGATTTAATCATCTCAGACTGTGAATAATTACTGCAAGATTTTTATATTTCTTTTCCTCATTGAAATATCACAGGATCAAAAGGACCACTTAAGGTCTCCAGTCTAACACCTTGCCTAGGGCAGGCTCAGCCATGGGGTTGGACCATGTTGCTCAGGGCTACAAGGTCCCTAGGTTTCTTCAGCCACCTCCCTTGCTGTATCTTAGGTTAATTCAGTTATCTTCAGTACAGATATACTGGTACAAAGTCTGTTCAAAAAGATTTAATTTCTTTGATTCCATATATACATATCAAAATATCCTCCATTTGCAGTACTACAAAAATCTTCTCTAATCTCTGTTTGAATTTTTAGGAACTCTAACTAATTATACACATTCCAACTTTACAAAACTCTAACTAATTATACACATTCCAACTTTACAAGGTATTTTAGAAAGATTAAGGTAGTAAAATGTGAATAAAAATCAGCACTCAGGACTGATTCACAGACCTACTGAGAAGTTGTGCCTAGCAGAAGCGAGGTATCAATTTCCTTTTAAAGATCTGGCTGCAGACTTTAATCCACCTGAAGCCATACAGTCTACTTTTGATCAAGTTGGGACCTGAAATATGATTTGTGAAGTCCAGGCTAGTCTGTCAAAATTCAAACATCCATAATTTATTTTAGCTGTCAAGTAATCCTGTTACATAGTTCCTAAAATAACCACAAGAAGCAAAACTTACTTTACGACTTCTCTTCTGAGGTTTATCCTGAGAACTCTTTAGGAGTTAATTTTTGGCTTTTTTAAATTAATGACAAGGTTCACTCTAATCTTAGTACTGTAGGATTAGGATCTTGGACTACTAACAATATTTTCATTTATTTTCTCTAACTTGCTTGAGATAGAATAGTGCTCTTTGAAGTGCAGAGACTTTGCCTTATGTGTTCTATGAAGTGCTTTATGCATTTGCCATGGACTATAAATAATGAGAATGAAAGGTGGTTATTTCAAGGAAGAAAAGGTGTTTACAACAGAAGGAAAATATAGTGTTCCTTTATATTCTCTGTGGAACACAAAGCAGAACCATGGTGTCGCCTCACTTTTCAAAACAGCATGAACAAAGAGGTCATAGAGAGAAATAAGGAACAATGCACAGAAGAACCACCAGCAAAACAGAAGAAATGAGACAAACTCAGATTTCAATTCTCCCCTCAGAAAGAATTATCTACAAGGCAAGTAAAGGCAACTTGCTGTCAGACCTAAATATTTATTACAGCATCTGAAAAACATGTCTTTTCCAACCACTGTCTCCTGCTAATCCACCAAGACTCTGGTGAACCTGGCTTGACTGAGATACAAAGACTAATTATTTTGCTTCAGTCCTCATTGCATGATCATTTTAAAGGAGGATATATAATCTCAATTCACTCTGGCATGAAATGAACATGAGGAGCATTGGAAATTTTGTCTGATGTTTGACACAGAGAATGCGCATCGTGGCATTCAAGTCTGTCTGATATATTACTTGGTCAAAACATAAGTGGTAGGTTCTGGCACGATGTAAATTAAAATAATGATTTGCCTGTTTCAAGATAAGTTTGTGCTTGCTCTCAGCTGGAATAGCAATGTCCTTGGTGCAGCTGGTTGTCTCCAAGCACATACCAGCTAACACACAGAGCTGACCAGCAGCTGGTCACCAGACCATGGCTTCTTGTAAGGGACAGGCTCACTTTCCACTTCTTCCCTTTTCTTTCTTTCTTGCTCCCCAGCAGTCCTGGCTGTATGACCCTGTCACCAGCCTTCTTCCACCTGTAGACCCTGTTAATATCTCTGATGAATAAACTCAGCTCAGTGGTCCAGCTGGGACAGTTCAAGTGGGTCAGGACACTGTCAGGTTATGGAGGAGTCTAATGACTAGCAGAGCCATGAAAAAAAAAAAAAAAGAAGCCAATTGGAAGATGCACCATGTAAGCACCTGAGTAGGTAGATTGTGAAAGGTAGGAGTAGGGTGGGAGAACCTTGGGAAGGGGACTGCCCCTTTCTGCAGCTCTGGGTTATTAACCTGACTTACCCCATTTCATGGAACTGCACCAACATTCCATCACACTACATGCTTACCATGGGAATAATGTTTCATGTAAATACTCTAGGGCACCTGGATATACCTGGATATATCTAGTGCAAAAGAATAGAAAGGAAGGCACAGAAAAAGATGACCGTATCATGGTTTACAACAGCTTGTACAAAAGAAGAACTAAATTTATTTTCAAGAACTTGGCTAACCTGTCAAACACAGTGATGAAAAATAATAGCATTAGCGATTACAACACTGCCAGACATTACATAAATGGTTCCTCACCATTCTTCTGAGATTAAATAAATAAATAACCTCTCATTCCACAGAGAAGCATGGAGCAAAGTCTAAAAATATTCAGTTATTCAAATTATTATTCGGTCCTTTTTTAAAATACCCATTGTTTTTATACTATCTGCATTCACTTTCTGCAGATTTCTACTGGCACACAGGAATCATTATCAACAGGAATGACTGCCCTTTTCAGCAAATACTGCAGAAGGCAAGTTATCAATTCATAATTCACATGGCGAGCATGATTCATGGAGCTGCTGGATTCATCCAGCCAAGTAACAGAAATATATTGTGTCATCTATGGGGCCATAAAAACATGTTTCAGTGCAGGATACCTGAAGGAATACTTATAGCAAAGATTGTGGGAGCAATTTATTGTCTGAAATACCCTACTGCATTCATGAAGCAATCGACAACGAGCAGCATGCTATTAGAACTGGAAATAATTCTAGCTATTTTTTTCAATTGATAACAGAACTGTATTTGAACTACTTTGTACACCTTATTCTGCTTACATAGTGAAAGAATCCACAACCCTGCAGGAAGCTCCAGACATTTTCATTTCTCTCTTACAACATTGAGCCTTCATCATATTCACATTGGCAAGAAACACACCATCCTCTTATTTCATCTTATGACTGCTTAGCATTTTCAGGTCATGAACAGCTTGTAAACAGATGTTGTATGTTACTATGAGCATGCATGAACATAAGTGAAAGTTTCTGCATGATAGCGAGACTGTATGGAGGTTGAGCTCAAACACGTAAACTCACAAAAGTCCATTCTTTGCTGGAAAAACAAACAAACAAACAAACAAACAAAAACAAAAACAAAAATACTATCACTTGGTAGCAGTTGTTCAGCTGCAGTTACATAAGTTGATTTCAGCATCTTTTTAAGTATAATCTGTAGCATCAGTGATCTAACAACAAAGAACTTTCCTGAATTTACTAAAGAAATTACAAGTAAAATCTAAAATGGAAGACAGAAATCTTTCCTCCAAACTCTTTACTGCAACAGTAACATCAAATTCAGAAGGAAATTGAAGTTTGGGACTGTCTGTAAAACAGCTCAAACTTCCACAAAAATCAGAAGATATTTCACATTCCATTAATGCCCCTGTTCCCCCCCCCCCCCCCAAAAAAAAAAAAAAAAAAATAGGGCTGCACAGTTTTTGATATAGTCATTTTGATATAGCTTTTATCTAACTACCTAGTGAGAATATCTACCTGACTGCAATGTTCAAGATTTTCTGAAATGTCTCATCTAAAACAAAAGCATGCAGAAACTGCATATTTTGTAGGGACAGCTAGTTGACTAGATTGTTTTCTATTGACATTCTCTGACGAAGGCTGGGGATTTAGCTAACAAATAGTCTGACATCCCAAGAAATTGGAATTTTTTTTAGTGACAAAATCAACACTGGACTTCTGTAAATGTCACTTCAAAATGAAAACTCTAAAATTCATACTTATTAGAGTCTCCAGGATTAAAGATTTAGTAATAATACTTTAGTCCCCAGCTTGGCTGCAAATTGAGCATTAATTCTGTTCATGAGGGCTTCTATATAGGGAAGCTTTGTGCATAACTGTATATATGGAAAAAAAAAATGAGAACGTGATGGCAATGACCACAATTTAAATTATAAAACTGTTATGACAATACATATGAGCTTAAACTTATTCACACAAATTCTGTATAAGAACTTGGAAGTATAAATGTTCTATTTTGGCAGAAAGGTAAAATAATAAATAAATAAATAAATAAAGTTAAACTGTGAAAACAAACTACCAGACAGGAGATTAGAAATACAGCCAACTACAGAACCTATCAGAAAATTCACGTAGCAATGATAGGTTGAGACCCTCAAGGCTGTTGTCTGTTTCTCAGTGTGATGGTGATCATGACTTCAGAAGCCATAAGCAATATTGCAGGAAGGGAACAACTTCTCCAGCAGTCTCCAGTAAGATGGAGAAAACTGTATAAAACCCAAATCTGTCCTTGTGTTGCTAATATGGATGTATCATTTTTGTATAAAGATAAACCTCAGTGACGAAAATCTTGAATCAAAAAAAAAAAAAAAATTCAGGAGAGGACAACTGAGCCTGGTGAAGAGGTTGTAGAGAAGAGGTGGAAAGCAAAGAGTGCAGGGCAATGGAGCAAAAGACACCTTTGGACGAGTATCACAGAGTGGTAAGGCTCCCAGCCCATGGTATGTGCACCAACTGCAAGTAGGGAAACAAGCAGGAGGAAACAAGCAGGAGGAACTAGAGTTTGACATGCAGCCACAAAACTTCAGTGACTAAAGTGTGGTGGAACAGCTTGCATGACTGGGGTGAGCAGAGGGCAGGTAAAAACCCTTAAGTATAGATGGACAGGGAAGAGGGAGTGTTTCTCAGTGTGATGGTACAATGTAGATACACAGGGCCCCTCTGTGGGACATGCAAGAAGTCAGGTGAGAGCTGGAGGTCAGGTTCAGAAGAAAGAACAGTGACAGCAGTGACACTGTGGTAAGGAGAGTGTTACCAACCTCACCACATGTCAGGAAGTGGGAGATGACCAACCCCTCAGGTTCAACAACGTGAGAAAGTTTCTGCAGTCACTGACACTGGTTGTCCCTAGGTGTTTTACCACCCTGTCATCTCCTGTTTGAGGCAGTATGGTGGGACAAAAAAGCTGTCTAGGAGCTTGAGGATAACTGCCTGGTATAGGTTGCTGGGTGGGCCAACCAGCATGACACACAACTGAGTCTACTGTCCATTAACAAGTATGAACTGTCCAGATTAAAGTCACTAGCAGCTGAGATTGCAGTGATCATGAAATGAAGAGTGCAAGATCTCTGAGAAAGAGAGGGAGGTCAGTAGCAGAGCACTGACATGGGGCTTCAAGTAAGCAGATTTTGTCTTACTCAGGGACAAAGCAGAATCCCAGGGGTAAAAACTCTGAAAGGTCAGGGTGCTTGGGGAGCTGGCGGAGCTTTAGGGCAAAATCTTTGGGGTAGATGAAAAAGTGAATATGAGCCTGCAATGTGTCAACCACATCTCAGGCTGCATCAGAAGTGTAAGTTGAGGAAGGAGATTCTCTCTCTCTACTACCCTTTCATGAAGCACCACCTGGAGTACTGCATTCAGCTCTGGAGATCCCAGCAAAAGAAAGACAGAGACTGTTAGAGCAGGTCCAGAGGAGAACTACAAAGATTGGCAGGGGGCTGGAGTACCCCTCTTGTGAAGATAGGCTGAGAGAGATGTGTTGTTTAGCCTACAGAAGGCTCTGTGAAGAACTTTGCAGCCTTCCAGTACTTAAAGGGGCTCCACAGGAAGATAGGGAGGGATTCAATCAGGAAGTATAATGACAGGTCAAGGGGTAATGGTTTTAAACTAAAAGAGAGTAGGTTTATACTAGACATGGGGAAGAAATTCTTCACTATAAGGGCAATGAGGCATGGGAAGGAACTGCAAGCTGTGGAAGTCCCGTCCCTGAGAATTGTTTAAGGCCAAGCTGGATGGAGCTACTGGGTGGTGTCCCCTACCCATGACAGGAGGGAGGCTGGAACTAAAGGATCTTTTAAAGGTCCCTTCCAACCAAACTGTGACTCTGTGATTCTGTGATCCTGCAAGGGCAAGAGCGCGCCATCCCCATCAGGCTAAACAGAGAATGATCGCTGCTTCAGTCTTCATCCACAAGGCCTCAGGGCTGTGCTTAAGGGACAAGGGACAAGGTTCAGGGGTAAGGAGAATAACTACGACAGGTTGATTAAGGGATTACTTTTGAGCTCTCCACAAGCCTACATGCTGCACCCAAATGTGCTGAGAGAGTTGGCTGCTGTGCTTGCGAGGCTGCTCTGATCAGAATTAAAGGAGCAACAGTGTCAAAGGCAGCTGCCCAAGGCATACTGAGAAGTAGAGGGCTGTAAAAATTGCCAGCCCTAATTCTGTACAGAATTAACTCAGGTCCTCCTCTGAAAGACAGTAATCAGAAGGTGGTTGGCTTGATAAGTTGTTGCTTTTAACTATCACAGAAAAATGAATTTTGTGGATGTGAGAGAAAGCTAACAAGAATTATGTTCATTTTCTCACCTTATGTTTTTCTTCTGCATCTCCACAGCTCAAGAACTTATTTTTTTTCCTTCACGAGAATTAACCAAAATTCTTTCTACATTACAGCTTATCTGTTATTAAAACAGAAGACAAAGCTGTCAATATTGGGCCATCTGTTCCTTCAAAGGCAATGAGTGAGGTCAGGAGTTATAGCAGGCTATCTGCAACCTAAGAGGAATTTGGGAGGGAGGTCATGAATTGAATTGCACCTCTGCTTCAGTGTTGGTATGACCCCCGCAGCAGAATCACCTCACAAGACCAGATTAGTATCTTTCTGACAGGAACAGCAGTAATATAGATCATAACTCCAGGCAAAATGCCAAATTGTTGCAACACTGTACACACCAATCCTTAACACAAAGCCAAAACAACGTGTTTAGTACCACAGAAATGAAATTACAGAAGGATCAATGAGACCTGTTCTCAGTGTGACCTGTTGCAATTTGTCATAGAGTTTATCACTGTATTTGCCATACTTGCATACAGTAGGTACTAGCATATTGACCCCAGGCTAGGAACTGTTCAGACAAATATGAAGTGGTTTTGCACTCTGATTATCCTTCTTCGAAGTGAGACCTCCAAGTCTAAAAATGTACAAGATTTGTCTATTTTGATTGAATTTAAACATTATATTTTCTAGTATGAAGTTGGAGCATGGTTTTCTTTCTTAGGTGACGTTTATAATGGGTTCTTTTATGCTCTGCCTTGTAACTGATCATGAACTGATTAATGTCTACTACACATGCTGTGAACTAAATCCTGGCTAAGTGCTCCAACAAATTATAATATTGGCAATCCAATTATTATTATTCAAAGAGTAAGAGATTAGAAAAATACATTTTCAATATGAAAACATTAGAAAAATACTATCTGTGTGAATGTAAAAATTCAGTTTTAATATCAACTGCACAAATTTGTATATTCATTTCTAATACTTGGTCTAATGCAGTATTTAACGGCAACTTAGAAAACAGTAAGACTACAATCAGTAACAGGGTTTTTCTCATGCATTTGATAAGTTAACAGGGTGCATCCACCCTCCATTTACAGCATCCTAGCTTCACTTTTCATAAAATATATAATCCACCACATTATTTGTACTATTTTATGTTTCTACCCATCAAGTTTATAGTAAACCAAGTCACTGTTAATTTGGTGTCTACAAAGAGCAGTGGCAATTTCAGTTCTGAACCACCAAATGTTAAATAAAGGTCATTTTAGAAACTAACCAGATCAATGATTCTGATCTTCCAAATGCAGCAAGTATATTAAGCATGTGCTTAGTTATAAGCATGTATATACACTTACATGCAAGCTATAAGTGCATGCTTTACTGGAGTGTAGCATGAGATTTAAAGGAAAATAACCCAAGATCCCGCTCCTCTAAAAGTGACAAGAGAATGGGCAAAAGAACCGAGGAGAATTTGAAAACACCTTCAGCCTAGTACAGAAAAGATGTTCAAATTCCTGCCACTGGGGGCATCAGCAAACAGAGTCACAGTGACAACAAAGAGACTGCAATTTTTAATTCTGTACGACAGAAATATAAGTAATGAGTATACACCGAAAAGGACGAGCATATCATTTATATGCAAAGTGAAAGAAGTCTAAGAAAGATTGTAATGGCAACAAATGAATGTTAAAATGTGGACTACTGTACCAGAACTAGTACAGTTTTTGACAGAAGTGGTTCATTGCTAAATACACTGGAGGGGGAGGGGGGGGGGACGGGGGGGGGGGGGGGGAGGACGCCATAAACACATAAACAGTGTAATACATGATTACATGTAGGTTCATGGAACCTGAGCACTTGAAGCTTTTTAAGCAAAAATGATATCTAGAAGTAGAGAGAGACCACAATAAGGAAAACCCTAAGCTGAACCTCAAATTGTGACAAAAACCTCAAGGATAATATTTCAGAAACATTTTTAAACAGAATTAAGGACACTTGTCAGTAACAAAACAGCAGTCAGGCACTGAGTTCCTTCCAACCTTCTCCAATTCAATGCTGATACATTTAATCTTCTTCCATCTGGCTCTTTTGCAACGAAATATTCCAAATATAATGAATAAGATCTATAGATTCGTTGACACGCTGTGGAAATGCATTAACATATTGAGTGACTAAGCTTCTGCAAACAAATGTGTGGAAAGTGCTTAACTGTATATCTAAGAAGCAACAAAGCAGCTTTGCCAGCATTTATTTGTCCACCAAGTAATAAAAATCCCTGCTCTCCAACAGTCTCTAGGCAGTTAATGCAACCTAGCTTGGGTTGCAACCAATCTGGGCACAGAATGGCAGTTTGAAATATGCTTTAGAGGGTATCCAAACAGAGGTGAACGGATGACAGAAGTGCAGCTCATTTCCATGTCTACAGAGCCACATTCAGTGGAGGGCCAGCCAAGACCAGACTGCTTACAGACAAAGTATTGCTAGTTTGTAACAAACCAGAAACATTTTTCCAGCAATAAGCATGAACCTTGGCAGAACATTTCAGATATGTCCTGTTTTTGCAGTTATGTCTGCAAAAGCAAACAAACAAACAAACAAAAACTCGAACTAAAACCTGAAAACAGCAAAATAATACAAAACTGTATCATATCTCATGCAAACTGAATCAAAACTTTTAATTCTTCTCCTGGCCCACTATCTTGTTCATTTTAGAGAGAGAAAAAAAAAAATCAATAAATCTTTATACTATACATAGAACTTAATGTTTTCCATTCTGGGCTGCTAAAATGAAATACTAATAATGTATTTGTCTAACTTATAGAGATATGTGAAGACTGATCAATATCTAAAAATTACAGGGATTCTCCAAAGAAGAGCAATGAGAAGGGCAAATTGAATCTAATTCTTGATGATACTCATCTTACACTGTCTCTTCCTCACAGTAGGAAGGTAAAGGATATGTTTAATATTCTGTATCATAAATATTTTCACTCATTACAGCATTTGTCTTTTATTCACAACAGACCTGTGTAGATGAAAGATCCAAATCACATCTGTAGTGAACTGAAGAATAAATTATAGTATTAGAATATATATGTATGTATATGACTTTTTGTAGCAACTGATGACTTTAAACAAACTGCCTCATGATGAAACGAGAAAACTGTTTAGTAAGACATAGAACAGCATTTGAGGGATGGATCACCCTGGAAACTGGAAGCTATTCAAAAGGACAGATGCAGATTGATGACAGATACATGGCTGAGGAAGGTGTTAAATCCAGGTGCAAACCCTCAAACGTCTGGCTGCTCTTTTGAGATTCTGGCAGCATGTGAGCCACAAAACTGATTCATACCAACCATTACGATCACCTAAATTAGCCTAATGTAATCTAAACCAATTCTTACCTGTCAGAAGGCAGACAGTTTTACTGAGCAACTCCCACCGCAAACCCAGGAACTGCTGGCTGAAGCAGGATGTGTTTTCTGGGAAGACTGTCAGCCACCCAGCTCTCATCCTACCTAGTAATGGAGCAGATGTACAAATAAAAACTTACTGTAAGAGCTCTACTATCAAGTATTCTTAGTCCTTCAGAATTGCTTTTTTTTTTTTTTTTCATTAAACAGAAACTTAAAAAAAGAAAGCCATGTAAGATATTGCAAGGCAAGAAGCAGAAATAAGATAATCATGGGAAAAAATACAGTGCCTTCATTGCAATATGATGTTTAGGTCAGGGTCTTAAAGTACTTTAAATATGCAAAACTGGGGGAAAAGTGGTAGGGCTAAAAAATAACTTTGGAACAGCTTGTCTGTCTGCCTGTACTGGACACGCTGACAATTATTAGTTTTTCAGCATAAATTCTGTATCTACATTAGCAAGCAGTGCAATGTAACAGGAACAGGCTTGTGGGGCAAAACTTTTGGGTCTGAAGACCTGCAGCTATGTTTTGGTCTAGCTCTAGAGTGTGTGCATGGACTGAATGCATGTTACTGTTTAGAGTATGCTAGCTGTGTACTCAAACTGGTGTTTTTGGCTTTGGTTTAGCTGTAATGAATCCATTTGGTGTGTTCTGACATTCCCATGTGATCAAAGGGATTCCCAATGTGAATCAAAGGGTGCCCCTGACTGGGGGTTCACTTCAGAGGGTAGTCTATAAATGCCGACACAAAATGTTAACACCCTTAAAAACTCCAAGCGTGTTTGAAGATTTAGGAAAAAAAAAAAAAAAAAAGAGCATGCATACCTGGGGCCCAAAAAGCAAACAAAAAACTGTAAAAACTGTCATATTCTTTTATGTTTATTTCACTGTTACCTAACCTCGACCAGTCTCTGCAGATAAGATACATCAGCCCTCAAAAATACGCATGAATCAAGATCCTGAATCTCTCCTTCCTTCCTCAACAATCTCCCCTCACTTGACAGCATGTCCCCAAGCCCCAAGCTGCTGTTGGCTTCTGAAGTCACGCTCGGCCTGGTGCAAGTGCCAGGTTGTGTCTGGTGCCAGGGGGCCCTTCCTTCTGTCCGCAGGTGAGCGGGCAGGTATTACCTGACTTGACTGGCGCTGGCACAGAGGCATCCTCAGCGCAAAGATTAATTGCTTCAGTGCCTGCACACTGCAGGACAGTGCAGTGCAACCACCCCCTTTGACTGCCAGTATAATGTACAAAGCACCATGGCTATCTGGTGCTCTTTGTCCTTCAGATTTTCCTTCAAAAAACGTCCAAGTAAACTTCTTGTGCCTGTCCAAAGGGAGCATGAACAGGAAACCAGGACGAAATGATGATAGGACTATATATGTTACTGTTAAGGGAAAGGAAGAAATGTGTATTATCATCCAGACTGAGTATATCTATGTGCAACAGGACCATCACAAATCTCCTGTTACCCGGACTATTTTTGTCAGTTGGAAGGAAGCTAGGAAATTAACTTCAACTCTCCTTTGCCAGTGTGGTTATTCATTGTGAATATAGATGAGCAAGCACTTTCAAAAGAGAGCAAGTCTACCTTTTGTCAAGGGGTTCACACTAAAATATAGTGATACACGCTATATTTTAGAGACACAGAGAAGTCCCTTGCACAGCTATCTCTTGAATGGTTTTCAGCAGCTTCATCTACCTCGTTTCTCTTCAATGTTTACTTGTACATTGTTAGAAAATGGACGTTCAACACAGTAACAAACTGAGTGGAAAAAAAAAAACAAAACAGCTGCAAACTGATTATTTTCTAGTAGAAGAAAATGTAATGTACTTTCTCATAAAAGGAAAAAAAAAATGAACAAAACCAACCTAGGAAAACCAACTTAGTAAAGCATTTCTTAATTATTTTAACTTTCTTAATTATTTTAACATTATTTTGCATTGATAACATGTACAGAAGTCAGAGACAGAAAAATTATATGATGCTTTAGAAATTTGAAATTATTAGTTGAAGAGATAAATGGTAGCAAATCTTCCTTCTGCCATCTTAGAAAAAAGGAATTTAAGACAAAATATGCCTATACAAACTAGTGATGGTTAAAAGACCCTAATCCTTTCAATATTTTGTTCAGTAATTTCATGAAGGAATATTAGTCCTGTTCTATTCAAGATATTATTATATTAGATTTTTCTTTTTTTTTCTTGCCACATCAGTTCTTCTGATGTCCCATTTGTACCAACACACTTATTACAGTCTAGAGGCATAATTCAAAGGTCTCAAGTTGCTATCCTCTACTGAAAGCAGCTAACTTAGTTTTAGATGTAAAATAATAACATACATAGATTTATTTAAGACTTGAAGAACTGCAAAAGAATAAACATAGAATTGAAAATGTCATAAAATATTTAGAATTAAAGATGATGAAAAATATTCAGTATATTAGACAGTCCATATGAGCTCAGTATCATTCTGACATTGTACAATGGTTGACGTAAAGGGAGTAAAAGCAAGCACATGGCTATAATGCTCTCTGCATCCTTTCAGATTGCATAAATCTATAGTTTAGGGAAACCTTGCCTTTAAGCTAATAATTGGATCCTTTCATTTAATAGATTTTTAGACTTTTTGCTAAACTGTGAAATCATCCTTTGGCACATTTTTTAGCTTTTGCAAGATCCTTCGCCTATGACTTCCACAACTTCAGGAAAACACCTTTCATTCATTCTATAACCCTGGTTAGAAAACAACATCCACACTTCTTTCTTTCTGTGTTATGAGAAACAGAAAGTAATAATCCTCTTCATCTTTGTGACATTCAGGTTGGCATATTTATGTTATATCTCATTCATTACTTTCTTCTAGGCTCATGAATATCTATCTGTTTAATGTCTTTATAATAACAATGTTTCACATCCCTAAACTCTCTCTCTCTTTTTTTTTTTTTTTTTTCCCTTCTCTGTAGTCTTTATTTGATTTCTACAGTATCCCTTTTGAGAAGAGAAGAAAAGGAGATATTCAGTGCTTAAGGGGTGAGAGCATATTATATTTTGTTTTCCTTTCTTTCCTAAGATTCTGCAGCACCAGTGTTCCTGGCACACTGTAGCCAACACTACTAACCAGGATAACTAGGAAGTAATTGAAAAATCTGGCTAAGCAGGGTTATAGAGAGCAGCCCGAAGTTTATGGTACAAGGACATTTTAGTATCTTCACAAAATATCCAGTCTGGGCTAAGTCAGTCAGTGTCAACCATTTAAGCCCTCCTTACTGGGACAAGCTCAGATCCAGCATGACTTAATTGTTCCTGCTTCATGCAAGCTTCAATGCAGGACTGGCCTGGAGAGCCATTTGGTGTGGCTACATGCTACCTAGAGGCTGTAGAGGGAATATTTATTTAGTAGGTACAGAGATAACCTCAACTATGAGGCCTTTCATGTGTTGGCTTGCATAGTAAGGCCCTGAAATTTGAGATGTTGGGAACAAGCAAGTAGATGATGACTCCAGAAGAAACCTCCTGGGTAGAAGATGGCCACACACAAAAAACATGCACAGCTGGCTCTGAAAGACTTTGTGCACATCTTCCCAGACTTCCCAGTTTTGAAGGGAAAGGGCTGCAACCTGTTTCACTTTTACCAATAAAAACGATACAGCATATAATCAGTTGGAATGCCAAGGAAATCTCTAATGATAATGCAACAACAGAACAACTCAGAAAATTTAATTTCTGTATTTTCAGGTATGCAGCTGCTCTCTTTTTCCATTTACAAAATGCACAAAATATTTCTAGTGTGCCTCACCAGAGTATTCTGGGGCTTATCTTGATATTCTTGGAGTACTTTTTTAGAGTGAAAGAATTATAGGTGCATGTAGCTCTGAAGCCACCAGGAAATCCAGAAAACTAACTGTTTTTTTCTGCTCACACTAATCTCATTAAGTCAGTGAAAACACTGGTGTGCCTAATACAATGGCAGATGCTATCTTGTCTTTATTTAGACTGGTGTATACTACGTACAGAAGACAACTACTAAGAAAATTCGATCTGCACTTAATTTCAGAAAATACAACAATAAAGAATTCTATTAAAAACTCTCAAGCAACTTACATTATCATAACATATCTTCTCTACAAATAATATTCTGTAGTGCATTACACAAGAAAAAGTTTAACGATAAATAAAGGGAGTGCCTCGCTCTCTCATCACTATCAGTTTTGTTTCAGAGAATGATTACTGTGTATTTATTTTTATTATGCTTTCAATCATCATGTCCATAAGCTTTTTGATCTTAGCAATACCAGAGGGGTTTCCAAAAGTGGATGTTGTATTTGCTTTTGAACTTCAGCAGAAAAAAATGAGACAATCCAAATCTCCTGGCCATGCCTGAAAGGTTTCTCCATTTACATTACTATAGTTGCAATATCCACATACACACAAGGATACATCTCACCCTCCTCTTTACGAGAGAAGTACAGCAAATCAGCTTCTAGAAATAAAATAACTTCTTCCATATCATGGCAGAATTACTCCAGTTGAGATCTTCCTCTTGATGGGGATAAAAACTTTTAACTTCGGCATGACTCAGAGAAAACTTCATTTCAAAGGGACCTCAGAGAGTCACCCAGTCAACCCCACTACCTTAATCCAAATCAGTTCTCCTGATACCTTACTCACCTGGCTGAACTACTTCACCCAGAAAATCTATTCAAGTACCTCCACACTCTTGCAGTAACATTTGATTTTTCAATAAGCTTTCTTAAACTGTTCTGTAGTTAAATTTCATTACATATTCTCTAGACTATCAGTACACACTATTCTCCGCTAAGGTGCAAGAGGTTTTCCTTGTTCCTAAAGTCTGCTATAAGGATTTGTCATAGAGTATTTCCTAACACTGAAAAATAAAATAATAAATAAACCCTACCTTATTTATACTCAATTGTACTTGTATTTGTACTTGATCACTGGAAAGCAAGATTTGGACTACAGCGTCACTATAATGAAGCTCAGAGCCAAGGTTCTTCTTGTTAATGAGTTCTTCTGCAAGAAAGAGATTAGACCTGTCCAAACTAACTGGCAAAAAAACATGAACCTCAAGCTTGATACAGATGAGTGAGATAGGCATCAATCTTTATCAACAAGATATGCTAATTTTTGATAGCCTCAATTTATCCTAGTAGACAGAAGCAATAGTGAGAATTCTTGTTTTGCTTTTTTTCCTCTCGTGTTTCAGTTATACAGTATTCCTTCTCAGGAATCTCAGAAATCTCAAGAAAAGTACCTAGCTGAACTTTCAAGGCCTGAAGAAACTACTATTTTTTTGTGCTTTTCTCGAGAGTAGAATTTTTGATTCCCATCTAGTCTAAGCAGTTCTTCTATCTCTATGTGCTTTTTTGTGTGTCTAGCTTATGATCGCTGAAAGCATGTCTGACAAGCTCAGCTCCACTTCCAGTATTATATTTCAGTACATTAAAATTGACAGTTGAGAGGTCTGTTCAAACAGAACTCTCTGTAATTATTTGGCTGGTATATTTTTGGTATTAACCAGAACTTCAAAGAATACTGAACGTGAAATATGAAATCTTTATTTTATGAATGCAGTAAATTTATATGGGCAGAGGATGTTTTTGTCACGTTTTTAGACATTCTGTTCCTTACACTGAATATGATTTTGGTTTGCATCATTTTGGTTGCAAAAATTTAGTAAACTGCTGCAATTATTAAACTGTCTCAAATCCATCAGTGGCTTGGTCAAAAATGATGATCACTTTCTGCTGTCTTTCCCATACAATTATACTTATAAAAAATGGTAACATTAGTAATCTACCACAAGGTTATTTTCAGATGAGTCAGGGCTTTAATTCCCTTGTTTCATGCCTACCATTGGATTCAGCCAATTTTGTCTAATCCACATTTAAACTAACGACCCACACCCTGGAATGAACTGCATCTGGTTTCAACAGCTTAAAGTTGTGCAGAATGGCATTTTAGAAAATAAACTACTGTTATCAACCATAAATTTTAAACCTTTATAATCAACACCCAGTTTAGGTTTTCTCACATAGTCAAGGAGTGAAAAGTCTAAGGATGGTATGTTGAATGAAATAATTCAGTAAAACAATAAAGAGCTGATACAACTGGTTACTGTTCAAAGATCACTGAAAGCATGTTTGTCTGCAGGCACCTGCAGCAACCATAACAAGGTGCTGGGCTGTATAAGCACAACTCTTCAAATTAACATATTTTTGCCTCTCAGATGATTATATAAATATTTATATTTACATTTGCAACTTACACAGGAACATTGCTAAGCCCAAATACCACACTTTAATGCAAATTGTTATTGACAATGGAGTTAATCAAAATGGTGTACCTGTACAGAAAAGTCACTGCGTTCTTCATCTCCATTTATTTCATGTACTTTTTTAAAGTGAGGACTCACATGTAAATATCTCTGCACCAGACTGAGAGTATTTAGAGATCTGTATATACGTAAAAAGCTCATCAGGAGTGAAGTTTGTACAATAATGTCAGTATGATTATGCCAACATTTATTTATTTCCATTGACACAACTCATCCATTGCTATCTTTGTATCTGAGAAGATAATCTGGGGGGGGGGAAGCCTAAATCAGACTCTTTCTCTCTTCTATGTAATATAATGTTTTGAATTCAACTATGCATCCAATCAGTATTAATAATGGCCACATTGTTGATCACAGAATCATGTAAAAGATTAGTGAAAGTAAATAAATTAAGTGAAGTTAGGTGGACATTTGGTAGGGTAAGCCAAGCATTCTCAACAAATACAAACTGCCAAAATTAACAGACTGCAGCTCATACCTTATTGAGCCATGACAGTAAACATTTATCAAATGAAGGAGAAGAATAAGCCAACACTACAACAAACTCTTCTAAATTCTTGTTCAACAGTCTGTAAGTCTATCCTAATTAACAGTAAATAACAACAGAGGGCTAGAATACTGATAATAGTTCTGTCCAGGCTATCACTAGGATATTGAATGCCCTGAAATACAGACGACTTTAAAATGCCTGGATAAACAAATACTACATGAACAAACAGATGGAGAGCTAATAAATCTCAGTGAAAGGTTACAAACTGTGCTGTATCAGGCCAGGCCCTGCTGCTAATACTGATCCTTCAGTACTGGCCCTATTGTGACCCTCACAAAAGAAGCAATAATCTGAATCCGTACTGAAGGCAGCAAAATTCATTCGTGATCTTGTCAGGTAAAGGATTACCTCATTTGGAAAGATAAGCCCAAACACAGCAGTACGTTTTGTTGGTGTATAAAATTCTACATCTAGCTTAGGCCACAGCAGTGTTAGCTATTACCACAGGCAGAGGTTTGCCACAAAGGGGTATTACAGAACCAGTGAAACTCCTACAGTGAGTTTGTAATCAGATTCACAGATGTGGTTGTGGATAGATGATTGCCTTTAAATATGGGATGAGAATAGCTCTGAGTGGCAATTAACAGGAAGTGGACCTTGACTGCAGAGCACAGTTCATCACTGTTGAAGTCATGGTATGCTGTGGTTATTCTCATAATTATGTATAATTTTAAGGCACTGTATTTCCACAGACTCCATTTGCAACACAGACCTTAATAAAACTTGAAGTAACCCCCTGCCTAAATACAGGAGATGATATAAATTTTTTTAAAAGTAAAAAATATAATGTTAATGAGAAAATACAATGGAAGTGTTGTTCATATTATACCCCTTTCCCTTCTTACCCTCTACACCTACAGCCATATATAATTGCCATATATAATATTGTCAGATAACGTGACAATCAGATAAAACAATTATGTTAGTATGTGTTGGAATACAGGAACAGGATCCAATCTTCTCTATATTGAAATCTGTTTGTTTTGTGTTTTTGTTTGTTTGTTTGTTTGTTTTTCAACTTGTCTGTTGAAAGAAAAGTTTAAAGAGGGAGTCAAATGGGAAGCCAAGGGTGGGGTGTGTTACTTGACATAACTCTTCGTTTGTAGAAATTGGTAGGCAGCATATCCATTTCCCTGCAGCTTTTACAGCACTCAGGCCATCTAATTTAACAGAGAAAAATGAAATCAGACCATAATCTGATTGCACGGGATTGAAGCAAAGCTCTTCCTTTACTAGACCTCCATTATGATTACCCAGAGAAAGCTGCTTTGGGTGCAGTTTATCCAATATCCAAGGCACTACAAATCTGGGCTATTGCCTAAAGGGTCTATATCTCACCTGCTAACCTGTAACAAGCTCTTATATGTTGTTTTATCAAGTTGCCATCGTTACATATATTTTCACCAACACTTAAACATATCATAAAGTTCTTACACCATCACATACCTGCGCAGTAGAGATTTTACCAGCTATAACAGAGCTCACAGAAACAGCCATTATAGAGAACAATGGAGTGCAAAAGTGAGGTAAAGGACACTTCGGTTTGCCAATTATTTCATATAAAGAAATAATAATAAGAAGAAAAAAAATCCGTCTTGCTTCTGTTTTCCTGGTAACAAATATTATTCTATATTATTCTTGGGATTGTATGCTGTTACTCTCTTGAACCTGCACAGAATTGTCCTACCACTCACCACTGAGTTGAATGACAAAAGATTTTTGGCAAGTTTCATCAAGTTCTGGTGGACAGGTACCCCAAGGCAAGTGAGCTGCTCCCCTGTTAGCTCACTACATGAACTCTGCACAAACACCCAACAGGTATTCTCTGCATGCAGAGGTGTATGGAGCTTGTACGCAGGTGAGGCAGGGAGGGACAAGCACTGTGATACAAAAGGACTCTTAATTCTGCCCAGTGTCAGGCTGCAGTGAGTCTATGTCAGGTGCATGTCAAAATCCACCTTCCAAAGGTTTTCTGGGGAGGCCTACACCTATGCCCAGGCATCTTGACATGTGCTAAAATGAATTTCTCTTCAAGTAATCAATAAACCAGGACCTGCATCTCTGCTAAGACTTTAGCTACCATCTGTTATATTGCTGTAGCTCCACTGGATAACAGTATTTACTGCTTAACAGGCAAAATTCTGGTAATGTTTCAGCTGAAAAAAATAAAAATGGTCCAGCAAGATGAACATACTGTAACATATTTCACTCCTTTATTGAAAACTAGCAAACCTTTTGTGCAGTTCACTTATTTAGAACACTATATGCGTCTTTTAGTTGTACAATAATTGAATATTAAAGCTATAATTTATTTGTTCATGGGAAGATGCACTGCTACTGGAAACTTGTTCTTAAGAACACTTTGGATTGTACAGAAAAATGACTTTAATAGACATCAGATTGTCTTTCAGAATTAGACCAGCCTCTTAACTCTTTGCTAGAACTCTTAATATTTTTTTACATAGAAATTTGCATTCAGAGAATTGCAACAAATACTCTCGGAAGATTTACACTATGCACTGATAACATCTTCCAGAAAAACAGAGCATCACCCAGTGCAAATGAATGTTCTAAAATATCAAAGTTACAGAGAAGTGGTATAGCTTATTTTTTAAAAAAGCAGTAAGTTGTGAATAATGTAAATATGACAGCCATCTGTTCATACTGAAGTAGGTTAAAGTTACGTGTCTCTAATTTTTTGAAAGACATAAGCCTTTTATGCATTTCTGTGCTGAAATATTCCTTGTTGAGTGTATTATATGCGAATAATTATATCACATACAACATGATGAAAAGTGAAATAACTGCAAATGGCTGAGAAGAACTTTTCCATGTATTGATGTTGATCTAACAGTGAGCTTCCTACATGAGTATGTAACTATATATACCTGCAAAACCAAGATGTTAGCAAAGCATTTGTGTGGAAGACCATCAAATGAGAATGTCCTTTATAAACTTTGCTTGCATTTGGAAGATTTAAAACAGAAATTATCACATTTGTTTTCCCTGCATAAGCTGGGACTTAAGTTCTCCTGAGGAGGAGGAGACTGAAGGAAGAGATTACTTATCCACTCATAGCTTAAAAAAAAAGCATAAGGGTCAGGAGGTTCCCTGTCAGACCTTTGTTACCACGGTAAAAGCATTCAGAAACGTTCTGTTCTGTGCCAAGCCTCACATCGGCAGAATGGAAAGGAAAAGAGAGCAGAAAAGAAGGAAGGGGTTATTAGATTATTTATTAGATTATTTATTGTACACCATTTTTAAGGCTGCATCCTGCTATGTTTGCAATGTCATGATTCTTCTGGAGACACCAATCTAAAAACAAAAACAAACAAGCAAAAACAAACAAAAAAAACACCACCAACAACATCAAAACTTAAATAGTGTCTTGTTTTCATAATTTCCAGTTGAGACCTGTTCTAGATGCATAGACCAGTTCTGCTTCTTTTATTATAATCCAATGCTAGCAAAAATAGAAACAAAAGCCATCATGCTATTATGACCAGTGAAACTATCAGATAATTCTACCAAACTGCTGATAAATACATCTCAACTCAGGATCATTTTATTGGAAATGAACTACATGGGAAATATTTTCTTGATCTTTTACTTCCTTCACAGCAATATAGGAACATGACATATTCTAATGTGATGACATTAAAGTATCCTCAGTGCTTTCCATGGGATACAGTTGAGGCAAATGGCAAAAATCCAGGAAGGAATACAGGAGGGGAGGCCAGCAGAAAAGACAATTGAAAAGACAATGTAAATTCCCCTGAGGGCTGCACATCAGAGAGTAGTTTGGGAACTGACTGGCAGAAGAAAAACAGCTGCCAGTGCTTTGTTGTATTTCTTTCAAGGACAAGAACATCAGTTCTGTCAGCTGCAAAATGGGAAACTTGAACATCCTGGCCCTCTTGTTAACTTCATCTGTGAGCCTGAGGGTTAGGATAAGAATAAGGGTTGACACTTTCTACCTTTTCCCATGTGCTTCTCTCACCTGCTTCTTTTCCACTTACACACCCTTGCTAGTGTGTTGTTTATAGGTGACCTGCAATTGAAGAAGCAGTGAGATGTACCAACCCATCCTCCTCTCCTGCTGATCACTGTGAGAAGCGGTTGTATCTGCGTCAACCCAACGCAACACTGTCTCAACAACCGGGCTCTAATGAAAAAGCATGTCTACTTCTTGGTGGGCAGCACTCATACTTGTAGACATAAAAATGGTAATTCAAAAACTGCATAAAAGCAGTAACAGTAGAGGAAACCCACCAGAGATCTCCATTAGTAGCTGCTACTTCCATGTACAAAAATGTTTTTTGAATTTTTATTCTGCCCTTGCCTGCTAATGTTTTCTTAAGCCCTTCACATCAGATCTGTAAATACTGGAAGAGTGGAGAATTGATTAATAGTTTTCGGTTGATAATTTTCGGTTGCTACTTTATACTATCTGTGATTTATACAAATAAAATAATGCTAGGTCAATATACAAGCACTGCATATATGCCAGTGTACTGAAGTATTACCTAATCTCTATGTAAATAATATTAAAAATTTAAAAGTAGTTGCCTTATGGTTTTGGTCTAACAACTCACAAAAGTATATACAGTACTTTTGCCAAGTACTGGCTTCTTCCTGAGAGGTATCACCTCGGTCCCTACTGTGTCTTGTTGTATTGGTGTACTCAATTCCACTGTCCCTTTGTCACATAAACAATGATAGACAAAAGTTAAATATTTATTTCATTTTCAAAGTATTCCATATCAAAACTAGGAATCCAAGTAACTGAATGATACCAACTGAGAATATCTTTCCTTTGTCAATTGATAGTTAAGAAAGACGTCCTGGTTTTCTTAGTTTCTGTATCATGAATTATTTAGGTGGCTGTCAGAGCAGGGCAATTTTTTTACAGTCCAGTCACAAAGCTGGAATGAACTATTTACAATTCATATTCTGCTGCAGAGAAAAGGAGTATCAGAATGTCTGCAAAATGCACACTGCAAAATTAGACTAACCTAGTATGAGTTAAAAGACCCTTAGTCAGCAGCAGTATGGTGGTCAGTATTCATTTAGTCAGCACTTGATCTGATTCACAAGTTTTGGACAAACATCTCAGGACTAATTAAAAGCAGCAAGTAGGTTTGAATATAATTTTTCTCCACTGAACTAAAAACATGTCAATTTCAACAGGCAAAGGTTGTGTTGTTTATGAATTTTTGATATTTAAATTTCTTCTTATTCCTTTTCAGCACACAGTATTATAGAACATTCAGCTGTTATGTAGCTCCAAACCTGCAGTCTCCTTTCCAAATGAGGAATTAACCACAAGCAGACTACAGTAAATAATGTGCCTGATTTCTATATTGCCAATATAGGCAGTAGAGCCCCTAGCACACTGCTTTGGGGAACCCTGTGTTTTTTTAGCTGCTGTTTGGGGCAACGTTTCTCTCCTTCTCTATCCTTCCTGCTCACCCTCTATCCTTCTTCTTTCTCCATCTCTCATGTACACATACACAACGAGTCTACTGCTATTTATACAGCTAGCATAATTTTAGCATGCACCACAATGCGTAATATGAAAAAAGGTGTCAAAGCAAGAAGTCCTTATCCTGGAAATCTGACAATACTGTAGCACAGTACAGTACAGACTTACAGTAAATAAGAACTGAATAGCAAAGGGTCATTGTAGCCAAATTGTTTTATAAAGCTATCACATACAAAATACTAATAAACTATTAATACAGCAGTATGATTAGGTGGACCTACCAGTGCTCTATTATATTAACAGGTGAAAAAAAAAATAGGCATTTTTTCTATTTATCTGTAAGCTAATACCTGATGTGAGTCTTACTAAACAGACTATTTGCCTACTTTACTGATTCAATTGCTGTCTCGTCAAGCATTAAATGTGTGTTGCTATTTTCATAGTACATTCTTGCCTGCTTCGCCGATGATGGGCTTCGGGACCCAGGGTGCCCTGAGCTGGAGGACCGGGACGGTGGGGATGACAAACTCCCAACCAACCCTGAACGTGTGCGGGATTTGCTACTCCACCTGGATCCCTACAAGTCCATGGGTCCGGATGGGATTCATCCCCGGGTGCTGAAGGAGCTGGCGGACGTCATCGCGGAACCTCTCTCAATTATTTTTCAACAACCCTGGGAATCTGGAGAGGTCCCGGTAGACTGGAAGCTGGCAAATGTTGTGCCAATTTTCAAGAAGGGTCAGAAAGAAGACCCTAGCAATTACAGGCCTGTCAGTCTCACGTCAGTGCCTGGTAAAATCATGGAGAAGATGGTTCTCGAACGTATTGAGGCGCACCTGGGGGACAAAGCAGACATTGGTCCCAGCCAGCATGGGTTTGTGAAGGGTAGGTCCTGCCTAACTAACCTGATTTCCTTTTATGATAAGATCACCCGTATGGTGGACCAAGGGAAACCAGCTGATGTGATTTTTTTGGACTTCAGCAAGGCTTTTGACACGGTTTCCCATAGGATCCTACTGGACAAAATGTCCACCATACAGCTAAATAAAAACATCATACGATGGGTGAGCAATTGGCTAACGGGCAGGGCCCAAAGGGTTATGGTGAATGGCGCTGCGTCAGGCTGGCGGGCGGTCACTAGTGGGGTCCCTCAAGGCTCCATTTTAGGGCCGGTACTTTTCAATATTTTTATAAACGATCTGGATGTAGGAATAGAAGGTATTTTGAGCAAGTTTGCTGATGACACCAAACTTGGAGGAGTTGTGCACTCTGTTGAGGGTGGAAAGGCCTTGCAGAGGGATCTGGATAGGTTGGAGAGCTGGGCGATCGCCAACCGTATGAAGTTCAATAAGAGCAAGTGCCGGGTCCTGCACCTGGGACGGGGAAACCCTGGCTGCACGTACAGACTGGGCGATGAGACGCTGGAGAGCAGCCTAGAAGAGAGGGATCTGGGGGTCGTGGTAGACAGCAAGTTGAATATGACCCGGCAGTGTGCCCTGGCAGCCAGGAGGGCCAACCGTGTCCTGGGGTGCATCAAGCACGGCATCGCTAGTAGGTCGAGGGAGGTGATTGTCCCGCTCTACTCTGCGCTGGTGCAGCCTCACCTCGAGTACTGTGTGCAGTTCTGGGCACCACAGTATAAAAAGGACATGAAACTGTTGGAGAGTGTCCAGAGGAGGGCTACGAAGATGGTGAAAGGCCTGGAGGGGAAGACGTACGAGGAACGGCTGAGGGCACTGGGCCTGTTCAGCCTGGAGAAGAGGAGGCTGAGGGGAGACCTCATCGCAGTCTACAACTTCCTTGTAAGGGGGTGTCGAGAGGCAGGAGACCTTTTCTCCATTAACACCAGCGACAGGACCCACGGGAACGGGGTTAAGCTGAGGCAGGGGAAGTTTAGGCTTGACATCAGGAGGGGGTTCTTCACAGAGAGGGTGGTTGCACACTGGAACAGGCTCCCCAGGGAAGTGGTCACTGCACCGAGCCTGACTGAATTTAAGAAGAGACTGGACTGTGCACTCAGTCACATGGTCTGAACTTTTGGGTAGACCTGTGCGGTGTCAAGAGTTGGACTTGATGATCCTTAAGGGTCCCTTCCAGCTCAGGATATTCTATGATTCTATGATTCTATGATTCTATGCTTTGCTAAATGGAAATAATCCAAAACAGGTAGTTAGGCACATAGCATGTTATTTACTGGATGGAAAACTTTGTCATTTCTGCAAAGAGATGAAATTGTGTGAGACTTCTAGGAGGATGAAAGAAACCAAGGAAAAGCATACATGTGAAGTTGAAGTTTTCCTGAGATAACTGCATTAAATCTGTTGCATTAAATGTTGTCTAAGAGCTTAGTGACTCTCACAAGGACATCCTATAGCCTCAGGATGCCACATGCACCACCTCTGGCACCAGCTCTCACCTCTTGGGTGAGTCAAATTGACCTATAAGCCTGACATAAAGCAATTTGCCACTTTGTCAGGTTAACTCCCTGACAGTTTAGAAAGATGAATAAATCCACTATGCCACCAAATGAGCACCAAAATTACTGAACTACTGCAAAGGAAAAACAACAACAACAACAACAAAAGAACATGGTGTCAGAAGGCAGTTGATGGTGGATATGAAAGAGAAATTGGAGGCTTCTGACAGCAGTGATTTTTAATCAGCTCTGCCATGTTGTGATGCCTCACCATTAATTAGGACAGGAAAAATTGCATGAAATAGAGAGGTGCAGCCTTTTGTCTTTCCATAGGTCATCTTATAATTTTAGGCTACATATCATCCTGACAGAAAAAGTATTAAAGTATTAAATGACTGTGTTACACTGTGTATAGTTCCTAAAACTCTTAAGACTTTAGACTTTTTTTTTTTTTTTTTTTTTTTTTTTCCCCCAGATGTAAAACCCAAAGATTATCAATGCTATGATAAAATCTGGAACACATAAAAAGAAAAACAAAAGCACTGACATTCTGGTTGGAAAAAAAGTTATTGCTCTCTGATTTTTGCTTGTTTTGCCATCTGCTTCCTCCCCAGATTTGTATATGTTGCTGCCTGGTTGAGGCAAGTGATGGAAAATGGTGTGGGAAGGTGGACAAAGAACAATTTTCCTTATTGATCTCATTTCAGAGTAGTTCCCGCAGATGACGATCCCCTAAGAATCCTAATCCCAATGAAACTAGTACAGTTTCCTCAATTATTTTTTTTTTGTAGAGTTTATGAAACAAAAGCAATTTTTTTTTCCTGTTTTCTCTACATCTGAAGTAGTGACATGATTGCTTTTTTAATTATGGCAGTCCCAATATACATGAGCACTATGTACTGAGACATCTTTGTAGGTCAGATAAGCTCTTCACCAGCAGAGCATTATGCAGTACAAGAAGGAACATGAAAACATAATTCTAGAAATCTAAGCATGATCATGTTTTACTTAGCAAATAGATTATGATATTCCTGACAGCAAATGTATTTTAGATAGGAATTGCTGAAGGCTCACAGTCAAAATTTCCATTTACATAAGATGAATTTCCATACAGAAGGCATATTTCCATTTATTCAGATTTTATTATTTTTAGTTGGTTCCATGGTCTGCATAAGCCCTCAGTAGATTTAAAGGAACATAGTTACTAAAAATATTGAAAAATATATGTATAAAATATGGAGATTTTCGAGACAAACTTAGAAAAAATGCCTGATCTAATATCAATCTGAATTCTGCTGAAAAGGCCCGCGCTGTACTGAATGTCAGCAAGACTTTTCCTTGTGCAACAGTAGCATCTGTCATTTGTTTCTTTTCTTCTTTTTTTTTCTTTTTTTTTTCCACTTTAACTTTTTTATTTTTTTTAACATCTCTTGCTTTGCACTTTTTCTTCAAAGCCCAAAACCTTAAAGACAAAGAAACCATAACAACCCTACAACAAACCAAACCAAAAGAAACAACACTTTCATAACTAAGGAAATAAAGAATTCCTTTTTCTGCTCCATCTGTATGAGATTTTAGGTCAAAAAGGCATTTAAACCAACCATAAAAACATTATAGAATGCATAAAGTTTTGCTTCTGCCATGAGGCTCTTCTGGCATTGTGCCACAGATGCTGTACATCTAATTTCTTGACCTCTTGGAAAGTCAAACTATGCTTTTTCATCCTATGTTACTCATGTAGTATATATAAGATACCACCACATGCATCCCCAGTTGAATCCTCCATGGAGCATGATTTTTCTTTTTACATACTCATAATTTTCTTTTTCATCCCAGAAATTCCTCATGCACCTCCTTTACTTCATGTGGTATTAAACAACCTCTTTTCACCTGAGGTGTAGTCATCTAAAGCTGCTTTTCAAAGCAGTTCAGTCATTCTCAGCCACACGTGCCAGAAAACCCCAAGCCTGGCTGCCATTCCCTACTTACAGGGCTCCTGAGGCTCCTGCTGTGGAGCTTTCTATCACTGCTGCCTGTGGAGAGCTTGGCCTGAAGCCTTCCACCTCTGGCCTTCTTATGCTGGAGGAACAGATTCACAAATACTGTCCTGATGACAGCATTTTCCACACCTGTCTCATTCCCAGAAGCCAAACTATCGAGACCTATACATCATAGAAGCAGTTATGATTTCCCATCATCATTTTTGAGCTATTATCCATCTGCAGTCATAAACTCGCAGTTGCAAAATTTTCTCTTTCAGGCAAATTTAAATAGAGAAAAATAAACAAACAAACAAACAAACTACATGAACAGGAAAACACTCCCTTTAGCTATAAAGAGGATTGGGTGATAGAATAAACCAATCTCACAAAGGAGAAGAAATAGAAATGACAAAGACTTGTACTACCATGCCACCAAGGTGTATGTAAGATGTTTTGTACACTTAGAAGTGCTGTCATTGCAATGTGTTTACGATAACAGCAATCTTAGAGGCTTTCAAGAGAACCTATAATAAAGGTAGAAATAAGACTCGTAAGGTAGAGTGTTCTGTTAGAGATCGCTTGTGGAAAAATATTAATGCGTACACTGCAGGACAACTTTCAAAACGGGATCATTTCAAGCCTCTGCAACCTTGACAGTGTCCCTCTTTACTGGAAATAAAATTAAATACATCTTCATGCTATTTGTCACAAAAAAAGGTAAGCATTAAAATGTTTGATACAGTTATCTCTATTCAAAAATAAAAGCTCAGCTACCATACAGCTGTGAGTGAACACCTATAGCAGCAGCAAATTGACCATATCACACAGACTAAATGCTCTCTTTGACCAGCAAGAGCAATTGTATTATCCCTGATCCAGATACATATTAAGGCATACAGGAGAAACACCTGCAGAATTCAAATACATGTAAATTTGCAAAAGGGTTTATTATATTGAAATAGAGAGAAGTAGATGACTGATGGAGAAACTAAAGTTATTCATCATACCTTTGAGATTTGAGTGTATTAAGAAGGAGTTAGAAGCAACGAAGCAAATACATTTGTTCTAGGACTCGACTTGGAAATTTGCAAAAAGTACTATTGCAAGGTCAAAGGTAAATGATCCTTGTATCTGTGTGCATGTAACACACCCTTCTTTGCAGCTAGTAACAAACAGAGGGGTTTCTCTAGCCCCTGGAGATATCTCTATACACATTTGCCCAAGGATACAGGTTCGTAAGATGGATTCAGATGGCTCAGTGCCACTGAAATGGAAAAAATCCAGCTTTCTCTTTTAATTTCTCTCAATCTCCTGCTTCTGAAAGGGAGGCATTTAGAGCACTTCTGACAAACAGAAAGCCAATTCCTCCCACTGTAACATGAGAAAACTAACCCAGTAAGGAAAAAACAAACAAGCAAAAACAAAAACAAACAAACAAACAGCTTTTTATTTGGTTAATACTTAAAATTTATTAACTGTAATATTAGACTATCAGAGGAGTTTAAGAGCTGGGAAGGAGCGGGGAGTGGGAAAGTTTGAGAGCATGGTGAGGAGTGGGGAAGGTTAGGAATGGTATTAAGTCCTTCCCTTCTAGCAGCTTGGAAATCAGCTACATCCAGACATGCCTTGGTTTAATTAAAAAAAAAAAAAAAAAAAAAAAAACACTAATTAGCAGCTGGTCTGTATGAAACCTCCACTGACACAAGGCTGCAGTTAGTCTTACCTTGGTGGTTTAGCTGTATGCCTTAACTAAATGCTCCTAAATGTTTCCAAACTATGTTAGAGATCTTCAGTTCAAAGAGGAAGCTGTAACAAAATTCAATTTCCTACAGTTTCAGGAAAGGTTACTTCCTCTTGTAGGCATTGTTTTCACTATAAAAGACACCTGGTACTTGTATTCTTCCTTTTCTAGTTCTACTCTTGTTTTCCTATTAGTGAAAATTAGTTTCCTAATTTTCTATTTCCTATTAGTTTTTGTCCCCAAAGCTTGATGGTGTGGCAGATCGTAAACCGTCAATGCTTGTATAGCAAAAATTCTTACCTACTGCAATTACTTTCTTGCTCATCTCAAACAAGCAACATCAGTCTTAAAGATCCCTCTCAAGAAAGCCTGCATAGAAATATTTTTCACACTAGACTATATCGCAAAGTTGCTAGAGGCCAGCATGACTTCCTACATCTTTGGGAAAATCAGAACAGAATACTTCAGGTAAAAAGTAAGGAAGGAATATTTGTTGAATCAGCTGGGTGTGAAATTGTTTCAATGGCTACCAATTGAAGGGCCTTTTTTTAAAATATTTCTAGTAGTCCCTGTCATCAGCAAGAACTGGAATAGTTCATTATGGTATCTGAATGTAGACCTGCTTTGTGATTTGAACTGGTATCAGTAGTGTGCAGTGCAGTCTTTAAGGTGCAAAGTAAACTGGTACAGAATATTTCCCAACCAGTGTGTGTTCACATAGTTAAATAATAATTCTAATTTTAAAATTATTTAATTTAAGTGTGTTGTGATTGCTATATTTCTACTTCTGATCTGAGTCAGTCACTCTTTTTAGTATCAAAATATATATAGAAAAAAATAATTAGTTAGCTTTTGAGAAACATTTTTATTCTCTTTACACATCAAAATTTTCTTATAATTTTCCTGTGTTGTTTTTTTTTTTTTTTAATTCTTAATATGCTCCAAATAAGATGTATTTTTGTGTAAATATATGGCTTTTTATCTTTTTTAAAACATGTTAGAGATTAATCTATTTTAAAAATGCTTGATTAACAAGGACTCACAATGCTTCTAAACCTTTAAATACAAAATATTTTAGCTTAATTTGCTATAATTGCATTACAAGTGGTTTTTGTTTGTTTGTTTGTTTGTTTGTTTTCCCCCAGTGGAAGGTAATACAAGCAATGAGCTAATCACATTTCTATAAACAATCATCGTATTTCTTGAAAATTTAATTTTCATTTAACCAAATGCTGTTTCCTAGATTTAGTAATACAATCCATCTATCCCACTACTGTCCACATCCTCTTGCCTTAGACAACACTTTTACGTAAATTAAGTTTAATTCACAAATTCTCCATGCTGTAAACAAAGCAATTAAAATTTATTATTTCACAATGTAGTACCCTGTATTAGCCAGCCCTAAGACCATGGCAAGAAGACAGAACTAACATATGTTTCTAACAGAAGAGCTTCCTCCCACTTCTCATGGCCCTGCTCACTGTTTCAGTACTTATTTAGTAAAGCACATGATTCATTTAAAGCCTAGGAGTCATTTGCATTTAAATTATATGCCTAAAAAATATTAGGCATTCGCTCATGTGTTCTATGAATACAGAATCTAATTTAGTACTTGCATATGAGAAAGTTAACTTTTGCTGTCAGACTTAGAAACACACACACACACACACACACACACACACAAAACAACCAGTTTTCTGGTTAACTTCAAACAGTTAAAGGGTAAGAAAAGTATCCTTGTGTATTTGAAAACATGGACTAGAATAGATTATCATGGAAATTTATTGGCTGCTTAATGATGAGCTATGTTTCTAGCTGTGCATCTTTCAGGAATTCAGAATGCTACTGTTCCAGGGCTGAATCTAACACATCCATTTCACAAGAACATCAATCAAAGTGAATGGTAAGCTGTAATTAACAGCATTTATTGTTTCCTAGTGTCCATTGCTCTTCAGAAACCAGACCTGTGCCCACAACAGAGGCTGTCTCTCTGACTGCTACAGCTCGTTAACTTTGCCTCATATTTAGCAACATGCTACTTCCTAAGTACTGATAGAATCATAGAATCATAGAACTGTAGAGTGGTTTGGGTTGGAAGGGACCTTAAATACCATTCAGTTCCAACACTTTGCCATGGGCAGGGACACCTCCCATGAGACCAGGCTGTTCAAAGACCCATCCAGCCCGGTCTTGAATACTTCTATGGATGGGACATCCACAGCTTCCCTAGGAAACCTTGTCTGGTGCCTCACAACTCTTATGTTAAAATGCCTATGTGAGAATAAAAAATATTTTAATACCGATCACAGTATTTCATATTTTTAACTGAAATAAAATGTCTCTTTAGATTTATGAGTATGTATAGGGAATGGCCACTTGATAGCCCCTCCTCCTAATATTGCCTAACAAAGTCTGAAATATTTCTTTGAAGACCCCTGAATATGGCAACACTGAGGGATATGCTTTTATTTTTTTTTCCTTAGAAAGAAAGAAATAAAATTGCTGATTATTTTTGTTAAAATATTCACTGTTCTTACAAACTCTTGCTGAACATTATCTAGAACTGACCTGTTTGAATACGTTTGAACTTGAGTGAATCATCAAGACAAAAATCCTACATATTACCCCAAACCTCCATCCCTATCCCCATAAGATACAGAATCAACATACAAAGAGGGGTAAAGAAAAAAAAAAATAGAATTAGAATTTTTCTTTATAACACCATGCATGTGTTTTTGAAGTAAGCAATGATGAGAAATCACAGTGTCTTATTGCCTATTGAGTTATTTCAAATGGATCTCAGTCTCAGAAATATGCAGAAATGTTAGAGAACACATTTTATTCTTCTTTTCCTCATTACAGAGGAATCCTCTGTGATGCTCTACCTACTAGGTTTCCATGAACTACCAACCAAAAAGCATCACTCACAGCAGTTGTCAGTGTCCTCCACATTAGAAAAGTGGCACTGACTGCCTGTGATTCTGTACTGTTTGGCATGGGTGAGGACCTGGTGTTTTATAATAAAGTAGACAAAACTCTCTGTTACCATGCATTGTAATAGCAAAGCAGTTGTGTTTTATTGTTTTTGTTCTGGTTTGGTTTGGTTTGGTTTTGGTGCATCTGGCTGGGAAGTCCACATGAGAGCAGTGTAAGTGAAATACCCCACAATATGGATGTCATGAAGATAACTACAGCTCAGGGTGAGTGACATGAAATTATGTTCACTGGTATCCTGAGACAAAAAACATCATATAACTTGAGTTTTGGTTGTACACTGAAAACATGGCAGCTTTTCTATTAACCCATTTTATCTTGCAGTGGAAGTGGATTGCTGCCCATCAGCAACTAGATGAAAAGCTCGAGATCAATCAATCATACATGTACAAGCTTGTCAGAAAGTCCATTTGCTTGCTTTCCTTTTATTCATTAAAGCTGTTAAATCAGCGTGTCATCTATCATAATATTTCCTTTTCAGGTAGCAAAAGTACCTGAATTATTCTGTACGTCATGTTGCTGAAAATGCACTTCTAAATTTCTGTAAGATTCCTAATAGTTTTCTAACAGCAAACAAGAAAGGATGATATAATATACAAGTGCATAGGATGCAATCCTAAAACACATATTCACCAAGCATATATTTTCATCTAGAAAATAAATAAGCCATGCAAAATCATATAAAACATGAAGAAGACAACTAGTTCTGTTAGTAGTTTAGCTGACGGGAGGAAGGAAGGAAGGAAGGAAGGAAGGAAGGAAGGAAGGAAGGAAGGAAGGAAGGAAGGAAGGAAGGAAGGAAGGAAGGAAGGAAGGAAGGAAGGAAGGAAGGAAGGAAGGAAGGAAGGAAGGAAGGAAGGAAGGAAGGAAGGAAGGAAGGAAGGAAGGAAGGAAGGAAGGAAGGAAGGAAGGAAGGAAGGAAACTGCTGGCTTAGCAAGGAAAACCAATGAGGTGTTGAAATAAATTCTGGGTTTTCTCAGTGTGATTTGTAAAGCTATTAACCACTCACAGTGCTCATGAATTCATTACACTCACATGCAACATTCTCAGCATTCTCTAGTAATTCATCTTTTGATGTATTTAGGCAAAATAAGGAAATCGCTAATTATCTAATGCAATGTAATTAGGTAACAGAGAACATACAAGCAATTAAAAGGTTCAAAGTAGCTGCAGTCAGGGCAATTTTGAAATATTTTAATTCAGGTTAATGTAACCTATTTTGCTTTAAGAGGAGTCTCAGTGAATTCCAACCAGGTTAGAGTTGATCAAAAATAATAATAATAATAACAAAAATAATAATAATAAAATACAATACAATAAAATAAAGGAAGTTTAAAATGAACTTATGAAGCACTTAACATGAAGATTAAAGACTAAGAGAAATTGGTTCCAAAAAATCCACATAATTTTTGTCGGTGTACTGTTAACTTAGTAGAAGATTACTACGACTCTTTCTCAATATAAAAACTTCTACCAATTACAGTTGTAGGACTACATGTAACTGACCCAAGGCCCATAAAAGCAGACACTGAGAGCAGCAGCAGAGCTCATAGTGAGATAAAAATCAAAAGCAGAATGTTGGTGCAGGGAATGATGAACCCAGGCAAAAACAGGAAAGCAGAGCAAATCCTATAGCAGAGCAAATCCTATGGCTGCACTTTGTTACTTCTTGCTTCTCCTGACCTCACCTGTACTACCAACAATTGCAGCTTGTACTACCAACAATTGCAGCTGAATTTGGGAAATCCAAGAATCTATGGTGCAGATGGAATTAGTAAGAGCTTCTTCCTGAGAAAAGATTTCTAAGATTTCTACCCTTAAAGCCGCTCACTTCTGGTAAGTAAAAAGCAAAAATATATGGATTACTCTACCCACATACAGAAGACTTCATTCTCCATGTGTATGTACTGAAAACAGATTTATTTTTTTTTTTAATTTACATCTCTAGTTTATAGTAACTCTTCCCAAAAAACAAAATTAATAAGAGAATAAAATCCCTTGGCTTTGGTTTTACTAATGATTGAGCAGACATCTGAAAGTACATCTGCATAAAAAATTGCAATTTACTGTCAATGGCAAGTATTCATAAATGAGTAACTTACATAGTTGCTTCTTCCAGTAACTGGAAAGAACTTTTAAATAATAAAGAACAAGCTTATGATCATTAACTAATTTAGCACACTGCGTTCATTTTTTTAATGTTTAAATTAAAAGGAACCGTTTTACCCAAACCATGAAAGAACTACGTTGATGTCCATTGATTAAAACCATTAGCAGCCGACTAAATATCTAAGGCATATAAAAGACTTTTAAAACTGTTTGTCAATGACTTTTTAAAAGGTGAAATTACCTTCTTATTTGTTAAGGATTTCTTGGTGTAAATCAGGTAAAAAATATAAATGTAAGTACCAAAATATGTCAAATTGATGCAGTGTACACTGCAATGGCCAACTTGGCCAACTGAAGGAAAAGTTCCTTCAGTTCCAGTTTAGACCTCTCCTTCGCCTGTGTTGCTGCACAGTTATACCAATGGCAAGCAAACATTCTCAACAGTAACCTGTGTAAAATGACTACAAAACAGGGAGAATGTTGCTATTGTGGAAACATAGTTCAATCCCTGTTTGAAGCAGAACGGATAAGAAAATAATGAAAACAAATTATCCAGAGGGCTGCATTTCTGTTCCATCAATGTAAATAAAAAATAAACTAGACCAAAAAAGTCACTGTGAGATATTGCCACTGATATGAGTTAAAAAATAAATAAAGAATGGATCCAAATATATTAAAAACAAATTTTAACAGCCTGAAGCTTTTTTTTTCTTTATAATTATCAAAATATTACAAATACTAGAGACGAAATCATAAGATGGGCAAAAAGTACTTTCTCTTATGTGTATTTTTTATCTTGGTACATTTTTCATGTTACTACCTATTATTTTTATTGTACTTCCATAGAGAACAAAATAACAATAGTAACTCTTACTGCTCAATTCAGGACTTTCACTCTATTCCAAAACCTACTGTCATCACTGTAGGATTTTGGAATTGTAAGAAAAAAAAGATCTTTTCATATGTAGACTACTTGGCATTCTTCTACTCCTCAGATAGTTAAACTACACTACTTAAACCTGTTCCTAAAGCAGATAGTTCCATTTTTCCTCTCTCACTTTCCTATTTGTATACATGTATTTCTTTAGGGAAATAATGCAAAATAACTAAGGGGAATTCAGAAAGAAAAGATAACTTGTCCAGTGATGAAGAAAAAAAAAATAATAACAACAACAATAACAACCACAACAAAAGAATATGTTAAAAATGAAGTAATGAACCATATTTCTTGCATAAAGATTTTTTTTCCTAGTAAATCACTAACTAGACTTTTTAGTACCTATGACATAATAAGTCTGGGGAAAAAAGAAAAATAAAGAAAAAAAAAGGGCAACACAAGAATTCTCTTACATTCAAGTCTTTTGCATCAGAACCTTACTCATTATTATGAACTCCCCAAATAAGGACACTTGACTGATAACCAAGTCAAAAGAGAAAGTAAAGAGGAGCAAATACAATAAGCAAAGCTAACAACCATTTTGAACCCAGTAACGACACTACCTTCTGACATACAGAAATTAAGATTAATTATGTTACCAGCAAGAATCTTATACTTCTATGTCACCTCCCAGAAGATATGAATAGCCATAAGTCATGTCCCCACACAGCTTTAATTATAATCATTGCTTGAAATGCAACCAAGTCTCTGCTCTTTCTTCACAGTGATAACATCCAATTACTATTATAAAATAATAAAAAAATAATAATAAAGAAATACAAATATTATCATTTTAAAATCTTCCTTGATTTTTACGTATTGGCTTTCAAATCTAATTGATTAATTTTACATTGCCACAGCCAAAATAATGTGCTACATATTTTCATGTATGTTTTCATATTTTCATATTTTCATTTCATATAATCTGCTACATTTTTCACTTTTGCAGAAGAAAATCTCCCTTTACAGTCAATCACACATGAGAATTATTTATGACCAAGAATCATTTGATATGTCAGTTTGTTTTAACATCATTCCGGACATATCCCCTAATAAAAAAACAAAATCCAACTTGTGAAGGGTGTAACTTTTGCTAGTAATGCTTCTACACAACCTGTATGTATTTACTCTATACATTTCTTTTAAATGTAGAAATATTTCAAGAGGTGGTGACATTGGTCGCTAGAATCTAACATACACATTAAATCAAAGAAGAATTTTGAGATCATAACTAGTAATAACTACCACCACTATTAAAATCATTGAAAGATCTCATGGGGCTACCATTTCCTACCCTTAATAATAACCACTAATTAGTAAATTTTTATTTTAATTTCACCATGCTAGGGACAAATCCATCATTACTAATGGTAATTATAAGACTTCCTGTATTATTGGGCCATGGAAATAGGCTTGTGTTGTCTTTTAAAATAATCTTTTTATTTTGAAAAACAGATTTGTGTTCTCAGAAAATAAGTAATTGTTTTTTACCACTTCTACATTTACTCTTGGAATGGTAAACAGACATTTGTAGGAATCAAATCCTGAATATTTTGATATTACCGTGCTAGATGAGGAGATTAAGTTGATTTAGCACTTTCCTGGCATGTCAGATGAACACGTGGTTACATATATAATCATATGCTGAGTCATAACAGGTACTGTAATGTACCTATTATGTACATTACAGTACCTGTTATGTGATTTTACAATATATTTTATAATAAAAACCAGTAACTTGATTTAGGCTTGATTTAAGCTTTTTAATACTAAAAGCAACTAGTAATACGATTTAAGTAGAAGTCTGAATGTGTTGTAAATTCTACAGTCTTTGAGGAAAAAGATTATATACAACTTGAGAGAAATGCCAAACACTAGGATCGTATAATAAATGCAATAAATGAAATAAATGGAGAGTGGACAAGAAAGGCCCTTATATGAGTACCAAATAGGATGTTGAACAAAGGAGGAACTTTTTTTTTCTTTTTTTCTGAAATACTTAATTGTCTCTTCCAAGTCAGCTACCAGTGTTGAAGAAATAATCTCTTCTTACAAGATATGTTCACTATTCTCATACCTGGGGCTACCACCTGCTTTCTCAGAGGTAAAAAAAAAAAAAAAAAAAAAAAAAAAAAAAAAAAAAAAAAAAAAACATAGTAATTAACACAAAAAATGTGGTTAATCAGCACAATATTATATTTTCACAGATTATTAGATTGTTGCTATGGGAGTATTTGCAATTAACTTCTATGGTCTGAACAAAGATACACCAACCCATGATCCTCAAAGTTTTTCAAGCATCAAGTATTTGTACAATGAGAAAGCTAAACAGCTGAGCTGGTAAAAATATTTAAATTCTATTTCTTTTGTTAAAAGAAAAATATGTTCATCTGATTCGTGTCAGTATGGAACAATGCTAGGGCCGCATGGTATGATGAATGTGACCCATCTTACATACCCTTGTATAAGCACAAGTCTAAGAAAAACAGAGTGGTTAATGTATATAATTCTCGTATCTTGCAAAGGAATGTTTTAGCAATTCATGTCAATAGAGAGCTTGAAGGGAAATGTATTTGTAGGCTTTTCCTTGAAGTTTCTGATATCTGGGAGGTTTCAGAATATCTACTAACTATTATGACTATTGCATGGGACACCATGCAAGTTTCTGATATCTGGCCAGGAGATTAAGGAGATGGGGAGAGCTGAAGAACAACTAAAAGACAAAGCTTGCAGGGGACATTGCACAAGTCTCTGACGTACAGCCAAGTTGGACAAAGGAGAAGGACAAGAGGGAGGAAGACTATGAGCCTTCAGCACAAGAGACCCCCAGAGACTCCCAGAGGGACCACCGGAGACTGATACGCATGATCCAGGAGGAGGGTTTGGATTCCAGAAACTAATTATAATAACCCTGTTTTTTTTAGAAGTAGTAAAGAATATGTTTTAGCCTAGGATCATAAAAATCAGCTGCTTGACGTAACTGGTGTGGGTCTTGGTGGAGCAGAGACTCCTGGCACATCCAGTGCTGTTTGCTTACCTCTATTCCTTTAATAAATTGTAAACTTTGATTATAGTCCTATTTTGAAGACTGAGCCATTTATTACAAAAGGAAACTATATTTAATGGGCAGACGAAATTAAAGACTTAATGCTCAACATTTAACAATGATAAATAGCATTTTTGAAAATGAAATAAAAGTGTTTCAAGTTAAACTGTTACTCCGTGTTTTGAAAATACTATTTTAGGATTAAGATGCAATTCAAAAATTAAAAATGAGATTTATATATCTCTTTCTCTTCTTAAAGACTGAAACCTTTCATGGCCTCAAAGCAAATTTGAGGTGAAATAACACTGATTTTTTCTCCAAATCTACATATTTTCTATTGTTCTCTTCTTTCATTGAAATATTACTCTCTACATACATTCGTTGTGAATGATGATGATGCCTTAGCAGCCATTTAAGGTTAATTAACATTGAGAATGACTGGTTTGGGAAAAGAAGGAGCAAGCATACCTTCCCTGAGTTTATGTTTATAACTCCTTCTGTAAACACACTTTTCTTTTTCAACTGTACTTGTGGAGATGGAAGGTCTAAGCTCTGCCTCGTAGGAAAAAAAAAAAAAAAATCATTTTTTTCTGTAGCTCTCCTTAGCAAATTTAAATATTGAATTTGTTTAATAACCACAAGTTATAGAGTACTATTTAGGTATCTTTTTGTTTATCCATTGTCCTTGAGAGGCAAGGCTAAACTGAATAAATACAGGGAAGAGTAATTCATTCAGACAGCAAAATTAACTTCTGTTGAGACAAGTGACAAGTGTTGAGACAAGCCACATCCTTACACTTTATCACCTACATTTTTTTAAGGTAAAAACAGAATATTGTGGGTTCTGTAGATGGGAAGGTAATGAGGGGAAGGAAGGCCTTTTTTACCTTAAAATTAACATGCCATGAAATTCAGTAATCCCCACCACACTTCCTCTGGGGCTAAAACAGTTCTATTATAAGCAGACCCTTTTATTACATTCAGTCATATATCTTCAGAAATTAGTTATCAGATGAACTGTCTTTATTTCTAATAGTCATGCATTTCCCCCTACTTTATACAGGGGCACCTCTGCAAGAAAAAAAAATATTAATTACAGCCAATAGTTTTAATTCAAGGGGCATAATTAAAGGCAGTGTGGGGGAGTGAAAGGAAGACGATGCCATTTTCTAGTTAACTGGAGCATTTAAAGATTCACTATCCTATTCTTTGAGCCTAATTAAATCTATTAAATATGGTTGTGAGGCCAATATATTCAAGCTATGAAAAGTGATTAAGATTTTGTAGCTTTTAAGCACACTTTCAGACTTAAACACAAACACAAAGTAACTTAAATTTGTGATTAGGGGAAAAAAAAAAAAAAAAGAAGAAAAAAAGAAGTGGAATTTTGTGCTCATTTTAAGTAACACTATAATCAACATCTCTTCATTGTGATCAGAATCTATATACAGTAGAACACAAAACTTGAAACCCACAAAAAACAAGCTGCATCTTGTATTTAGGAGATCATCAGCAGTAGAAGACATTTACAATGACTATAGCACCTGCTGGACTAGTTTTTTGACCTGTGGTTGTTTTTCCTTTTTTTGCTGTCTGACTTTATCTGAACACAAATTAACATTGTATTCATCTTTGACTACATATAAAGGAGCACCCTTACTTGTCTGCTAAGTAATTGTGGCCTCAGAAACCCTGTTACCTAAACAAATAAATTTAGTATATGTAAATACGGTATATACTATATTAAGTATAGTTTTTAATCCCACCTTAATAATACATATTATCTAAAAAATGGACATCTAAGAGGTTTTTCCCAGAGACACTTATTCAATACATTAAGTTATTTAATGCAGAGGCATCCATGTGGATTGAAAAAACAACCAACCAACAAACAGTTAAAAACATCTGATATGAAGGTGACAGTCATTTGTGTATCAAATTCCTAGTTGACATCAGCCAGGTATTTTCTTCTGTTCACTAAATAGTTTAATTTGACTTGTCAGAACGTTGGTGATTTTAGTCTAATGTTAATTAAACATTTTTAACTTTTTTTTTTTTTAATATGAACATTAAGGTGGAACTGTTGACAATCATATACACGTATGCTATACCAATTGCTTATTAACAGAGAGCCATGGTTACTTTTTCAAACAATGTATTACTTCGTTTCAATAGAAACATTGCTTTATCTGTGAATTAAAGTTCATATATCATGAATTATTTTTCTATGATTCTATGAATTATCTTGGAGCTTTTGCAATGTGACTTGAAGGTGTCCAACCATCTGGTGGATTATGTGGAGACATTTTCCGTTATGATATGCTGTGCACCTCAGTATGTTATCTAAACGTAGAGAAGCTATAAGCACATATGAGTGTCTACATGCACAGCAATATACACATTAACCTGGCATGTTTAATAAATGACAAGTATCAGAAAGAAGATGATTTGAGAGGATGACATTACAGTTACATATGTGGAGGATTTTTATTTTCAGGCTATACTAAACTTTAAATTCTGGTTTACTTTACACAACTGATTTTACATCACTGCTCATATTCTAAACCACAAGTAATAGATTTACTGTTTCAAATGACTTTCAGGATTTAGGACTTGAAGAAACAGCTTGAAGCTGTGACGGGAGAGTGTCTGGATGGGTGTCAGGAAAAAGTTCTTCACTAAGAGGGTGGTCGGGGACTGGAACAGGATCCCCAGGGTAGTGGTCACAGCACCAAGCCCGACAGAGTTCAGGAAGAGTTTGAAGAATGTTCTCAGACACATGGTCTAGATGTATGCTGGACATATAGTCCAGAGGGATACTTGGACAAACGTCAAAAGCTTTGATGATGTCCCAAAAGATAACAACAGCTGGCTTCCCTTGGAACACTTCTGATTATGTAATTTATCTTCATCACTTTTAAGGCTTACACTAACATATATTCAGCAAAGCTTTTGACGATGTTTGTCAAAGTATCCCTCTGGACTATATGTCCAGTATACATCTAGGCAAATAAATAAATACATGTACATAACACAGTGGGTGAACAATTGGCCGATGGATCAGGCTCAAAGTGTTATAGTACCATGGGGTTGTATCAGACTGGTGGCCAGTCACCAGTGGGGTTCCCCAGGGCTCCATTTTAGGGCCAGGTCTCTTTAATGTTTTCATAAATGACCCTGATGCAGGACTGGAAGGTATTCTAAGTAAGTTTGCAGATGATGCTAAATTGGTAGGGGCTGTTGACTCCCTTGAGAGTAGCAAGGCCTTGCAGAGACCTTTACAAATCAGAGGGCTGGGTAATCACTGATCATATGAAGATAAGAATAAGTGCCAGATTCTAAACCTGGCATAGAGAAACCCTGGATATATGTACAGACTGGGGAATAAGAGGTTGGAGAACAGCTCCATAGAAATGGATCTGGACGTTTGGGTTGACAGCAAGTTGAACATGAGTCAACACTTTACCCTGGCAGCCGACAGTGCTAACCGCATTCTAGGGTACATCAGACACAACATGGCTTGCTGGTCGAGGATTTTCCCGCTCTGCTCTGTGCTGGTGCAGCTCCACCTCTAGCACTGTGTGCAGTTTGGGGTGCCACAATATAAGAAAGACATAGAACTGTTAGAGAGTGTCCAAAGGAAGACAACAAAGATGGTGAAGGGACTGTAGGGCAAGACGTATGAGGACGGGTTGATGTCCCTCGGTTTTTTCAGCCCAGAGCAGTGCAGGCTGATTGGAAGCCTCATGGCAGCCTGCAGCTTTCTGACGAGGAAGGCGGAGGGGCAGGCACTGAGCTCTTGGTGAGAATGACAGGACCTGAGAGAATGGCATGGAGCTCAGGAAAGGCTCAGGTTCAGTATCAGGAAAAGATTCTTCAACAAAAGGGTACTGGAACAGACCCTAGGGAGCCTGTGGTCATGGCACAAAGTGGTTATGGCACCAAACCTGCCAGAGGTTAAGGAGCATTTGGACAGAGCTGTCAGACACACGGTCTGATTTTTGGGTGGTCCTCTTCAGAGGCAGGAGTCGGACTTGAGGATCCGTGTGGATATTCTCTGTGGGGAGAATATCCTTCCAACTCAGGGTATTCTATGATTCTATGACTCTATGCTTTAGAAAGCAGAAAGAAACATTTGCATATTAACAAATTATATTCAGTGCTATTTATTCACCTATCCGGTGGATTTATTTTCTGCAGGAGAAAACACAATGAGTCTTCTTCTTGTTAGGTTAATAAATAAGGGTGAAATTAAGGTCAGTGCATTAGAGTTCTTCTGCACTTAGAAAATGTTGCTTTAAAGAAATTCTACATCATCCTCAAAGAAATATGACAAACATCCGTCCCACACTACAAATGATAGTGGTTTTGCACAGATTCTGTTGATTCTCAGCTTTTCTGGGCCATGTGCCCAGAAAATACTGGGTTTCTTTCCCTAGGGATACACAGTAGTCTTTTGCAACAGGGAACAGAACTCTTCCTGACATCTAGACTTGGATACTGAGACAGGGTTTGAATCTGCATTGCTTTTCCAGTTCAGCAAAATGTCCTAAATTTTATTTTCATTTGTATTCTATTACATCTGTCTATGGTGTTTTATAAAACATAAATTAAGTTGCTTGCCTAACATGAGAATTAAAAATAAACAAATAAATAAATACATCCATGGCAAATGCTTCTTCTACTTAAAACTTAAGACTACTGATTAGATTGCAAAAGAGATATGTGTAAAATCATGCTATCATTCCACTCTTAAGTAATTCTCAGAGTCTGACTTGTATAACTGTGAAAGTTATCTAGAAAGGGTCAAACAATGCTCCTAAAATAAGCTAATGCCTCTGGCACTGCATGTACAAAAATAGTCAATTTTCTATATATAAAGCTGCTCTTGAGCTGCTCTTGTTTAACAGCAAGTGTTTTTCTTTGTTATAAAGTTTCTTTTAAATGTGTATTTTAAAAAGTATGTGTTTTAAATTCACTGAAGGTGGATTGTTTCTTTTCTGAAAGATGATGAGTATGTCACATTTGGTACTTCCTCCATAGTCCTCTCTGTCCCTCCTGACTTTACTCTAGCACTCTTTCAAAGTCTTTACCTGCTAAACAGGTCTTTTAGCAACATCTTAGAAATATATCTGAATAAAAATTAAACCATTCATACTGCGCTTAAGTCAATAAACCCCTCTTTTCCTAATAATAATGAATTTCATGCTGTCAGTTGTCTGAGAGTAATCAATGCAATGATGAGGCATATTTATGTAACTGTAAGGTAGAGACAAAGCTAACAACTGATTTACACGTTTAAGTTATGGTGGTGTTGTGGTTTAACCCGGCCGGCAGCTAAACACCACACAGCTGTTCGCTCACCCTCCCCTTTCCCTCTCTGGGATGGGGGAGAGAAACAGGAAAGTGAAGCCTATGAGTTGAGATGAAGACAGTTTATTAAAACAGAATAATAATAATAATAATAGCAATAATGATGTTAATAGTACTGCTACTAATAATGTGTACGGAACAAGTGATGTACAATGCAATTGCTCACCATCCGCTGACTGATGCCCAGCCTAACTCTGAGCAGTCTGGCCCCCCCACCCTGGCTAGCCACCCCTATATATTGTTTAACATGATGCCAGATGGTATAGAATACCATCTAGTATGGCTAGTTTGGGTCAGCTGTTTTCTGGGTCTGTCCCCTCCCAGCTCTTGCTGCACCCCCAGCCTGCTCACTGGCAGGCTGTGAAGCTGAAATGTCCTTGGCTTGGTGTAAGCACAGCATGTTATCAGCACTCTTCTCATCCCAATCCAAAACATAGCACCCTACCAGCTCCTAGGAGGAAAAATAAATCTGTCCTAACTGAAACCATGACAGGTGGTCTTAGACCAGAACTGTTTGATTCACAGTACTTCTGTTGCTGCTGAAAACACAAGTACAATTAACAGTGACATCATTGAAACTTCTTCTTAATTAAGCATAGACTTTAAAATTTATAACAAACAAACCAGGTACTACTGGCCCTCTTGTCTTGGTACAAAGCTGTGTTAAACCATGCTCAGCCAAGAGCAAAGTCATGAATATGCTGTGAGAAGTGCTATACATGAGATAGAGGATGTAATATACACCAGTGCTGTCTGTTTCTGTTTGAGGCTCAGACTTCTATTCCTGTCACCCTGCTTTCACAACACATATCTGAGACAACTCCTTTCTTTGCTACTGGGCTACTGGGCAGTTTTCTTCAAAGAATACAGACTGGCAACAGCTAGAGAAGGTCAATCAGGATCCAATACAAATAGTTTGAAATAATTGTGATCATTATCATATTACTAGCCCAGCAATTTTTTCTGATTTTCATTCTTTTCTGAATAAAGTCAGCTACACTCAAATAGTATTAAAAAAAAAAAAAGACTGTATCAAGTTCACCTTTTTAGTTACCATAAACTTGTTAACAGGCATAACCAATGGAAATTTGAAAAGGCCACAGGGTCTTCTGTTTATTAAAAAGCTAGATAAAACATCTTTACCCTGCTCTTAAGTACAATGCAAAAAATATATAGATGAAAAAGTCTGAGACTACCTTTTAAAGTTTCAAGCATATAGGCAAAATGCATTCTGGTCTTAAAAGCCTGGCTCTGTACGGGCAGGGAAGTCATAATTGCCAGCGTACTAGGGATTATGTCCATCCTCATGCTCACATTTTCTCAATACTCCAAACTCAATTGAAGAATTCATAATATCTGGACCTAAACAGTTACACTGAAGCATCGATGAAATGGAAGAGAATTCCTGACTACCTCTGTGAATATTCTGTTTTTTAATGCAGAATTGACCTGACTCAATTATACTTAGATTTTTGACATATGGTATTTTCCTATAAGTTTTTTGTGCAAAGCCCAATTAAAAAAAAAAATTTTTTTCAATTATTTTTTTCCGCCATGCATTTCTTTTATAACACAGGCAAATAAAGTCTAAATGTATTCACAGGCCTGAAACAGTTGAATTCTCTTTTCATAATGAGAGCTCAGAACAATTTCTCAGCTAATGGGTGAGCCTTTGTCCATACTGTCTCTGCTGCCAAGTGTCAGGTCAGATCAGTTGACATAAGACAATGGACAAGAAATGCATATAAGACACATTCCAAAGCTGACAGAGTTCTCAAATGAGAGAGAACATTATCCTCTTGTTCTGAAATCCAAGGCTTATGCATTCTGTCTTAGAATTGGGTAAATTTCCCCTGCCACATACACATGGTCTAGAAACCAAACCAAGCAGACTCAGTGTGATTTCATATGGATTTTTTGGGTCCTAGCATTTACAGACAGCATCTCACTTCCTGTAATGAAGTCAATTAACCTGAGCAACACAGTTGAGCCAGTAGTAAAATAAATAAAAAAGTTTAATAACCTTAATGCAATCTTATACTCACTAAATTAGATAAAGGAGTCGAGATTATTTTCAGCTGAATGTTCAGCAAAGTGCTGTTGATACCGGGATTAGAATGCATAGTAAGTAATGGTTTCTGCAAATATTCCCTATGTAAATCTAGTCAATCGGTTAATTACTGCATATACAGGAGATTCTATAATCTTACCCTTCTCTTCAGGTACTGATAAACTTACATCTCTCAGTGAGCAGTCTCTCTTATCACTGTATACATTGCATGTGTTTTGAATATGGCTGATTGCCTAGAGATCAGCCCATTTGAAAAACTGCAGATGACATAAACAGAGAGTAGAAAATTGCAAGAGTCGTGGAAGAAAAAAGAAGAGCATAAGAAGCTTCTTACCTTAGCTAAAATCATTTAGAACACACTGCAAATCCTTCTGTAAAACACAACTAAATTTTGTAATCAGAATCAGTTTTACAAATCAAAAAAAAGTACTTCCAAAATATATGGGACAGCCTGAGCATTACCCAGTGTACCAAGTCAGCACAGGGAAATGTGTCTACAGAGACTGAACATAACTCCTATAAATTCTATGAATTCATACCGCTAAGCATCAAACTGAGGTAATCATACTTAATAGGTATTTTGTGCAAAAGGAGCTTGATGTTTATGTGCTAAAGAGCAACAGGAAGCATCAAAAAGCTTTTAAGAACTCTCTTTATATTTATATATATATATATAACAATAAGTTATTCTGCATCTTATTAGTTAGCTACTACCTTTTACATATCACAAGAGATAAGCTGTTAAGATCCAAAATGCTCCAGGGTTTTATTTCAGGTACTGGCTAAACCAAATCTGTAATCTCTAGCTATTTCATGCATGTTATACCTATATCAGCAATATATTTGGGTAATTTTCATAAAAGACATGTACACTGAAATATTCAAGATATTGTAGTGAGGTCTATAAAGCATGCATCATTCTAGAGCTTCTTGGAGATGTTAATCTTTGTTTAGGCATATTTTATGCACAGAATGAAATAATACCCTGCTTCCCAACTCCTCCCACTATTCAATGCAAATCCAGCATAGAAACCTTCTGCCTTTGCTAGCCTGAGATTCTGAACCCAAATCCCTCTCCCAGACAAAGCAACACAACATACACAATCTACCATGTTTTACAAGTCATTGTAGCAATGCTTAGTTCCTACAAATATGGAAGAAGATCTAAGCATTTAAGTCTGAAACTCTTAAATTGCAGAAAAATCTTACAGAAACTTATACACAACAATTAAACTTACTCTTTCATGAACAGTAGTAAACAGACTACCATACTTATTTTAAAAGCAATTAACTACTTTCCAGTAGTATAAGGAGTTGGCATATGACCATGAGGTAGCCATGACTTAGTGTCTTCAGTTAACCATTCCTTACATTTTCTTGGTTTAGACTAATGATGTGACTGGTCTGGAATTAAATTAATATTTACAGAGAGTATTCTGTTTTAAACACCTAAAATAATATTATTAAATTAACCATATATCAAGAAACATAGGTCAAACTATGAAGTAACAGGGTAGTCTGAAACTCCAGAATCTCCATGTAATTAATTTCTTTAAAATCTCATTTGAGAATCATCCATCTTCTCTGAATACAATGAAACTCAAAAGTAAGAAGGCATCCAATCGATGATCTGGATGAGGGGATCGGGTGCACCCTCAGTAAGTTTGCAGATGACACCATGTTGGGTGCGTGTGTCGATCTGCTCGATAGCAGGAAGGCTGTGCAGGAGGATCTGGATAGGCTGCACCAATGGGCTGAGGTCAAATGTATGAAGTTCAACAAGGCCAAGTGCCGGGTCCTCCACCTGGGGTGCAATAACCCCAAGCAGAGCTACAGGCTGGGAGATGAGTGGTTGGAGAGCTGCCAGGCAGAGAAGGACCTGGGAGTGATGGTTGATAGTCGGCTGAATATGAGCCAGCAGTGTGCTCAGGTGGCCAAGAAGGCCAACAGCTTCCTGGCTTGCCTAAGAAGCAGTGTGGCCAGCAGGGCTAGGGAAGTGATTGTCCCCCTGTACTCAGCTCTGGTGAGGCCGCACCTCGAGTACTGTGTTTAGTTTTGGACCCCTCACTACAAGAAGAACATCGAGGTGCTAGAAAGAGTCCAGAGAACGACGACAAAGCTGGTAAGGGGTCTGGAGAACAACTCCTCCAAGGAGTAGCTGAGGGAGCTGGGTTTGTTCAGCCTGAAGAAAAGGAGGCTCAGGGGTGACCTTATCGCTCTTCATAAGTACGTTAAAGGAGGCTGTAGAGAGGTGGGGGTTGATCTATTCTCCCACATGCCTGGTGACAGGACAAGGGGGAATGGGCTAAAGTTGTGCCAAGGTAGGTTTAGGTTGGATATTAGGAAGAGCTTCTTTACTGAAAAGGTTGTTAGGCATTGGAATGGGCTGCCCATTCCGATGTGGTGGAGTCACCATCCCTAGAGGTCTTTAAAAGACATTTAGATGTTGAACTTAGCAGTATGGTTTAGTGGAGGACTTGTCAGTGTTAGGTCAGAGGTTGGACTCGACGATCTTGAGGTCTCTTCCAACCTAGACAATTCTGTGATTCTGTGATCTGCAGTCCTTGGGAAATGGATCACCAAAATCTCTTAGAGGCTTTTTGGTTTCCACACTGCATGTCCTGAATAATTTTTGAGATCTAATATTGTAGGATTTGTAGGATTTTTAATCTTGTAAAAGTAGGATTTTCAAATGATTGGAGGTATTCTGGTAAGATTTAATTCTTAAATTTTAGACTTCTTCAGAACTCTATATTGGTTCTTTGTCTGATGACACTAATTAGTTTTTCATCTTTTTACAGCTTTTTGAGATTCAGCATGTATTTTTGAAGGCTTTCAAAAAAAAAATAAAATAAAACACAACTGTTTAATTTTACTGGAGAAAATCAAACAAACAAACAAAAAACAGTTGAAGGAATTCAGAGGTCAGTTTTATAAACCATGATTACTCTCAAAAAAAGTGTTAAACATATGCTATTCATTTATTCACAGTTTGGTCCTGAAGTCAATATAAACAGCAGTAAAACCCATACTACTCTGTATTATGAAGAAAATACCAAGTACCATTTTTCAATTTTCCTCCATTTAGTATCTAAGCACAGTAAGCATTTTATTAAGTCAATTCCCAACAACCAGTATCTTATATGAAGCACATTTGTCTAACACTCTCATAAAAAGGCTAAATGGGAATAAATCACTTTATGCAAAGTCACATTATTTTTCATTTTGCTTCTAAAAGCAAATGTGAAACTGATGCCTGATACATGCATAGTCAAACAGTAAAGCAATTCCTATGCAAAACGCTATAATTTTTCAAAACTATATTGCATACAACTTTTGAAGTCACTACTGAAGGAGACCAGAAGCAGGGCAGGAATTGAGAGATACCTGCATTAGATGTTGCTGATACTGTACAAAGAAGATTCCCATTTTGTATGGCATACCCCCTCAACTAAAATAAGATGAGCTTAATTTCTGCAAAGAGTAAATTAAACACAATAAAATTAAACTATTTTTACTGGGATCATATGTTGATACATGGCAAAGAAGCATGGTCTAAGCATCCATAGCTTATCATTCTGCTCTTTAAGTCACTTGCTGTCCTCCTTAATTTGTTAACTCAAGACATCCACTTCCTTCCACTTAAAGCTTTGTTTGAAAAATCACACATCAGAGGGTTCCAGATAAATGCATCCACTTTCCAGCTGAAGAACTGGGAAGGTTCTTGGCAGCGGTTTTTATAGGACTGCGGGTTCTTAAACTTGTATCTCAGAGAAAAATGGCAGAGCTGATACACACAAAGGGGCCACTGGTCTATCATTTATTTTTCTGTAACTATTGTTACTTCATTGTAAAATCATACAGCTTACTCTTTCACCCCACCTTAAATATAAACCTGTTATGACATACTCAGTTGACACAAGGAAAGGAGAAATAAAGGCCATGTGCCCTAACTGAGATCAAAAAAGTATGTGGCTTATTTTAAAGAGGTTACATCAGAATGCTATCAGTTTGATACCATTAACCATCACAATGACTGTTCCACAAAGACAGTATCTTTAACTATCATTGTCTCCAGCTGTATTTGCAGATTTCTGATTTAAGTGTAGGGTAATCAAATACTGGCACTGAGCAGTATAGCCTACTGCTTTTACGATAAAAATTATTTATCTCCAGTTTTTATTGGCTGAAAGGTGGTACAACATGCAAGAAAGATAAGGATTAGTCATATGGGATAATAAGAAACAGAGAAAAGGAACATGAAGTGCAAAGCACTCTTTCCCCTTTTATGTTCTACAGAGAGGTGTTGCTGTTGGGAGTGTATCTATATGAGGAAACTCATACTTAGAAAAAAAATATTGGTTTGAGAGCAAACACTGTGAAAGTACAATGGCAAAACCAACAATTTCGAAGAAAAGTAAGGTACCTGAAGGAACGTAAGCAATAGGAGTAAAGAACAAATGCCTAACGGAAAACAAACAAACAAAAACAACAAAAAGAACAGAGAATCATCTTCACTGTAAGTATCATTATTAGAAAATGATCTGTTTTTCACAGTTATACATTATCTTCAGAGATACACTATAGTACACACTTCAAATTATTTTACATATATGGCATATATATGTTAATATATAGTCACATAAGAAACACCTGACCAGGATCTTTCATATAACAGACATCTGGTTATCCTATTCAAATAACATTTATTATTTTTTTTTTGACTTCCTAAAAAATATGCCAGTTTTTCCATACAAAAGCAGCCAATGATGTTAAATGTATTTAGGCTGACTTTTAGAGCAGACTTGACTAGATATTGTTAGCTATTTTCAAGCTATTAAGAAGGAAATAAAATTCTGCATTGAAATAAACCTCATATCTTTTCAGGGAGCTAAGAATGAACAATATACAATGTGAAAACCAGTATGTTGATCTGAAGTACAGCCTGAAGTCAGGAGACTCCATATGCTTTAATTTGTACAGAAAGGTTTAATTTTAGTGGTGGGGTAAGGACTTGGGCTAGATCACTTATTCATAGAACATCTGCATTATGATTAATTGATGCTAACAGCATTTTTTTCCTGTCTTTTCCACTTTGCAGCTCCACAACAGTCTAAGCAAGTACAATTGCTGACTATCAGGGAATCACAGAATCATCTAGGTTGTAAGAGACCTCCAAGATCACCTAGTCCAACCTCTGACCTAACACTAACAAGTCCTCCACTAAACCATATCACTAAGCTCTACATCTAAATGTCTTTTAAAGACCTCTAGGGATGGTGACTCCACCACATCGGAATGGGCAGCCCATTCCAATGCCTAACAACCTTTTCAGTAAAGAAGCTCTTCCTAATATCCAACCTAAACCTACCTTGGCACAACTTTAGCCCATTCCCCCTTGTCCTGTCACCAGGCACGTGGGAGAATAGACCAGCCTGTATTTCACTACAGCCTCCTTTAACGTACTTATAAAGAGAGATAAGGTCGCTCCTGAGCCTCCTCTTCTCCAGGCTGAACAATCCCAGTTCCCTCAGCCACTTCTTGGAGGACTTATTCTCCTGACCCCTCACCAGCTTTGTTGCCCTTCTCTGGACTTGCTTGAGCATCTCAATGTCTTTCTTGTAGCGAGGAGCCCAAAACTAAATCAATGCTTATACTCCTTGGATCCTGCATCAAACCACTTATGAAAGAAAATTTAGTTCAAAAAAAATCATTCACTTTCTAATTCTCGGCATCAGAAAACCTTGGGATACGATAAGGAACCTGAAAACAGGTTTCTCATGTGTTCAATCTGTTCTCTCCCAGTTTCTCACATGCTTTAAAAATGAGAACTCAGCAACTGTGAGGGCCTCTACAAATTCCAAATCTTCAAATTTGCCAAAAATTGTACTCACTCCCTCCTCTCCGTTCCCCCCCTCTCCCTCCCAAGGAAGCTGGTTTTGCATTAAAAAAAATAGAATACATCTATGCAAAGTGTCTACTTTCAAAAACACTCTGAAATCTCTGAAATCTCCTGATTTCTGGCTTTGGAATATCAAATGCTGGAAAATATTTGTCTTATTGTTTAACCATATACTACCAAATCTGAAACTTGCTTGTGAAAATATGTAAGAAAGCATTTCTTGTATAAACAGAAATATTCTAAAGAGCTGAAAACACTTCCACTAATACACCATAATAAATAAACTACTTTCACTAATACACCATAATAAATAAATACAGTTTCTGCATTCTAATTGCATTTCACAAAGTATAAATGACAGATAAAAAACACACTGTACATATTTTAATATTCCCAGGAATGTATTCATGACACATCCATGAAGCAGTATTAATCAGGTCTTTCAGGATTCCTAAAGTTCAATTAAAATGCATTTACCTTCACCTCATTTTCCTACATTTTTTCCTATATGTAATACGAATGAGCAGAATTGCCTTTACCCTAAATGCAAAAGTATATTAGTTTTGTCATGTATAGTTGCTACTTAATTTAATTTTGCTTTGTGATACATTATTCAGTACAGATTTTCATCGTTAAGAACTGTCCACAGTATTGAAGACTACAGAACACAGCTCACCTGCAGTGATTTGTGTCCTTAGTGTTCTCTATTACAGTGACAGTCTCCTAATCTATTTAAATCACTGATACAATTTGCACCCTACAATAAATGAAGAATATGAATTTCAACTTCATTTAAATCACTGAAAAGCTAGAACACATTATAACATGATCTCAAACGTCTTCATATAATTGCCACAAATGCTTACTAAAATGATTGCTATTTCCTTGCACAGGAGAGAAAATATGAAAAAAGTTGCATTATAAAAATCTTTGAACATTTTATGCAAATACGAACACTTCAATAGAGAAGTGATTATGAGGTAGAGTAAATTGGATAGATGACTTCTACTTTTGATAATTCAGGATTTCTTATTAAACGAAGTGCAACTGGCATGAAAGGAAAACTAATTTTCCAGATTTGAAAGCTGGTGTCCTGAAAAGACTCTGGTTTGATCTGGAAGCTAAAATCTTCCTATTACTAGTTTCTTATGGGTACTATGCAGTAAAAGATTAACTCTAAACCCCATTACATTTGTTGGAAAAAATCATTTCCCAACTGTTTAGAAACTGCAATTATATTGAGTCTGCAAAATACAACACTGTTCCTCTGTATTTTATAGGCTACATCAGCAACGTAAAAGAAGCATGCTTCCTAGACTCTATTAATCCAACATTTATTCTGCCCACGGCATGCAGAGTCATTTGTCCTTTTTCACACCAAATTAGCTTATCTAAGGAAATGCATATGTAACAGAAATGGAAAAGAAATATTATCTGGCGCTCCCTCTTTATATTCATCACATCACCACCTTCCTGCAAAAATGCTTGCAAGATACCACAAAGTCAGGGTTTGACTCCAGTCAAAAAAAGGATTTTATAATTACAGGAAAGGAGAAAATCAGACTTTTGGAAAACCAACCTTAAAACTCACCTATGCAAAACACAGGATTGATCATTACAGTTTCAAGCTAGCAAAGAAAAATAAAAACATAAAGAATCCAAGATGAAACATCCTGACCCCCTGTAAATGTAGTAGAGCTTACAAGAATGCAGTAGCTGCAATATTTAACACAGTTATGGAGACTTCAAAGAGCAGAGATGAAAAAAATTCTAACACTATACACTGTGTCTCAGTAACTCAGAAATTCAACTTGTTTCGATCATTGACCACCTTACACAGAAAGACAAGATTAATGTGTATGCTCAGTTTGTGAATTAAGAATGCCACACACTTATATTTTCCAAAAAGCACAGTCCAATACTATCAGCTCTATCTCCTCCACAATATTTTCCATTTAGAAAAAAAAAAAAAAAAAGCCTCATAATCTACAACAAGGTCAACAAGGTTAGGTAACAACACTGCCTAAAATATACAATTATTAACTAAGGATTTCCCTCATCACAGTCAGTCAGATTGGTCTTTTTAATGAGTTTGCTTTTTTTGATATTAGGTCTTGAAGGAATTTAAAGTTGAAATAAACAGCAGTGTGGAGAGATGGGGACTGCTGCTCTCATTGCTCAACTTCTGTAAAAAGCTGTATTGCAATCTTTTCAGATGACAAGGTGAAAATGGAGTGCTTATTTTAGTAATACAAGAATTAATATTGCTGTCAATATAAGCCAGGTAAAGCAGTCATTGTCTCATAGATGAGCTAGGAGAAAGACTGAAGAAGTTGAAGACTTCTGAAGAAAGACTGACTTGCTTATGAGTATTACTGCTGTAACATTACGGAAAGACTGGATTTTCATAATTCGGATGTCCTTTTCTCCTCCTGAGTTCTGCTTAACGCATTGTTAATAGGCATTTCCTTGTAAGACAGAGTAACTTCTTGTAAGACGCAGTCATTCCACTGTTGCTGAATGTTAAGTATGTGATATGCCTGGAGTCTGCATTTTCAATGAGAGCAAATGGAGTGTATAAACTAAGACATTACTGCAGCTCTTGATAAGAAGACTGCTAACCTGAGAGTTACTGTCAACATCTTGCCCTTTACTACCTCTTCTGCAAAGGTTATTGACATCTCTTGGGACTTGTTTCAGTGCAGGTGAACTGCTCAGCAGTTTCTGTAAGCTTAGTCTTTTCTCTTTCAGTACTTTAGTACCTGAGGAAGTGGCAGGAGAAAGAAACAGTAGAAGCAGCAAAGCTGAATTTTTACTTACAGCCACTAAAGAGCTACTCCTGACCATGAAAATTATGGAGAGAACAGGTTAGAAAAGTGAATGAGTCTCACTAGAAAGGCAGATATCTATTGAAAGTTTCAAAATCGGTATTTTTTAATCTCTATATATAGTGCAATGGAAATAAAAGTATCAATATTCAATGCATATAGTCAATATTAAGACTAATAAAGTAGCAAGTTTTTTGTTTTGTTTTGTTTTTAAGTCAAATTAATAAAAACTGTGAGAAAAGCCATTCAATTCCACAGATATTTCTGCTATATATTTTTGTTCTGATAAATTCAGATAAATTATTTGATAAAAATGGTGTAAATTCAATACACAAATCTAAAATTTTCAGACAGACGTTTGAATAAAAAGAAGCACATAATTTGTTTTTCTAACTCTTAGAAACAGGGATTGTTTGCCTCTGTTTCATGTCTGTGCTACTTCCACAGTCCTTATAAGAGTAAGAGATCTAGATGGTGGTAAATTTTGCTCAGCTGCTGACATTTATGTTTATGGTATATGAATTGTATTCAACTATCTTGTCTTGTCATGCTATGAATAAACAATGACAACAAAAACTTATTTTAACACCTTCTTCCTTTGTCAATTACAATATAAATTTTCATGTATACTTTATGTTGAACTTTTATTACATTTCATTATCAAGTATTCATCCAAATACTTTTCTCTCCATGTGACCATTTTTGAAATAACAAAACTTTTTAAGGTTAACATCACCACTTTTCTATTTCATCCTTATGTATTTTTAAATAACATTAGCAACTCTGAAAAAGTTCATGTCACTGACAGAATGCTGTTATTTGGCAAGGAACAAAATCATTGTATAGTTTTTGACAAAAGTTACAAAGAAAATTAAAATTGGAAATTTAATTTAATTCCAATAACTAGGCACACCCTGTAACTGCGAGACCTCAAGACAGTCAAGTCAGATCTCTTTCCTACAGCACAAAATAGAGAAAAAAAAAGAAGCACCTTAATGTTGCTTAAACGCAAAACGTACTGTGGAATACCATATACTTTTGAGTTTACTGTCTCCAGTTTCTAGTGGAAACTATTGTATTTATTTTTTTTTTAAATCAAAAAGTCTCTAAAAATTAGTTTCCCTTTAATAAAGTATATTCAGTTTTGTTGAAAGTCTACAAAGTTCTAAAAAAATGATCATTTATCCCAATAAATGCAGTTAAAATTCTAATGTTGTGATGCCTACTGGCAATTGCTAAGCTTTAATCTTAGTGAACAACGCGACAGACCTACATAATGCCGAGGACAGAGTATTATACTTTGTCATGTTTTCATTTTTTTGCATAGTTTTCACCAAGGACATATTGCGTTCTTTATCATTGGAATGACTTCCTGCATAGAGATGCCACATACAGGGTCTGAGAAGCAAAATCACTTAGTTCCTTATAGCACAGAATGTACTGTTATTTACAGTGGTGATCTTACAAGGACCAAGGATTACACTATTTTCCTCATTATTTCCTGTTTTAGCACCATTAGTCATGCTGCGAGAAAAACTTCCTCTTTAGTTAACATTAGTTATATATTTAGTTAAATAAATAATTAAACTACTCTTTTCAAAGTTGACATAAAAGCTACATTCTTCTTGGGTACTCTGTCTCGTACCTCAGCACTGTAACTTCAGTACCCTTTTCCCAGATTTGAAAAGAATAATGAATATATTTAATGTCCTAACTTAAGCAGACAGCAATAAATTAAACACACTCTACTGTGTTTTCCTTGGAAGCTTATTTTAATGTAATCTAACACTCTAATTCAGGATGTTTTTCTGTAACACATTAAGTAATTTGGTCATGTCTAGAGGTTACAATGAATCCAAAGTTTGTCATCAGGTATTTTTTCATTTGCCTATATGCTACTTTCAGATCTTTTTCATTATGTCAGTCTACTGTAATGACTCCAAATGACAGGTTAGATTCATCTGAAAAGTTCCCAGCAAGCTTCTACACATGATTCCTGAAAGAAAATGACTATTTCTGTTTTGTAGCATTTTAAATTTAAACACTTATCCAGTCCATCGAGTCTGTGCTGCAACTCAGTGAAACTCATTAGTATCTTGTAAAATAATGTATTTATGTCATCCAGTACCCCTGTAAATAATGTTGAAGGCTTTTCTCACTTGACAGTTGATTTCATTTATGTGCGTCTATTTATAGCAAGGTCACTACAAACATTTTTGAATTCTACTGGTAATGTAAAAGGAATATCTGAACATACTTAAAGAAGCAATAAAACAAACAAACAAACAAATAAATAAATAAATAAAACAATGTAGGTCATTAAGTTTAGATTTTCCTAGAGAAGGATATACATGATTTTCAGCTTCATATAACAATGAAAGGCAATTTACCCCCTATCAGCAGTGTACAGGATTCTACTTTAAATTTGTACTCTGTGATCTGCTTCTTATGCAAACAGAGGACTGCAGTGCTCAGATTCTGTATTAACTGAAGATGTCAGTAAGAAGAAATAGTGGTAGTATACAAAAAGCATTGCTACCTAGAGATCATGAATATGCAACCATAACATGACATGTTTTCCAAGACCTGACCTGCAGGGAGCTTTATAGCATCGCTTTTACAGATACTTCATTCATTGGGAGATCATAATCCTTTAACTTGGCTAACAACTAAGAAGGCTGAAACCCGTAGGCTTAAATGGCAGAAGTGTCATTGCTGCAACAATTTACATTTATGAGTCTTGGAAAGCAAATGCTGCCTTCTCAGTATCAAGTATAAAAGGATCTAAGACAAACTATACTTCAGAGGTTTCTGAATGAAATCAAAGATCTGCACAAAGAACTGCTGAATTGATTTGACACTTTTTTCCTTGTGCCAGGCTGCATTTATTTTTTCAGATACAGGTGGGTGCTATACTGTACCAGAGAACCCACCTGGTGCAACAGACTCCAGGGTGTTTCTGTGATTCAAATGAAGTCTTAGCACCAGCTATGTTTGGTTCAGGTCCTACAAATTTACTGTAAAACATTTTGCCTTAAAATCCCAATGTCCTGTACTCCAAAGAGCTAGAAGTGTTCTCTGCATTGAACATGAACATCTGCCACTAGAGCAAAAACTAATTGTGTGAGTGATGAGCATGGGATCGTATCAAGAGTCCTGGTTCAAGCCAGTGATTTGACCACATGATCTCTGGTCTGGCCAAAAGTCCCACTTTCTCTTTCCCATTACAGTATGTGCTGATACACATTTTGGACATATTAAGCAGTAAAAACCTAAAACATGTATATTTAAAAGTTCCAATCCCATACAGAAATTACAGTTTCTCTTCTCTGAGAAGAGAAACTTCTTCTCTTAAAGAGAAGAGAAACTGTAATTTCTCTTAAAGAGAAGAGAAACTTCCCTTAAATTTGAAATATGGTAAGGTTTTAATTTGTTGAGATAGCAATTTTGTCTTTATGACTACTGAAAAATGTCTATTAATCCATCTACAAGCAACATTTATGTAAATTAGAACAATCTGCAACTGTCGATTTATATGGCCCTACAAAAAGTCTTGAAGGACAACCCATTATTTTATGTCTCTTTACTTGCCCACCTGTTCATGTACTCCTTCCTGCAGAGGAAGCTTAGTCTCTTTGATTGCTAGTGACAAAAGCTTTAATTCTCAAGGAATAGTGAATATGACATGCACAGCATTCATTTATTTGAATGTTCATGTGCATCATCTAGGTATTCTCTTTAATTAAGTAATGTCACAGCATTTTTTTTGAAGTCTTTAATTTTCCTTCACAAATATTATGAAAATCTTGACTGAAAAGTGGTTATTTACATACACTCTGGTTTCACAGTAGCATACACTATGCAATACGGAAAGACTCAAAGTAAATAAATTGGACATCTTTTATTATTACTGGTTAATACTGAAATTTTACAAAAATAAATACATAAATAAATAAATTGTATCTCTGATCTAAAATTGTTCCAGTTTCAGAAGTGTTCAGAAGAAAGAGGATTCAATTTAAATTTAGGCATTAATAATACATCTATGGTATGGTACAGAGTTTCATTTTATGGCATGTTTTCATTTTAAAAAAATGAATGTTCACAACATTGTAAGTGATTTAGAGATTATATTGCATTTGCTCTTGCTGCTGCATCATGTTGCTATTCTAATTTTCACCCTTCAATAAGCAGGGGAAAAATGTCTACACAGAGACATTCAAAGACTCCAGAATATCCTCACAATATATATATATTCTTCAAAACATAATCCAGTAATATTTGCTTAAAAAAACAAACAAACAAACAAAAAACAGTGCTATGGGGAAGTGCTTACAGCACAGGATAGACAGCAAGAGTAGTACCCAACAGATCTAGCCCTGTTCCTCTCTCTAAACTATGAAAAGCTGTGAACAATTAATTCTTAGTGACACTTTTCCTACTTACATTTACTGCTGATTTTGTATGGATTTGAATGCATCGGCTCTTACAAATTTGCATAAAACAAAACGGAAAGGTCCCTAATGGTGTCTTAGGCCTCCTTGTCACAGAGCAATTCAGTAAACCCACTAAATCTGTGTGCATTCTATAAGCAATAATTTCAGCACCAATTATCATATTACTTCCATTTTCTAAGAGAGCAGAAATGGCTATATCCTAAGATAAAAATGACACCATCAATTAATTGTAGCATTAATGCAGTAAATGATATGGTTTTTACTCTTGGTAACCACTATCCAAATAACTGGGCTAAGATATCCATACATGTATATTATCACCACATAAAATAAAGGAGAATAACTGCTTTGAAAAATACAATTTTCATTTCACATTTAGAAAAACACAATAATTTTATTTTAATTATTGTATCTGTACTGTAAGTCATGAATGTAGATCAGAAAGAGAGCAAGACTGATTTAAATGACCCTTTAATGACCCTTTAATGGCCTTTAATGACCTTTTTTTTTTTTTTTTCCTTAAATAAACTTTCTGTATTTTCCTGTTCTCAAAGTAAGCTCTTTCCTAAATAGCACTCTATCCGTGAGATTAGGTTTGAATTTTCATATTCTCTTGATTTCACTACCTCTAATGCTTTGATTAGAAACTGGGGCAACTCTTCATATAGAAGTGTAAACTATGCACTGTGATTACTGAAGCCAATCTGAAAAAACATGAAAAGTTTGTTGTAATAGTACTGAAAAAGAAAATGGATATGTATGGAAGTAAAGAAATGAGGTCTTTTCCAGACTCATGGAAAAGCTTTAAGAGATGAAGAGCAGGTGAAATTAAATCTTGAATTAAGCCACATAATTCATCCTACCAGCTGCTGGAACAGGTCAAAATCATCCCATAGCCTTGTGGAGTGCCTTGAGGTACCATTCTGGGAAAGCACCCCTAAAAGTTCTCTGACTCTCTTTTCTTCAACTGCATTCTTCTTCCACACATCGAAAGGAGGCAACAACCTGAGCTTCCAAAGTGAATATTTTTATAACATCCAGCATCTAGACATCATCATGACTCAGCTTTACTCCTTTAAAACTCAAAGCATTGGTCATTTAATTCAATATAGATCTTCTCTCATCTCCAGTAATAACCTGTATCTAATTTGTTATTTAGAGAGGACTATTCAGTTACCTGAATAACAATCAGCTCTGCAAAACAGATCAGTCTCTTTTTAATGCACGCAACACTTAAACTCTCATTCTAGAATATAATTTTTAGCATAAAATTCCCAAGTGTGTGGTTCTATCAATGCTGACTTGTTTAATGCCTTAACAGTTTTTGTCATCTTAATGCTCAGTGGACTGCTTCTGTCCTTTCTTTACACTACCATGATATTTAGTCAAGAAGCAGTAGGACATGCCCTAAAATCTTAGGTAAGATATAAAATGAAATGGCCAGCAGCTTCTGTAAGTGCACACAGCCCTGTTGACAGGCAGCCCATTAGCAACAGGCTGTCTTTTTACTGGCTGCAGTACTAACTCCAAGGACCCCACTGCTCACAGAGCTTTATCTGAATGCACAATGCCAGCACAGACTGATCTCTTCAGGACTTAGACAAGTACCTGGAGAATTCTGCAATTAATATTATTACATACCTTTTGCCAGGAATACCCTTGAAACTATGGAATGTTCTTTGCTGTATCTGGGAAGGAGACAAACACTAAGGGGACTAGGAAGAAAGAAGAGGTGATTTGGTAACTGGGGCTATCTTAAACTGTGAAAAAGCAAAACCTTTTTGAAAGTAATTGAGGTAGTCATTAGCAGAATTTTAACTACAACAATTTCAGAGATTTGTGACCGGTGCCTGAAAAAGCAAACAGCTTCAACACATTCCTCTGAATCTGTGAGATGCAGTGCTGCATTTGAATTCTGAGAGAGGAGCTTAATTATTATGAGTATCTTGTAATCAACAGTTTGCTACCACTCTGTCAAGCTCTGAAGGGCCAAGTTACATTTTAATCTCTTGGTTTGATTATAAGACATGCCTGAGTCCAGTTTAAAGAGGACACCCCTCCAACTGATTCTAGTCTATACTTATTCCTGCTGCAGCAGTGAAAAAGCACTTCATGATTCCTTGATGCAAAAATGCTGGAGAAACCATCAAAGTTGACCTTCTATGGCCAAATTTACATAAAGTTCCATTTAAAAGTGAAAAACAAAACAAAAAAGCAATTTGAATAAATTTCTGCATTTTAGTTTTTGCATTTCTGTTTTTTTCATTTCTGCATTAAAAGTTTTCTTTTTTTTTTTTTTTTCTTGTTAGCAGCAAAGTTAAAATTTAACTTAGTTTTCTGTATTAAATTAATTGAACTAAGAACAAATGCATATAAGTATTTGTAACTTACAGAAAGAATCATAGCTTTTTGGAGTATTCATAAGAATTACAATATTTCTCACCAATGCTAAAAATACTGAGAACAGAGGTAGAACCAGATGGCTTCACAGGCAAGCAGAAATTTATGTATTGTACTGTATTGTATCAGAACAATGGTTCTGCGAATGGCCAATACCAGCTGCTTTAATGAAAAGTACAATAAACCCAACAGTAGGTTGTTGCTGCTTTTCTTGAATCAGAAACACCATGTAGCCAAGTAATTTTTTTTTCTCAGCAATTTCTCTGTAATAAACACATTCAGAAACTATAATAACTATTATAAATGGCTGTGCATTTGAGCAAGAAAATTTAATTATTCTTCAGTAATATTTCACATTAGGCTTAGAGATACTCTAATCATCACTAAATTGCAGAAAAAATGCACCCAAAGGACCCAGGCCTAGTGCCCACATTTTTCACATGATGCCACAAATCTCTTTGACTACTTAGTTTTTGTGAAAATGTGTTCCTTTACATACTTTTAAAGTATTTGGGGGTCACCAGGGAAAGATGAGAAAGTGAGGGAAAATGTCAGCTTTCCTCCATTATCTAGAAGCAAAACCATACATTACCACTGGCTAAGTAACCACCACATCGGGCAGAAACACTGACAATTAAGAGCAGGAGTCAAGGATCAATAGCATTATTTTCCAAGGTGCTGAGCTAGGGAACTCTTCATCCACAGGAAAAAAATGCTAACAATTTTTTTTCTAGAACTGAGGCTTTAAAAAAGACAAGACAGACACGAAACAGCCATTCTCTCTAAGAGAAAAAATCATCCTTTGTATCTTCAGGCTGTGTGGTCTCCATATAGTTCCATTTCAGAAGACCTGCGAACAGCACAATTTACTGCATGTCAGTATGAAAACCTGGAGGTGACAAGCAGGTGAGAGCAATAAAGACTGTGGCCAGTCTGGCGTTTATGCTGCTCCCCACAACTTCCTTGTTCTTTGCACACTCTGACTACAGACCTGTCACCATCCTCTTCCTACCAATACCTTCTCCAAACCTAGGAAGACCCAGCAAACTGAATCCAGATTCCAAATTGCATCCATTTTTATATTACATTCTAGTTTAAGTAAGTCTCCCTCCCTGTGTCAGTAACGTTTTTCACCACAACACACAACAGGATGTTCGCAGACCCTGTAGCCCACCTGCTGAGATGATGTGTGTGCAAGGACAGCTTGCTGCAGGCAGGCTCTCCAGAGGCTCTAAACAATTTCAACAGTTTTCTGGGTTTACCAAACCCACAGGAGAAAAAGGAAAGGGAAGGGGAAGGGGAAGGGGAAGGGGAAGGGGAAGGGGAAGGGGAAGGGGAAGGGGAAGGGGAAGGGGAAGGGGAAGGGGAAGGGGAAGGGGAAGGGGAAGGGGAAGGGGAAGGGGAAGGGGAAGGGGAAGGGGAAGGGGAAGGGGAAGGGGAAGGGGAAGGGGAAGGGGAAGGGGAAGGGGAAGGGGAAGGGGAAGGGGAAGGGGAAGGGGAAGGGGAAGGGGAAGGGGAAGGGGAAGGGAAGGGAAGGGAAGGGAAGGGAAGGGAAGGGAAGGGAAGGGAAGGGAAGGGAAGGGAAGGGAAGGGAAGGGAAGGGAAGGGAAGGGAAGGGAAGGGAAGAAAAGAAAAGAAAAGAAAAGAAAAGAAAAGAAAAGAAAAGAAAAGAAAAGAAAAGAAAAGAAAAGAAAAGAAAAGAAAAGAAAAGAAAAGAAAAGAAAAGAAAAGAAAAGAAAAGAAAAGAAAAGAAAAGAAAAGAAAAGAAAAGAAAAGAAAAAGCTTCACTACCACCGAGTTCCCCAGCAGTCACAGTGTGAGCTGTATGACGACTGCTTTGTCAGCACTAAAGGAAGATGCAAGCTAACTTTTAGCCGACAACTGATATTACCAAAACATTATCCATATTGGGTAAACAAACACTTAGGAGACACTTTTTCCAACCTACATTTAAGTTGTATATGGAAGGAAACATAATGAACTACGGATATATTACATGTATGTGCATGTATATACCATAGACCTTACCTATTAAGCATTGCAGTACGAGTCCAGAATCTCCTTCCCTGCTCCTGAGGCATTCACTCCAAGTGCAGTATGAAGGTGCTGTACCTGGCTGGTGCACAGCGTAAGAAAACCTGTTCATTAACTTCACTTCTTTGCCATTTTAACATACTGCTTTTTCACTTTTACATAGTCGTTTGTTTTTTTTGTTGTTGTTGTTTTTTTTTGTTTTTTTTTTTTCCTTATTTTACCATCATTCAGATTGCTAAAAATTGGAACTATACCACAAGACTGAAAAGATGCTTGTGTAGTGGGTTTAGGTGGCAAGGTTTTGATAGCAGGGTGCCATAGGGGTGGCTTCTGAGAGAAGAATCTAAAAGCTGCCCTGTGTTATGTAAAAGGTCCCACTGCTGACCAGAGCCGAGCGAATAAGCGATGTCATTTGCACCTCTGTGAGAGCATATTTAAGAAAGGGGGAAAAAAAATAACAAAAACGGCTGCTTTACAGCAGCTGGGAGAGAGAGAGGAGTGAGAAACAGCCTTGCAGGCACCAAGGTCAGTGAAGAAGGAGTGGGCAAGGTGCTCCAGGTGCCAGAACAGAAGTCCCCCGCAGCTTGTGGAGAGGCCCCTGGTAGAGCAGGCTGTCCCCCATGGAGCAAATTTCCACACTGCAGCCCATGGAGGAGCCCCCGCAGGAGCAGGCCCCAGGCCGGAGCTGCAGCCCGTGGAGAGGAGCCCACGCAGGAGCAGGGGGTCTGGGGGGAGCTGCCGCCCACCCGTGGGGGACCCGTGCTGAGCAGTTTGCTCCTGGGGGATGGATGGACCCCGTGGTACAGAGCCATGTGGGAGCAGTTCCTGAAGAGCTGCTGCCTTTTGGCAGCCCCCACAGGCTCAATTCAGCAATGACTGCATCCCGTGGGAGGGACCCCCACAGCACAGGGGACAAGAGGTGGAGACAAAGCGTTATAGACTGAACACAACCCCCGTTTCCCCCCTGCACCGCGTGGGGGGAGGAGGTGGAAGAGGGTGGATGGTTTTTGGTTTTGGTTTCTTTCCTTTGTTTCTCACTTCTCTAGTTGTTAATAATGGGCAATAAATCTTACTGTCTCCCTACTCTGAATTTATTTTGCCCATCACAGTAATTGTTGAGCAATCTCCCCATCCTTATCTCAATACTTGAGCCCTTTGTGTCGTATTTTCTCCCCCTTCCCCTTTTAGGAGGGGGAGAGAGAGAGTGGCTGAGGTGCAGGTTGGCACCCACCCAAGTAACACCACCACAGCTTATAGCCACAAAAAGGCTTATATGCCTTCTTTCAGAGTCAGCCCCGAAGAAATACACACAACTTCACATAACTGGTGTGAAGAGCCTTACTCATTTTTAGAGGTGTTTCATTATTCAGACAGATGCAAATTACTGTATGTACAAACAAATGACTGCAGGTAAAACTGGTTAAAGGAGATCAAGCTGCTTTAAATGCAATTATTGCTTCACTAAACAAGCCTTGTACAACAGTAATGCTATATGCAAATATTTAATTCAAATATTTTTATATATTTGATTCACATTCACCATTGATCTAAAACTCAGGAATGTCTTGATATTACAGTAAGGCAAAGTGAGTTTTCTTTTCCTTATGTTCCTTCAAGTTAGTTGTTTACATGTTATCCAAATAAAGGGGTTAACTTTCTCAAAATCATCTCAAAAAATTTGCTAGTAAGGAGCAATTATTATTTTTGTTTCTTTTGAGAACTGAAGCTATGTAGTATCTGCCTAATTTCCAACAGATCATTGCCAACCTGGATTTTCCTTGTCTCTTCACCAACATTAGGGTATGCATACATTGATAGTTCCACACAACTCACTAGCCTTCGCAATTTCAATTATATTAGCTTTGGCAGATTCATATTTGATGCATAATTCAATATACAGTGCACATAATAGCAGGCATGGCTATTCAATTGAAGTTGCATAAATATTTCCAGGGAAATATCTTGTTATCACTACTTATAACTCGCACTTAACAGGCTGTCACACAAACCCTTGGTCTAGGTCTCATGTTGAGAAGTACAGCAAAATGAATTTGCTCATCACATGTATGAATGTGTGCACATACTCGAGCTCCTCCATCTCGCACATTTGCATTAGGATTGTAACTGCAGAGACCTCCTTCTGTGTTGGGCTTTTTCCCACAATTTCAGACACCTGAGCAAGAGCACATAATATTCTGTGTGTCAGGAAAAAAAAAAACAGAGTCTGAGAAGGGCTGCAAGGTTAGCCAGAGGAGCATTCTCAGCACATCTGTGCTGAGCAGCCTCTGTCAGAGATTGCACGGCACATCACTCACCAGCCACCATCCCGCCGCTGTGTGAGTGATGTATTGCAGTTCTGGGCAGTGGCAGACATGATGAGGAGACAGGCCCTAGGTAAACGCATCAGAGAGGCTTTGTCCAAAGTAACTGTTTTCTTATGCTAGTGAAAACTGTACTCATTGCTAAGAAAAAGCTTGATGAATATGTGCTGAAAGACACAGAAAGATCTCTCACATATAAAACAGAGCAAGATTAGATGATTAACTGATGAGTTTTAATTATTATGAATGTAAACACAGTAGCTTCCCCATAGCAATACACATTAGTGAATCAAATACCTATAATAAGAACAAATAGATTATGCCACTGGAGACAACAGAGCATGCGGTTAACATAAAAATAAAAAGATAAGCAAGAAATACTGTCACCACCATGATGAAGCAAGAAAAAAAAGGGGGGGGGGGAGGGAGGGTGGCAGAAGAAAGATTAATTTTAAAGACGATTTTTCAATTTTACAAAACTTGTGTCAAACTTGAAAAGAAAGAAAAGAAAAGAAAGAAAGAAAAAGCACGTTGCTCTTGTAAATAAATAGCAAACCATAGATATACCTTTGTGGAAATCCATTTTACACAAATTGCTGTTTAAAGATGACCCTTTCAAAGTGAAGAAGATTGCTTGTATACAGTATGACAGCATAGAGTACTTCATACTCAGATCGCAACTGCTCATCTAATTACCAGTTTTCAGTTGTGCTTTTGCTTCTCTCTATGCTGTCCTGGTGAAGGGGCCCAATGTCGTCAGAATTTTTCACAGAACTCAGCATCTCTCCTTAAAATTTTTTCTTATATATATATTTTAATAATACATACATACACAATACTAGCTTCTGCCCTAATCTACAATTAGGTACTTCAGCACATCAAGCTTTTTCTTTTCTGCATGACAGTACAGTTATCTTATCAAGTCTAGCTTTAGGAATGTCTAAAACTTGTCCCATTCAGTTAGCCAGTATATCCGCATGGTGAAAACACACACACACACATGCACACACACTCAAGCTGCACTAAAATAATCCTAATGAACTGAATTCTAGCATTGGTCCATTATTTCTCATTCTGCTTTGAAGCACAAATGCATGAGCATATGCAGCTACTCCCTGATTCTTCCCTGTGGCCAGTGCTGTTCGACTCTGCCAAGTGTCTGTGCCATTTACTGGGGTTATGCATCGTGCACAGTGAGTAATGTAAACCCATGTCTTTAAAAAGACACTGCAAGCCTGACTGGGGATGTTTTTTGTTCTTGTTTTGATAGCTTGTTTGAGATCAGGGAAGTGGGAAGAAAAGGAAAGATACTTTACGTGTGGTTTAATAGTGGTTTGCAAATTTCTAGAGGAAAAGCTATATTTTATATATGTTCTGCGTTCTCCAGTTAGCTTATTTTTGTTACACACACACACATATATATATAACTAATACATGTATATATATGTAAAGTTTTAAATCTCTTTACAGGTCAGAAAAGAATCTAAACCTTTTGATTTTGAATATTTTGACTTTATCCAACTGTTATATTTATCTTGATTGTTAATTTTTAAAAGAATGTATTCTCTTGCTTGCTTCTTGCTTGCTTCTGTTTATAATACTTCAGCAATTCAGAAGACGTAAAAGTTTTGAGAAAATTTACATGTTTTTTTCAATAAAATTTCCACCCAGGTGGAATTAAGATCCATTCTGGAAAATAGACCCACAGTATTATTTTTTTTTATTATTCTCTTCTCATACCACATCTGTTTCCTACTGACCTCATTAAAAACCTTCCTTTTGATGGGGCAGTCATTGTACTGAGGAGGATTTTTCCCCCTATCAGCAGCTGATACTATTCATGAAAAACACAGAAACCTGAACTGCAAGTGGAGAGAATGTTCAGGGCTTACTTTGCTGGAGGCAAGGTGGGGAGAGGTGGGAAAGGAAAAGGGAAGGGATGAAGCGAAAAGTTTCAAAATGAGTTTTGGGTAAGAAATAATGTATTTGAAAGACTTGGAAAAGAAAATCACTCTGTCACTTCTTAGGCATCTTTATGCTGAAGATTCCTCTCAGGGAATGATTTGGGAGGGACCAAACCATGTCCAGTAACCCTTTTCACTGAAGCCAGCTTATTCGGGGTGGTGGGGTAGGCCACCACCCTCTCTCTCATGAATGCTGAGGTGATGCTCTCACGAAGGGTGAGGGGCTGAGGGCAGCCATTTCAGTGGCAGCAAGAGAAGAGGCACACTGCTGTTAACTGCCCTCATGGGGAGAGCAAAGGAGATGTTAAATTTTGATGTATGCTCATTCTTTTCCTTCTTTCTTTCTTTAGCACTCCAAAAATTGAGCAGATAATTTCATCTACAAACACCTCATCCCCTTCTTCTGAAGTTATGGGTAATCCTGTCAGAGGTATTCAGGGTGGCAAAAAGCACTCTCGTGTTCAGTTCTTCACAGACTTTTCATCACTCCCTACACTACCAGTGGTACTGGTGTACTCTGATAACCAGAGTACATTGTGTGCAACCCACCCTGATCTCTGGTAGGCATGCTGCATCTGAATTTTACAGGAAGGACAAAAGGAAACAAAACACGTTGGGTGAAAAGTCAGAAACACAGTAAGGCCCAGTACTCCTCACGTACCAGACTTAGTCACAGGAAAGTATGGAAGAAGTAGTGAGAGCAGTATGCAAAGTGTGCCCTGTACTATTTGAGAGTCACAGAGGCTATTGCACAGTGAATCCCACCCCCAGCAGCCTCATGTCCCAGTTCCTAAAGGTTTCATTTACTGATTTGAGCCCTCCACTATGCAGGAAGGATTCCTACGGCAGGGCAGTATGGATGAGCCATCAGTGCCTCTAAACACTGCGAGTTGCACAGTCATCTTCGTATTTCCAACAAAACATGTATTGACAAATACAGCAGGATTTCACTCCTCCTCAATTTGCCTGTAATAAATGCATTGCCTGAATTAATCATGTGCTTGTCAGGCAATGAAAAATCTAGTAGCTGTCATCAAGCAAGGCCCCTGCAGTGCCAGAAACCACGTGTGCTTGGGCACTGGAAGCTATCATTGCCATCCCACTTGCATGAAACACATAGCACTGCTTGAAAATTTTTATGCTTCGAGACCATTTCTGCTCCAACAAAAAAAAAAAAAAAAATGGGATTCCTTGGCCAGACTGTGACAGATTCAGGGAGAACAGGATGAAACGAAGGGGAGGGATGGAGCAGAACAGGTCCCTGGGCTGGGTGCACCGTGTCTCCGTATCATTCACACATCACGCTACACTTGATTTTCTGCATCACTTTGACAGCAATGTGACATCCATAGCAACTGGATAATATTGGATTGGATAAACAATAAATTTCTGGATTATAAAAATAAATAAATAAAATAAAAGGTAAAAGGAATGTAAAATAGCATAAGGTAACATTTAGCATAATATAAAACCACCAACATACTCCAATTATTGCCCTCTACTGGTACCCAATGATGCCAAAAGACAGTATAGCAGCAAAAAATCAAAAGACTGTAATTGTTTTTTTCTAAACAACACTCTCAGAACAAAATGTGTGAAAACTCGAGGTGGAAGAGCCATAAATACCCTACAGTAATACTTCCATTCACTTATGCTGTTTGACCACAGAGTTTTATCAAGCATGTTATATTCCAGTCAAGACTAAAATACTGAAACTAGATGTGTCTCAGGTTGGCTTCTGTAATTTAATTTTCTATTATCCTAATTAACCAATAATATAACTAGAAACTAGGTGTCATGACATTTCTTTAAAAGAAATCAAATTGCACTTAACATTTGTTTATGATAATCACAATATACTTTACTTTCCAAAGGAGCCAAAATAATCATTGGCAAGTTTGGAACTACTTTATGTTCTTAGTAAAATAAAGTATGCATAGCCAGAAATCAAATGTCAAAGATGAATTCTTCTCCACAGCACACATATCCAAATGATAGTTTCTCAAAGGGATTACCAATGTTTAATCCTCTTCAGCAAAAGTGCTCCCCTATTTACTCTTTAATATGCAAACAGACTTGTGATCCTGCTGATATTTCCATACGAAAGTACACTGAACACTTCTGGCAAGTCTTCAGAAATGGCATCACTCAGCTAGGAAATTACAGCTGCTCAATGCCTGCGTAGGACACAGTAGTTCAGCTGAGTTATATGTTCCTACAAAACCATTTAGTCATACTGCTATTTTTAAAAAAACAGAACTCCCGTAATTAAGAAGATCATGGGCTCATGAGTATGCTCTATGAGGGTTTTGCTGATCACTTGCAATCTTACCAGTTATCTTGCAAACCCATCCTACTAGGAATACTGTTGACTGCTGTGATGAAAATCAATTTCAATTTTCTCGTACTGCTCTAGGGATTAATCATTGTACCACGTTGTGTCTGAAAAAAAAAAAAAAAAGAGGAAGCAACAGGAAAGTGATCTATTTAAACAGAAGCATGGAACTTTGTGTTGATTTGCTTTCCAGAAAGTAAAGAGACTTTTTAAAAATCATGTTTTGGGTAAATACTAGCAAAACATAGTATTTAAACTGCTATTCTAAAACTTGGGAACAGCCTACTTCCTTGGTATCCAGGCACTTCAGAGTCTCTTTTTCCTCTCACTATGCAAACAAATTGTTTTTGGAAATTAAAAAGGAAGACAAGACCACCAAATAATTTTTAAGATCAAAACCAGTATGATACAGTAACAGGATGTCACTTTGCACTGCCAATTGATGAAGATACCTTGCTAGAAGTTATACAACTATTTGTCGCTACTGAAAAATGCTGCATGTCAAGATTCCTTTTTTTTTTTTTTTTTTCTTTTTTTTTTTTGTTATGGGGGCATCTGCTATGAGGGGAGAGGTAAGAAAGTACAGCCCAATGCATGGATTTTTAGTGTCATTCTGGAATGACGTGAGACTTATGGAAAATGTGTCTCAGATGAAAGACAGTATGAGTGTTTATGAAACTTATTCTCAACATACAATACCAAATTCACATGACAGTAGCCCAAAGATAAACCACCTGTGCCACCCTATTCTGACTTATTTCAGAGAGGGAAGCAATCCTAAATACATTCAGGACAGACTCTGAGACTCCTTTAAGTCACAGCAGCAACTCTGATCTGACCTACCATTTTTAATACCCTTTTCTATACCCAAGAACATTTTCTTCATCAGGACTTACTGAGAAATGTTTGGAACGCTAATCAATTTTTATTTTTATTTTTTTTCAGAAAGTACTACGGTTACCCATTATGTGGCAACTCTAAAGATATGATTTTATTCAAACCATTAACCCAGTGATTCTTTTTCCTGATATTCTAGGAGCACCTTAGGAAAAGAAGATGTTATTAAAGGTGTGAACTCAGTACAGTGTATATTCCTCTTCATTAAGGATACTCTTGAGATGCAGTTGTGCAATTTTATTGCCTAAATACGACCTGGGGAAACAGAGTTGCCAAATACACTAGTCTCAAGAGTTGCATGACAACTGGAAAGATGCCATGTGAAAGTGTCAAAGATCACTTGTTGCCCATGTAAAATGTTGTTTCAATAAAACCTTTATTCACATGAATAACTCTCAGGGTTCTGACACTGCTTCAGAGTGTTGTCCAAGATAGAAAATGCAATGTATTTTTTTTTTCCCACTTGTGTCTCAGTGTGAATAATGATGCTGCAGAAACATGCAAGGCAATCTGTATAGAAAGGAAACAGCATCAGAGATGAAGTCTTATATTCTCACCCCACTCAACCAATCAAAACACTTTTACCTGGTATAAATGGGAAGACTCAAACCTACAGGGATATTAGAATATTTTTCAGAGCAGCTGAGCTGCAAAGATGATCTCAGGACACAGCTGCCAGTTCTGACATAATAGCAATGTAGCAGCTTTGGCTTACCTCAAACACACCTCCCACTGAGAAAAAATGATGCTAAATGACACCAGCAATACCAAAGGGTATTGCCAACAACAACAACAACAACAACAACGACAAAGAAACAGAACCCACAAGCCAAAGGCAATACCTGTCCATCCACTGCCACTTTCTGGAACAACTTTCCCTTCCTCACTTCACAGAATCACAGAATTTTCTAGGTTGGAAGAGACCTCAAGATCATCGAGTCCAACCTCTGACCTAACGCTAACAGTCCCCATTAAACCATATCCCTAAGCTCTACATCTAAACGACTTTTAAAGACTTCCAGGGATGGTGACTCCACCACTTCCCTGGGCAGCCCATTCCAGGGTCTAACAACCCTTTCAGTAAAGAAGTTCTTCCTAACATCCAACCTAAAACTTCCTCACTTTCATCTTGTTTACCTTTGATGCTTTACCTTTTTACTACATGTGACTTCTATGTGCAAAGAACATTATTACTTTTCCTTAGAATGCCAATGCATATTCCAGCAACACAAAAGCACCCACATAACAGAACACTGATTCTTCAGCTTCACATCCTCCATTCTTAGGGAGCCAGCTATAATGAAATGGCAGTCAAAACTAGACTGCTGCAGCAGTGTACTACAAATACAAGTCTGGCCCCACTCCAGTGCCAGGTAAAGACTTTCTGCAGAAACTGTGACTTCTGACAGTAGACTTTTTGAAGGTTCTCACTAAATGTAAAGAAAAAAATCATTAGTTTTGCTGACATCTGTGCACTCAGCACTGCCATTAAGTACTGCACATTTGGTCTTGAAGGCAGGTATTCTCAGGCTTTTATAGAGTATGTGTTTATTTAAAATGCCATTCAGGAGCCATATGAATGCAATAAATGTGATGTATGAATTAACCTATAATTACTGTGAGCTTATGGTCAGTGTAGGCATGAGAAGAACTATTCATCAGCCCTCCAATAAATGTGAACTGAGTGACACACTTATCGAGAGGCAGCTGATTACAGCTAAGTAGTCCACTAAACTGTTGCTGATGATGAGAGAGCACATTTTGAGAAGCAAAAGTTAACTTCTGCAATACCGTTACTTCTTTTTCAATTCCTGTCTAGAAAAACTAAACTCTCTGTGACACAGTTCCTAAACTAAGCACTTCTATTTTCCAGACTCTCAGAATTCATTAAATTATTTTGCCAGACTAAACAGCTACTGCAAACTATGAGGTATGGAAGATGCTGGCACGCAGAGATGTGTATACTTTTCATGAAGTTGTTCAAAATCATTTGTATACTTCTCCCTTTTGGTAGCAAGATTCACTTTAGGTTTCCTCTGCTCACTTAGTAAGAAAGGTGGTTCAAGACAAAAAAGACCATATCCCACACTTTATACCACCTGTGTAACAATACTATCCACTGAGAAATAACACAGCGCAAGTCTCATTTCCATCTTGATTCCCAATAACTTGAATGTTCATCATGTTGCACGTCATGATGACTAGAAAGATGATTATTTTTTTTCTCCTTAAAATATAGTTCTTAGTGAACAATCAATATGTGATTCACAGGCATATACTATTAATTAACAGCTGTCTTTATTATTTACCTTTGCTGTCATACTGCGATAGCAACTATAAGCCTGTTCTTCAGGAAGAAATAAAAATTAATTATAAAAAAAAACACATTATATTAAGCTTTTACCTGACTGTGTGATATATAAAATATTAATACTGAATCACTGTGTGATTAATGCACATTCAAGTACAATGATTCACAAAGCACATAAGTGTGAATGTCTTTCAGTTTAAATATAGAATTTCATTCAAAATATTCACTTATCATGAGGGAAAATGATTCCATGTTGAGTTGACAGCACAAAACATTCAAATATATGGTCTGCTTTTGCTGAAAACAGTGTGAATTTTATTTTATCTTTTATGTACAAATGAAGCAAAGAGAAAGAAAAGGAAAAGGAGGGAGAAGAAGGAAAACAGCAAAGACTGTTTTGTGCAAACAGCTTTATTTCTGAGTATTACAAATAGAAAAAAAAATGGACAAGCTTCTTTCGCAGGGTACTTTAAGTGTGCTTTATCTACTGTGTGTCAGGAAGATATAAGTCCATAATAGAGCTGCAAGACCTTAGTGCTGCTGACTACAAAGATGAATTGGTAATTAGCAATTTGTTTTCTCATGGATTGTTCATCAGTACTCATTGCGAAATGTCCTTTTTAATTGGTAGTCACTCCTGACCAAACATTTTAAACAGTGCTGTTCATTTCACTTAAACAAATTCTTTAATAGGTTTGTAAATTACTTATGAAATCAGTTTTTGATATTTGAACACTATCTGTCTCGTTTTCATGTTTTAGCACTAATTATAATGAGACTACTTTCCCTCAATACTGATAATACCTATCGGACATTATTTCAATTCAGACTTCAGTCTGCCTGAGTTATCAGAGAGGCTTGAAGGAGTTTTGTTTCTGGTCAACAGTGCTTTTGATCCTTCTATTATTCAGACCCTTTAGCAGCATAGTTCCTTAACTGAAGGTGCAGTTAATTCAGCTGTGTTTCAGCCTGTGTTTCTAAGATGTGTAATTCCTGAACAAAATCAGGAATCTTTAATCAAAAATGAAAGAGAGGCAAAGTCATATTCATAAAACATTAACACAATTCAGTTTAAAATAAAACCAAATGAAAACAGAAAATTCTGAGGTGATTATTTTGAAATTGTTACCCCACAAAATACTGTCATTTTGAACCTTTCACTCTTGCTTCAAAACAGACAGTCCAAATTACTCTTTTTTTAAATTTATTTTCAAATAAATTCTGGCGTTTTGCCCTGCCATAGAGTACATTTTAATCATTAACAAAAAAAATAAAAATAAAAATAAAAATAAAAATAAAAATAAAAATAAAAATAAAAATAAAAAACACCATTAAAATATTAGTAAAAGGCTGAAAATACAATTTTAAAGATAAGTTATTACCTTACAATGCAATCATAATGATTCTTTATAATCAAGTTGAATATCAGCAAGCCGGGAATTTAAAATGCTGCTCCTTGGACCCTGCCAATTTGTTTTTTTCCTATGAGTGCTGATTAAAAAGCATAATTACTTCTGTAGTTAGAAACTGAAAATTTTTAAACTAGGATGAGAAAGTGATATAAAACATAGCAAAAAAATGAATTATTTAACAGACACCACTGTGTTTCTCAGGGAGAATCAAAAACCAAACATTCACAGGTGCAGAACAACTTTTGAGATGTCATCTAGAGCCAGGGTGCCTGACATCCTTTGGCATCCCCTGTGATTTTGATACTCAGAAATAAATATTATCAATCCAAGCACTGACAATACAAGTGCTCAGCGGGCGCAGCTAGTTTTTCCGTGGCTGGCATAGAGATGCAACTGGAGTTTTGGTGAGAAGACTGAGAAGTGTATTAGTTACTTATAAGGCACAGATCAACACATACAGAATCACGTAATGATTCTTCTCCAATACCTCTGATACATGACTGTGGATGTAATTTACGGATACTTGAGCACGTGATTATTAATTTTGCCTATTGAAATTTTTTAACCAAAAAATATTTTGCTTTTCATTTTACATAAAAATTTTCTAAAATAAGCACTTAAAAGTGCATGGTTAAAAACTTACTCATATGCTAGAAGTTATTCAATCTATTGTAACTATCTTTTACCAAGCCTATGAGCTAGACAGTGAGAATTCTGAGCTAATAGAAAAGTTATGCAACAGAATGAAGACCATGACAGAAAGAAACAACCTGTGGTTCAAAATGCATGTTTTACACTGCTGGGTTAGCCCGCAGAAGGATAAGTAAATATAAATGATCCACACACCTTCAAACAGAATTAGGCAACTGCAGTCTTCCAGATACATTGGTCTGCACATTACCTTCTTCTGAGTCACTGACCAGAGAACAGAGACCCGTAAGAAAATAAACAACATGAGCTGGGACTGTGTGCCTTAGCTCAGGTAACATATTTTCTTTGCAACTGCCTGCTGTAACAAAAAACTCTGCAGTGGGAGAGAAGCTGGTCTAGGTTCTTTATTGCTGTAGGGTCAGCATGTAACTCCAAGAGAATAGATCTATAAAGACAGATTCATGGAAGGGAAGGGAGGGGAGGGGAAGGGAGGGGATGGGAGGGGATGGGAGGGGAGGGGAGGGGAGGGGAGGGGAGGGGAGGGGAGGGGAGGGGAGGGGAGGGGAGGGGAGGGGAGGGGAGGGGAGGGGAGGGGAGGGGAGGGGAGGGGAGGGGAGGGGAGGGGAGGGGAGGGGAGGGGAGGGGAGGGGAGAAAAAGGAAAAGCTTATTAAATGGAAACTATTACAAAAACTACCACTTAATCTCTCTGATGGATTTATTTTATTTTTTTTTCTGAAGCAAAAGTGACAGTTAAGAAAGGGCCATTTGTTTTCAGAATCATTGCATGGGTTGAATTTAAATTGACAGATTACTAAAATGGAGTTCTAGAGTTCTAGATATGGCACACAAATTCCACATTTTCTGACTATAGCAACCAAATAATTTTCTAATATTTATAGAACTGAACTGTACTTGTATTTACTTACATGTCAAGTACTCAACTGAACAAGTCTTCCTACTATAACAGTTGCAACCCTTATCTTGGAAATCAACTTAAAATCTACAACTGGCAGTTCCAAAAGAGTGCATTGACCAGTTAATCCACCTTTTAAGATATAAAACTTAAATTTATTTAATTAAGTTTTAGTTAAAACATAATTTCAAAAAGGAAATGGTAAAAATAAATAACTGGCACAATGCCATGAAGAAAGAGATTTGAATACAGAAGACTGGCTCTAGCATTTTGGATGTAGGCTTTCCACCTACCTAAGGTTGGTCTAAAGTAGGGTGTTGGTCAATTCTCCTATGTGCCTGGTGACAGGACAAGGGGGAATGGGCTAAAGTTGCACCAGGGGTGTTTTAGGTTGGATATTAGGAAGAACTTCTTTACTGAGAGGGTTGAGAGGCATTGGAATGGGCTGCCCAGGGAAGTGGTGGAGTCACCATCCCTGGAGGTCTTTAAAAGACATTTAGATGTTGAACTTAGCAGTATGGTTTAGTGGAGGACTTGTCAGTGTTAGGTCAGAGGTTGGACTCGATGATCCTGAGGTCTCTTCCAACCTAAACAATTCTGTGATTCTGTGAAAAATGTTGGGATCTGGCACTTAGCAGTTTCAGGTATACATGTGTACAACTTTCGCAGTATTAACCCTCTGTCCTCTTCCAAGAAGTCAATAGATAATCATGATGATGGCCACTGTGGACATCCCTGGTGGTTTTAAAACAGACAAAACACAAGAGATTGGACAAAGTTAACAGAGAACCTCCGAGATGCAGATCACAACGCAACATGAATCAGCTTACAGAAACCTAATCAAAAGGCTCTACTGACTGAGCTGCTGGGGACATTCATATCAGACTGAGAAGTGTGTGTGTTTTGCAGGGGGGCCAGCAGTACCCTGCAAAGAACAATTAAGTCAAGTAAGTTGAAGTAAGAAGTATTTGCAATTCAACTGCAGAAAAAATCTCATTGAGACCCATGCTTTCCTCAGCTAGGTACAGAATGCAGTCTCCAGCCACGGACTTGTAACTGATAATGAAAGCGGAGGCTCACACTACAGGCAGTAGAATGAATTTCACACAAGATGATATACTCATTTCACACAAGATGTATACATATGTTTTTGAAAAAATAATATGTTTTTGAAAAAATTATAAGGAAAATCAATTTTAGGAGTACCAAGGTAACTTTCCTATTAAGTGTGATGTACTGCTAAGGGGCATCATGCCATGAATTTATGTAGTTCATCATATGGAGCATGTTTGAATACAAACAATATGACAGATCAGCAAAATACGTGTGAAATAAGGTTTGTAGTAGCACATCAACATTTCTCCCATTGTGATGTAACTTGAATGAGACTCTTCTTCTGACAGTCAGTCTTGAAATTGTTTTCACTTCTCAGCTCTGCAGAGTAATTTCATCTACGAGTTCTTCAGACCCTGTTATATGTAATTTCCAATAGCATGACAGGTTAAAAAAAAAAAAAAAAGCCTCTAAGCCTATAAGTAGACTGGAAGTCCTTACTTCAATAAGAGGAATCCACAGGAATCTTTAGCTATTTTAAAAGGTCAAAATTATACAAGTACTGCTTCCTAGGGACAAATGATTGTGCTTTTCAATCTCTACAAGCACTCGTGTTAACTTAAAAAAAAAAAATGAAGTAAAAAGTTAACATATTTTTTACAATATTCCACCACCCTTTTGTTTAATATATCTGCTTTTCCATATGAGAGCAGTTTCCTTTCCTTCTGATTTTTGGTGTGATTTTGTAAGTTCATTGATTTTTTTGTTGTTAAATTTATTTAAGGTGTAGATGAGACAGTCAGGTTTTGAGTATGACAAATTGGAATATATACATGGATAATAATAAGAAAAGCTGGATTATCGTATCACTTCAATCAGCTATCAGTTTATCAAAATCCATTTCAGTAACCAAAAATATATATATACTTTCTTTCTTGATGCTCAGTGCTAAACTTATTTTGATGGGAAGTCCCACTAAAAGTAGCAGCAAAAGTGTATTTTGATACATCTGTATCATGTTTTACACTTACATGAGATTTTCTAATCAGCAGACACTATAGGCTTTATATATGAAAAAATATTAAAGCACTAATGAAACCAAAGAAGTTCAGTGTGTACATTGAAATGCAGAACTGATAAGTATTTTAAAAATACTCTAGCTACAGCATATTTATTTCTAAATATACTTATCAGCAAAGGGTGTGTAAAAAGCACTAAATCCCAATTAATGTAGAACGAAGGCACCTGCTAGATTCTTTTGCAGATGGCTTAGACAGCAGGGCAACCACAGATTACATATTTTGTTAATTACTTTCAGTCAAATAGGAATGTCCATGAGTTATAACCTTACATTTTAGGCTCTCAAATCACTTTACTTTGTGAGCATGCAGAGTAACAGATATTTGTCCTTATTTTTCATTTTATTTCCAAAAGACTTAACAAGTTAGTGACCAAAATGTCAGCACAACTTCCTTCCTAGAGTTCTTATACTTCTTATACTTCAGATGTATACAATGCTAAAGGTCTGGAGAACAAGACTGGAAACATCTTTCTGGTAACAAATATGTTCACCAAAGTTACCAAACAAGAATGGCTGTCGTACAGAAAGAGGTACCTGGGCTGGGAACTGAGAAGGAAGAATATGTCGAGTCAAGCAACTAGGCCATAAAACTAAAACCCACCTGCTTATAAAATTGCTTTAATTTATGGCTTGCTACCAGTTTGTAAAGTTACTTTGTCATGATTTGCTAAAAGTGGGCCTACTCATCCTCTGTGCACACAGTTATTACAAATAAGATTTTTAACAACACAAAGCTGGTTATATCCAGAAGGTTTGAGGTCTCATCATTGAAATTACTGGATCATTAATCAGTAACACTTCAAAAAAAATCATCTTCTATTTCTTTCTTCCACATTAGAAAGAGAGAGGGGTAAAGTAAGGAGTCTAAGGATTTGACGTGCATCTCACGAAACATGGGAGCTAGCTTGAAATGCATGTTGAGAGACTGCTTTTGTAACAAGCAACCTGGAAGCCCTGCTTATGCTTTTCAATCCCAAAATCAAATAGTGTAAATAAAGCATTGCAGTGCAAGTCCTGCTCGAGAGGCAGGAGACCTTTTCTCCATTAACACCAGTGACAGGACCCGCGGGAACGGGGTTAAGCTGAGGCAGGGGAAGTTTAGGCTTGACATCAGGAGGGGGTTCTTCACAGAGAAGGTGGTTGCACACTGGAACAGGCTCCCCAGGGAAGTGGTCACTGCACCGAGCCTGTCTGAATTTAAGAAGAGATTGGACTGTGCACTTAGTCACATGGTCTGAACTTTTGGGTAGACCTGTGCGGTGTCAAGAGTTGGACTTGATGATCCTTAAGGGTCCCTTCCAACTCAGGATATTCTATATTATATATTCTATAATGCAAATATATGCAAAAAAAGGTCCCAGTAAATTTACAGACAAAGTATAATTTTTTAATTGCAAGATTAAATGCTTGCAGAAGAAGGAATGGAACATTTTTTATTTTATCATAAAGGAAAGGGATTCATACTAAAAATATGTGTTTAAAATGATGTGATGCATACAATACTTTCATTGAAATTTCTCACAGCTCTATAGAAACCCTCACTGTATCTACAAAATATTTTTCCTTGAGATTACAAAGAAAGTAATTACATGTATGTTAGTATTTCTTAAGTGAAAAGAACTAATAACATAAAAGCATTTTAAAGACAGTTTTTACAGATGTTCTCTTTTGCATGCAGAGTCTACTTCAAAAATATCAAATTTATTTCCTTTTTCCCATACAGCATTTCTACACAACATAGGGAAATAAACATGCTGATAGTTAAAAGCATGTCAATTATGTGCAATCTACCTTAGCCTGTAGCAATCTTTTATTGGACTTCTGATACACAAAAGCAAAAAAGAAAATTTTCAAGTGAAAAGCAGACTATTTACCTTTCTTCAAATTTTAAAGATACAGTATTATTACTGGAAGTATCCTACTATGAGAAACATTATGTGTTTAAGTAGTGGACATAGGAACAATGCCAAAAAGTCACTTATGAAATAATATATGATGTGGTACAAAATTTTAATCCCTAACTAATGATTAGTTCAAAAAAAAAAAAAGAAAAAAAAAAGTATACTACGGCTTAGTCAAACTGCTTTCTGGCAGTCACATCAGTGCAGACTATCACAGAGAAGACTGTAAGGCACTTCCCATTTTAATTCCACCTTACCATTTACTCCTTTGACTTCCTGGATCACTTATTTTTGGGATAAAGCTTCTTCTCTACTTACTGTTGAACTTTTTTTTTTTTTTTTTAAACCTCCGTTCATAGAAAGACTATATCTAACGGTTCTTCTAAGCATGGGTGTTCTTGACAGTCAGTGCATTTCAATAAACCTTGAGTTGTTGCCAGACATTCACAATGATTGGTATCTTTACAAAAGCAAAACCTAAATTTCTCCCTTTTTGCATGATTACCCCCACAGGGAGAAAACAGACAGGTAAGCAGGTGCAGCACCACGTCTCCCCACTGCCCCCAGCCACCAGTGTTCCACCCTCCCCCCAGCTTGAACTACAAAAGCAAATAAACTCAACAACTAACTCCTTAAAACCCACTTTTTAAAAAGTAAACAAAATACTTATGAACAGGCATGAATACAGACACACCCTGGAGAACTGAAGAAATGATTTGGTTCAGGGGAGTCTGTTTTTACATCACTGCCTCACCTCATTCCATCCTGCACTGCTGTTCCTGCCCACAGCAGGTCTAGTTCATCTTCTATTGGAGAAAGGTCTGCTGGGACTGCGATGGGGATCTGTCTTGACTTTGCTTTCCTAAGCTGTCCTTTGAATTTAAGTACTTGTTAATTGTTAACTTAGAAATACATCTCACCTCATGAAATCTCTGTGGTCTGTGAGCTCATGTACATACCACACTATTTTTTAGAAATGAGTTAATTCATTGGTTCACAGTAACCTGGTATACAGTGCTGAGAATTTGCCTTATAATGAAAAACACTGTCTATCCAAACTTTTAAGTAAAATCACAGAACTGTGTCTAATAATCTGCATCATGCCTCTCAGTATTAAAAAACAAACATACATGTTTGTTTAAAAATGGGCCATGGAAAACATTGAAGTTCGGGGAGTACACAAAAAATATTTGACTATGATAAGTGAACCTCATCTTCTCATTTTTCTCCAATAGATTTAGCTTGCTTTGCTAAAAGCTTGGTGGCTTTGGTGTATGCATTCCTTTGGAAAAAAAAAATCAATATTAAGATACTCATATAATTTTATTTTTCCCTGAATATGATGAAAATGAGAATACCATAGATCCATAAATCACCACCCCTAGCTGTTCTGAGAGTAAGGAATCACAAGAAGCACTCCACTCAGAAGGGAAAGGAAGAAATATATATATTTTTAATTCCCCTATTTACTGACATCCTGCAATGTTTAAAACTGTTTAAACTAGTGACACAAAAGAGAGCGGAGAAATGACACCACAAAAGGAAAGAGCTTTTTCTTAGACTGGCACAGATCATAAAGGTTTGTTTCCACACACAGAAGGAGCAATTGGTATTCAGAAACTGACCCTGACTGTGAAGGACAGGTACTTCCCATGACTTCTGAACTTTGTGGGAGCAGAGGGTCAGAAATAGCTGCTCTGCTTAGAAATAAACTTTGCCTCTGGTTGAGGTAGGAGCTTGGGCTCCCATCTCTTACTGACAGAAGGTCCTGAACTCCTATAAACTGTAAACTGGGCACTACAGAAGAGCTGTGATTCCAGACCCAAGAGCTCCTGACTTTTGACCAACAATATTTATCGCTTAAGAAAACAGTTCCCAAGATTTGTCAAGCACCAGCTTCTGATCAGCTCTCTATCATTTGAATACTTACCAGAAACTTGGTGGAATGGCAAATGCTGTATGGATTCTTTAGGGGCTGGAGGTCTCTGTACGGAATATTCAAAAGATCTCAAAATATTTTAGGTGTGTAACAGCCCACAAAATCCTATGCAGTAACTACTCTCATCTTCATGTAGTGAATTAGAAAACCAAGAAAGGTAATCTAAAAACTGTGCTTCTCAATCCATGTCTAAATTGCTAACATTCATGGACTTGAAAAAGTACAACTGCACAGCTCTGCCATCATCAGCGAATCCCAGAACTGTGCAATGAGACTGTAAATTCACAGAAATTTACATAATTAAATACTTAGATGTTGAAATGCTAGGCTATGATTTAAATGTAAGTAAAATAAATAGTTATACAATGATTACATTGATCTGTGTTTTAGAGATTTGAAAATAAACAGAAGACTCAATTAATATGGCCATATCTCATTAGGAACATTTGCCAAAAGAAAATAAATTTGCAAATATACACTTTGTGTTGAAACAACTTTTTAGGCATTTATAATGATTCATGGAAGAAGCTGTGGCTGACCATATTACCTAATCAAAAACATAGGCTAGAGAAGGAAAAAGACTTTATTACATCCCCCTAGGAAATGAACTTGCAACCTGATGGTCATAAGGGAGACATGTCAGTTAATTAAATAGCAGAACTGGCAAATAGATGGGTTAGTTTGTGAGAACATACGAATCCTTACTCTGAAGGCTAATTTGTTTCATAAGCAATCATGTGAAAGATAAGGCAATTGTTTTGTGGCTATTATATAAACAGACATTATATTCTAACCCAGAGCATCTGCTAATCAGTTACACAGTCTAACAATGTAAATAGTTCCTCTCAAGTAAAATTATTCTCATTAGTTTTTAATAAAAGAATATGGGAAGGAAGGAGAACTTAGAAGTCTTTACCATAAAACAGACTGGCAAAAATGTATTTAGTATTCTCTCATTATAAATTTCCAGGAAGAATTTTTGTCAGAATTATGAATAACAGCTGTAGTACCACAGGTTCTTCTCATTACAGTAACAGATCTTTGGTACATAAGTAAGTTATTATGTTTGTCTAAAACAGCTAGAAATAATGGATATAGCAACAAATAACATCAAACAAGATGAGCAAGTAAGAGCAAAGAATTTACTTCTCTTTCATTTCTGTGATCAATAATATGTGTAACTATCAAAATTTTGCAAATATAAGTAACTAGTTTGCACAAGGTCTTTTAATCCATTTAAACAATTTTGGAAAAAAAAAATATGAACAGACCTAACAAAGTCATGAGCATCCACTGATGAATATCAGACTTCATATTTTTAATGCCATTGGAAATTCCTGGAGATTTATATGGGTAACATCTTGCATATGTTGCCCACTATCACAACTATAAACAAGTATCTCCACTGTTGCTCAGTAACTGGTAGTCGTCTCAACAAACTAAGAAAAGTTAAAAGGAACTCTCTCAGACTGTTGTCCTCTGTCTGTTGGAAATGTAACAGAGAAAATTACCAATAGAGAACAACCCTGTACATTTGTCCATGTATTTACCTTTACATTTACAATAATCTGGTGTGTCCATGCATAACAGGCACAACCTTATCTTATAGTGTCCCATCATAAAGGGTGAAATGAGAGTATTTTGAATAGACAAGTATTTTCTAAATATCTAAAAGAATGAAATGAGCATACACTTTATAGAGTTTTGCAGGAGAATTTTGTATATGGATTATAGATACATGGATTATTTCTCACAAAGACTGTAATCAAAAGAAGTTGATATTCATTTTCATATGGAACTCATGATATTGCAGAAAAAGATATGTCAATCTATCAGTATGTTTAAATGCAGATAATTGGCAACTCCTTCTGCCTCAGGGTTGTGTAATTTCAAAAATCAAACCAGTATCTTCATGGGCTTTCATCGAGAACTTCCCAGTTCTCAAGTAAATGGGAAGAAAACACACAGGCTAACTCAGCAGCCCCATGGATATCCACTCTTGCTTTCCGGTTCATGGCAGGAGAACAAATGCTCTTTCCTGCTGGAACGGTTTCATTCTAAAGAAAAGGGAAAGGCTGAATGCATTGCAGTCAGCCATAGAAAACAAACAAAAAAAAATAAAATAAAAAACACAACAAACAAACCAACAAACAAAAACAAAGAAAGCAATCAAAAAACAATGCAGTTTAAAATCATAAATGAAGAAGAGAACTGAATTTCCAACTTGTGGTCCAAAGACTGGATTAGTCCTCTGTAAAATATACAAAATGATCTTAAAAGCTGTGAAACTTCTCCCATTGCTTTGGACCTCTTTGAGTCCTTCAGCCCCTCACTTTCACAGCTAGAAACAACGACGGGTAAACAGCTCAGGAAATAGAAATACACAGAATAAGGATATATATCCTGGCCTATATTCTGAATTGAAAGGGGGGGGGGGAGGGGGAGAAGGGTTGCAGCTGTAATGACTTAAGAAAATTGGTGCATACTGTTTTAGATTTTTTAGTGGAATACAAGCGTAAGATACCTGTGGACATACACAATAGTTGAAGCCCTAGAGAAGCTTCAACCTGAGAAGCTCAGGTATCCACAGATATAAGACATCTCCAGAATTAGGCAGGATGGGACAAGAGGCTTAGGGATAACAGTTTTACGATGAGTTGACTAATTGCACTTTCTTTAAAAATGAGTCTTTGCCATATCTGAGCCAAATCTGTTAGGTCTTTAAGAAAATATTGGTATGAAAGAGGTGGCAAAGACTACGTTAATGCATAATTATTTTGAGAGTATGATCAAAAAAAAAAGCATACCCTCATTTTATTATGTTAAAAAATAATGATAAAAATGTGTAAGTAACATTTCTTGGGAGCACAATCATTCTCCCATGCAACTTTGCCCTGCAGAATGCATTCTTTAAAATGTATTGTCCAAGAACTGTAAACTGCATTTAACACCATTGATATAATTACTTTTTTTCTTGCAAGAGAGCTGAGACCAAAAAATAAAACTTTTTTTTTTTTTTGCTAAAGATAGTTTTCTTCATAGAGGCTCACACAGTGCTGTGTTTTGGATCCGTGATGAAAAACAGGATTGATAGCACAATTGTTTCAGTTGTTGCAGAGTAGTACCTGACCTGTGTTCCAGATCCTCATGCTGCCCCAAAAGCGAGGAGGCCAAAGGTGTACCAAGAGCTGGGAAGGGACACAGCCAGGACAGATGGCCCAAATGGACCACAGGGATATCCTATACCATGGGATGGGTCAGCAAGAAAAGCAGTGGGAACGAAGGACAAAGGTAAGACATTCGGAGTGATGATGTTTGTCTTCCCAGGAAACATTTATACATGATTGGCCCTGCTCTCCTGGGTGTGGCTGACACCTGCCTGCCAGTGGGAAGCAGATAATACATTTCTTGGTTTGCTTTGCTTGCATGCACAGCTTCTGTTTTACCTCTGCTTTACCTGTTGAACTGCCTTTATCCAAATCCACGAGCTCTCACACATTACCTTTCTGATTCTCTCCCGCATCCTGCTGAGGAGAGTGAGTGAGTGGCTGTGTGGTGCTGAGCTGCCTGCTGGGCCCAAACCACAGCACTTAGAAAGATGCAAAATTGCATAGCAAGATGCAGCAGAGCAAAAATATATTAAAGAAAGAATGTCACACATGGCTAAGGTTCAGCTAAGGCAATATCTCTGGCATCACCTTGCACCAAGGATTCCAAGGACCTGCAGAATGGAGAAAGGTAGCTCAATCCGTCTCCGTTTTGTATTAAGGAAGTGGACTCAAGGGTATTGAGTGACCCAATGGCAGAAGAGACAGAAAAACATGAAATCAAGCACTAATTCTTAACTATTCCCTCCACTGTGTTTGAAAAGCTGTCACTGGATGTGTGATACTACGGATCCAAATTCTGAAGATTTGTATTCTTTCTGTCAGATCACTTATTTACGAGGAATACAACATTGTATTTGAATCCGTTGTTGTCAAACTACTTGACAAAGTTTTACCTATTTTATAAGGAAAAAAAAAAAAAAACTAATTTTGGGTAGACAAAAAAAAAAAAAAAAACAAACACAACACAACACAGAACAGAAGAAAGTAACAATTTTCAGCAGGGACAACTTCAAACAGTAGTCTGGGAGGAGATACAGAGATGGAAGTTACTGTAGGTAACCGCAAATTCCACTATGCAATCAATTTACAGAAAACAAACAAACAAACAAACAACAACAACAACAACAACAAAAAACTGCAAAATCAAAGATGGCAACTCAGCTAACTTTAAAAACATTTATAGTACAACAGTTTTGAATACAAGGCAGACTGGATTTAGGGTCCTGCTTATGCTAGACTGTCTTACAACTTCTCTTCTAACAGAAATTAATGGCCATTTCAACTTATCATGCCTCAGGAGTTTTGGACTTCGTTCCACAGTTTACAATAACCTATGTTGCCCTATTTGAGGTTACCTACAAAACTAAATAGAAACTTCTCATGTTTCTTTGATACTCCATATGCCTGCAAAGCTACTTGATATGTTTCCTTGTGTTTTTGTTTGTTTGTTTGTTTTGGTTTGGTTTGGTTTGGTTTAGTTTTGGAAGAATGCCTGTATTTGTCCCAACCTTATCATGGACCACTACTGGAATGTGCACACTTTCTTATGAAGCATTCAGGAGCAAGTCATAACATGATAACCAGAACTTCACAGGACCAGAAACTCTTTGAGATGAGGAAAGGTGACAAAAAGGAAGAGAAAAACTGAAAGAATAAGAACCATCACAATTAAAAGAGTCCCAGGAATCAATGGCACAAAAGACAGAAACTTTAATGTAATTGCTAGGTATTTTCCACAAAACCCACAGATATATATTTTCCTTGCAATTCTTTGTTTGATTTTTCTTCTTTCCCTTCACCAAACTCTCCTTGACTGTGAAAATAACACATGAAATAGCTGATTATTCCACTTCCTAATTAATTTTCAAAGATAAGTTCCCTTTTCTTCCTTATTCTCCTTCACAACAATGCTAAAACGCTACCTTGCTTCTTATACATTTCTTATGCTTCTGATACTTGCTGCATAGATACTCTTATTCTTGTATTTATTTTTTAATCTAAAATGAACATGGAACTTTACATTTATGCACAGGATCAGCACAGCATCATTGGATAATGGAAGCCAAAAGAGGATCAAGACAAACCAAAACCAAACCAAATCAAACCAAAACCAACCAACCAACAATAACAAAAAACAAACCCACAGACCTATGGTAGTTTTTCCCTGTCTTCCTCCTCCTGCTGCTATTCACACAGTATCTGAAGTTCCTAATAATTAAAAATTACAGTTCAACTGCCTCTCCCCGAGATTAATTTATAAGCAAGGAAAGATTCTTTGTTTCCTAACTATTAGGTTTTAACAAGACATTTAGAACACTTTTTGAATTTATTTCTCTGTGTGTTCCTATTGTTTACATTTTTTTAAAAGAGAACAGAAGCTCCTGCCTAATCACATGATCCAGATGCCAGGATCAAGGATAAATATCAAATCTTTATACATGACAGTGAGGAACACAGCTGTGAAAAGGCGATAAAGTGCTTATCTGACAACATGTCACTCTTAGTTTGGACAATTAGAAAGTAATAGACAATATTTATGGTGAGTGGGTACTACATCTACTGCCTTGACATGTAACAACCCTTTCATTACTGTCACAACAGCCCCCCTCAAAAGCAGCTGCTGTTTACTCATCGACTACCTATTGGCTAAAAGATGATGTACTTTTCTTGTGCTTCAGACCCTCTTTATCATCCTGCACTCCTTAGGCAAAAGAGCACCACTATGACAGATTGTTGTAACCTTTTGCTACAACATGCATGGAATCCATTGCTAATCAGCCTGCTAGGTGAATAAGAAAAGGTATTTATAGCTTACTACTACTGGATTTGTGTAATGGAAGTCTGTATCTAAAATGTATAATTCTTGTACTTCCTGATGCTCAGCAACAATGCCTTTTTAACATAATTTTATACTTATTTCTAACACTTATTTCTAACTTGAATCCAGCAAATATGTCTCTTTCCTGCCACTCACAGAGACCACAGATTTTAGGATGCTTTCTTTTTTTTTTTTTTTTTTTTGGAAGCCTGACTTTCATTATTACCACAACAGCAGAAACTCAGGTTTCTCCATCTGGACTCTAAAAGCAGTACGCCACACATAGAAAAATTACTCATCTATGAAAGATTAATGCAAAAGCAGCTTTTCAGCACAAGGCAAACATTTTGCAGTGTTGTTTTGACTAAGGTGCAAAAATGCAGCCAAGATATGCACATGCTCTAGGAAAAGAGAAAATGTCCTGGTCACAGAATTCTGCCAAGATTCCGTAATAGTTGAGAGGAAGCAGGCATCAATGTAGACAGAAGGTTTAATTCATAGCTACATTAAGACAGTAAATATTAATAGAAACAATAATTATTAGGCTAATTGACTATTAAATAAATAATATTTATTTTAAAAAGAGGCATCTGAAACCACCCTTGTCCTCCTCAAAAGAAAATCTCGGAAGAAAGTTCATGCATTGGTGCTTATAAAAATATCCTACTTCTAGTATATGTCACCAGCAACAAAAAGATTTTACCTTGCTGTTATCCTAGAAATTGTTTTCTTCATTAAGTACTACCTGCATATTCCTATACTTTACAAAAGATTGATGCATTATAAATGTTGCTCAATTTACGTAGAACATTTTATAAAACATGGCATTTTGCTATGTAATAATTAATAATCAGTGATTCTAGAGAACTGTGTCTAAATGCATTCCCATGAAATTTTACTGTGTCTACATCATGCAATTACTAATTAACTGGAACTGCAATTTCAACCTGCAAAAGCATTCGTTGTAAAACAGTCCCTTGTGTGATCTTCTTTTAACATGGTGTTAACAGAGTGTGGCTCTGATCATGAAAAACGTTACTCATATGAGTTAAATCCGCTAGTATGAGTAAGACTGATGAAGTATAGTCAAGGAAAATGCAGGAAGAAGTTTCAAGAAACCTCAGTATTTCTGCTTTCTATTTTGTTTTAAGAAGTCTCGTTGCAACTGCAGATTTGTATCTGCAATAAACACCACTAATTTAATCAACACATATATACAACATCCCTTATTCATTTCAATGCTTTTGGGGTTTCATTCTATTTGGATTACCCCAAAACTTTTTTTAAACACCATTGATTTACTTACATACTCCAAAACTGTAAAACTAAGTAATTATATGATAATTGTTTCCTAAAACAGTTACATTCCTACTTCCACATTGCATGAGAAACACTTTCCTAAAAGCTGATAGTTATTCAGCAGCACATTCCACAAAGAGCTGATTTTACATTTTCAAATTCATCTGTGACCTTGCCATTGAATTGATTGGCCTGCAGAACTTAACTTCAGGTTACAATCCCCCTGACTTCAAGTGATAAATATACATGTCATTCAAGTGCTTTTTCAGAATATTAATGTAGCATGAACAGGACACTAGTACATTGTTCTTGAAAACAGAAAAGTCAGGAGCTGGCTAGTCAAAATGTCTCAGTATTTAATAAAATTCTACTGATGTACTACTGAAATGTCAGCCAGCCGATGACTATTTCTCAAAACAGGCACACATCAAACGGCATTCAAACAGTTCATATGCAATCTCATCTCTAACACTGGCCAACTATGCATCTGCAAAAAATGGAACAAAACAAAACAAAACAAAAAAACACTTCAGCAAGTGCAAGATATCTTTATATTTGATTATAAATATTTGATTTTAAAGAAAGATTATTCAGAAAGTATGCTAGAAAATAAGTTAACAACTTCGCATATGTACAGAACAGGTTTTTATTTTCTCTTGGCGCAATAAAATATTGATTCTAAATTTGGAATCATTTCATATTCATGCAGCACTGTCAAATTGAATACAACTATCTCAACCACACCTTTATTACATGATACCGATGTGTACCTTGCCTTTTGTTTTGCCTTGAAAACAACCATAGCAAAAGAACCATAATAAAGACAGTGAGAAACAATTCCAGTGTACTACCAAAAAAAAAAAAAATAACAAAGAAAAAAAAAAAAAAAAAAAAAAAACAATAATCAGACTGAGATATTTTGCACAGGTTACTTTTTACCAGTTTCAAGGAAGTGATTACAATACAAAAGCACAGACATGGCAAAATCACTTGGTCATGTGGTGAAGCAGATGAATTCACTGCTTTGCTTTTTCTTTCTCTTACTTGAATCTGCATAGACTTATATGTCAGAGGTAACAGTAAGTCCACTCTGATGAAAAACTTGTCTTTTTTGCCAGGATGGGATTTTAACATTGTTGTAAATCTCACTTCTACCACCTCACTTTTGCCCTCATTAGCATTACACCTGACTACTGGTAAATTGGAGTTCCCCCCCATTCTGAAACCAAAAAATTACTCACCTGGCTTATGAAGAGAGAAATATTTAATAAGAACAACATGCTATGATGGCAAGTATGTATTTTTAGTACTGAAAGGTGTGGAAGTGAATAAAATATAATTTTAAACGTTATCGACCTCATGCAAACTCATGAACAAAGGGGTTCTTGGTTTGCTGAAAGACATTAAGTAGAAGATTTTGCCTGAGAATTTCATAGAATCATTAAGGTTGGAAAAGACCTCCAAGATCATCTAGTCCAACCATCCCCCTACCACCGATACCACCCACTAAACTGCATCCCTTAGCACGATGTCCAACCTTTCCTTAAACACCTCCAGGGACGATGACAGTTCAGGATTCACCTCTATAGTCCTATGATTTACTTACAAATATAAATAAATCAAGCATAATTTTAAATCTTATTATTATATTAATCACTGTGCTTCAGTATCACCTGCCCTAAATAACTGCTAGATGGTCAGTCGCTGCAGATCAGTGTACATGTGAACAAGTTAACAGTGTGACCAGCAGGGCTAGGGAGGTGATCGTCCCCCTGTACTCGGCTCTGGTGAGGCCGCACCTCAAGTACTGTGTTCAGTTTTGGGCCCCTCGCTACAAGAAGGACATCGAGGTGCTTGAGCGGGTCCAGAGAAGGGCGACGAAGCTGGTGAGGGGCCTGGAGAACAAGTCCTATGAGGAGCGGCTGAAGGAACTGCGTTTGTTCAGCCTGGAGAAGAGGAGGCTCAGGGGCGACCTTATCGCTCTCTACAGATACCTTAAAGGAGGCTGTAGTGAGGTGGGGGTTGGCCTGTTCTCCCACGTGTCTGGTGACAGGACAAGGGGGAATGGGCTAAAGTTGCGCCAGGGGAGTTTTAGGTTAGATGTTAGGAAGAACTTCTTTACTGAAAGGGTTGTTAGGCACTGGAACAGGCTGCCCAGGGAGGTGGTGGAGTCACCACCCCTGGAAGTCTTCAAAAGACGTTTAGATGTAGAGCTTAGGGATATGGTTTAGTGGGGACTGTTAGTGTTAGATTAGAGGTTGGACTCGATGATCTTGAGGTCTCTTCCAACCTAGAAATTCTGTGATTCTGTGATTCTGTGAAGTCAAGTTTTTCCTTTCTTGTCACTGAGAAAAAAGAGCAAAACAAAACATTTACAGTTTCTGTCTAAAACGCTAAAACATATAAGTATGTTCTATGGAAAAAAAAGAGAAAAATCTGTGTTTTATGAATAAATAAATGTTTAACTGTTGGGGTTTAACCCGTTCGGCAGCTAAACACCACACAGATGTTGACTGACCCTCCCCTTTCCCTCTCTGGGATGGGGGAGAGAAACAGCAAAGTGAAGCTTGTAAGTTGAGATAAAGACATTTTATTAAAACAGGATAATAATAATAATAATAATAATAATAATAATAATAATAATAATAATAATAATAATAATAATAATAATAATAATAATAATAATAATAATAATATGTATGAAACAAGTGATGCACAATGCAGTTGCTTACCACCCATTGACCGATGCCCAGCCTATCCCCAAGCAGCAAGACCCCCCACCCCAGCTAGCCACCCCTATATATTATTTAGCGTGACGTCAGATAGTATGAAATACCCCTTTGGCCAGTTTGGGTCAGCTGTTCTGGGTCTGTCCCCTCCCAGCTCCTGCTGCACCACTAGCCTGCCCACTGGCAGGACAGGGTGAGAAGCTGAAAAAAGTCCTAGGCTTAACGTAAGCACGGCTCTGCAACAATTAAAATATCTGTATGTTATCAGCACTCTTCTCATCCTAATCAAAAACATAGCACCCTACCAGCTAGTAGGAGGAAAATTAACTCTATCCCAATTGAAACCAGGACATTAACCTAAAAACAAATATATTATAATCTTCCTGCTTTTGCTGTGCTTCTTAGAACTATGTTATGTCTTCCTTTTTTTCTTTTTCTTTTTTTTTTTTTCTTTTTCCACAAAATCCAATGGATTTTTTTACTTCAGCCTTAAATAAGAAGGCATTAAAGCATGTACCTACATTTTAAGAGAGTATTTTTGACATACTAATTTGCTTAAGTTACCTGAAAGACTGGGGACATCATGTTCAGTGCAGTTGGAATGAGTCTATAGAGTTTAATATTTCAAAATTTTAACTTACCAGAATTTTTTTCCTGTACTTCAACAAAAGTAAAAAGATACCACCAACCCCTGCAGGACCACAAAGAAAATATGCTTATATTTAGAATCAAAGGATTATAGAATTGTTAAGGTTGGAAAAGCCCTTCAAGATCATCTTGTCCAGCCATTATCCTACTACCAATGTCACCCACTAAACCACATCCCTAAGCATGTTCAACCATTCCTTGAACAACCCCAGGGACAGTGACTCCACCACCTCCATGGGCAACCCATTCCAATGCCTGACTGCTCTTTCTGAGAAGAAATGTCTCCCCATTTCGAATCAGACCTGGCACAACTTGAGGCCATTCCCTGTAGACCTATCACTAGTTACCTGTGAGAAGAGACTCCCAGCTTCCTTGCAGATAGTTGTAGAGAGTAATGAGGTCTCCCCTGAGCATCCTCTTCTCCAGACTAAACAACCCCAGTGCCCTCAGCCACTCCTCACAGGATTTGTGTTCCAGGCCCTTCACCAGCCTTGTAGCCCTTCTCTGGACACGTTCCAGGGCCTAAATTGAAATCCCCCTGATGTGTTCACACATCATCTTGTGCCCATTACTTAAGCTTGCAGACACTATATGAATACAGCTAAAACAATCATCAACTCTTCTGGTCAGATGTTGTTTAATAGTTTTCTGCTTTGAAAAGATTATATTCCAAGATAAAAAAAAAAAAAAAAAAAAAGTAATAGAAAAAAAAGCTGTGATTTAAAATACAACTACTGTATATTTGGTTTATATTCCATCAGACAACTTAATAAGTCAATTAAAATCTCAGTATAACAAAAACAAAGGAAAATATTCTAGATACTGAGCATTGCAGTGTAGTGGCATGAAGAAAATCATGCTTGTCTACTTAGAGATCTAATACCCAATAGGGAATGTGGGGTTCTGATTGTGACAAAGGACTGGGACTTACAAAATCCAAATTGAATTTGCTGTTCTCCTCTTGTAATCCCCTCTTACAATGTTGTGCAAGATGTTCATTTATCTTCTCTGTTCACTAGTCTCTTTTCTTTCCTTCAGCATATTTAGACTTCTCATTGCTAGAAAGATCGACAGTGGAGAGGAATGACCTGACTGCGTGACTTCTACTTGGTAGAAGTGGATGGTATAAAAATGCACTCTCAGCTTGCATTTACATATATGTGCTAAATAACAGCATTCACCGTCTTGTAGAAGTGGTTGGCATGGGAACCACCAGTTCAGTAAAACATTGGTATTTTTCATGGAAAACTTTCAAGGCCTGCATCTTAACTCTCAAAAATAATCACAGTCTTTATGTCTTTTCAAGCAACTGCATTGAAATAGATACAGATATATAGAGTACTTTATAAGGTTATGAAATTGTAAGCCTGATCTTCTAATGCAGTGTCTGAACTTACTGTGTAACAAACAACTGCATGGAAAAGTGTCGTGTTGACTTTTATTTCAACCACTCCATGGTTTCAAAACCAGACTGAAAATGTAAAAAAGCAACCCCCCTCAAAATAACCCAGCAGCTGAGATAATAACTCTCAGCAATGTAATTTGTAGTTCTTTAGAGCAGAATCCATACGTTTTGCTGACTTCTAATTGTTACTCAAAAATTTCCTGATTGCCTATTACTTGCTCTATCACCACTGCAACTGCAATTGTGTGCTTGCTTTCCAACAGGTACTGCTAAAGTGGTAACACAGGAAAATTGTTCAAGGCTGTTGTTACAGGGTGAAGCCTACCTGAAAGCCCCAAAAAAGTAAGTGAGACCTTGAGTACATCTGCCCTCTCTAACCGTTTAGGAAAAAAAAATTAACAAACAAATAACAACAAGAACAACAAACACAACGGGGATGGTTTTTATTATTTAACTGTGGTCAGCTTTATATCCTTATTGCACATTTAGAACAAGGTGTAATTGACTTTATATATGAGGAAGAACACAAAGCAGCCTCTTGCGATATGACTAACAAGGCTCTGGCTTGCCTATAATGTCTAAGACACAGCAGAAGTGAAAATAGCTCCACGGGGCATCTTCATACAGCTAGATCTGACAGCATGCAGAAGGTTGAGACTGAGGGGCAGCTGTGGGGCTGTGGCAATGGCCACAATGTGGCAAGCCACCAGCCAGTATGTCTCAGGCACCTCAGGTGGTCCAAGTGAACATCCTCTGTGCCGGCTCTGGTTTGTGCAGCTAAGTCCTGCAGCTGCCCTGCAGGACAGAAATCTCAGGAACGTTAGAATACAAATCTCTATGCAAACACCCTTCCTGCTTAGCAAATAAATTTAATTTTTTAAGTCACTGAAAGGTGTGATCCTGTTCTTGTAGCTACCCCACCCTAAGTTCCCACAGACATCTGTCTAAACCACACACAGTAATAAAACAGAGTCAAGGATCTGCAGAATCTGCAATATGTCCATGTATGTGATGCCTTCAAGACTACAGATACACAATAACTTAAAATAAGAGATTTGCCTTCCTGCTCATAAAGCAGACAGAAGACAATTTAATTTTCACAAGGCTCAAGAGTAAAGTGACTCAGAATTGACAGATGTATGAAAGTAGGTTTCCTCATTAAACTGAACAAACGTTGCAGAATTTTGAAAATGTCTTTAATGCATATAGCATGATAAAGGGGCATTTTGAATTTGTTTTAGTGAAATGATTTCATTTCTAGGATAAACCAATCTTGTGACTCAGTGAATTTTTTGGTAGGATGGAACACTGTTGCTACTGCTTTTTTTATCTCAGCATAGCAAGCCTTAGCCTAGGACCTCCTAGCTGTCACTATGGAAAAACAGAAAAATGTCTTTCTTGGAAATTTAATCATGTTAAAATCTGTATTAAGAAATATATTTATCGCTCTTTTTTTTTTTTTTCCCATTACTTTCAGTATCAAAACACCAGCAAGTTCAAAACCTTTACAACTTGGTTGATCAAATGAAAATTAAACATGCTTGTACATATAAAACAATCATTCCACGACAGAAGGAAACATATGCATGTGTGCTTACCATATCACTGAACAGAGTTAACAGAGGTTCAGTTTTTGTAGAGTTGCTTTCAAATCAACACTTTGAAAGGCTACTTAGCATTATTGAGACTTTGGAAAAATAGTAGTGGGATACACAGAAGTAATTTTAAAGAAAAAATAAAAAAGTCATTCTAGCATATAGATTACAGAACTAGGTTAGCAGAATTTAAGACATCTCTATTTTGTTGAGCCAAATCAACAGACTGAAGGATTAAAACCGCATATATAAGCTCTGATTTGAGTATCAACCATATATGGTTAGATAACACCAGCATATAATGATCTACAAATCATCAAATCACCACATGCCAGTTTTCAGGAATCTGGAATTTCTATGCAAGTGAAATTCAAAACCAGGTATGTATTACTACCAGAAAAATATTCAGGATACTAATGCTGGGCAAAAGCTGAAAACTGTTAAAGAATTAATATAAAAAGCAATTGCTCTTAAAATAAATATACTGTATATTTTAAGTTCACTTGCTGTGAATAGGGGTTTACATGGGTATATATATACACACGTATATGGTATAACTGTGTGTATATATAACTATATACCCTTTTTATTACCAGTATTCTGGGAAAAATCTTCTATTATTATTATGTTGTTGTTGTTTTTTGTTTGTTTGTTTGTTTGTTTGTTTGTTTTTTAGCTATTGATACTGGATAGTTTTACTCCCATGTTCATTTTGGAACTCATGTTCTTTTACAGTTAATAAAGCCATGAGTTTCCCAGGGCACTTCTTCAGACATCTACTACAGAAATGAGACTTGCATTTGTTTCTTTATGCATTATGCAAGTAATTAAAAAGTAGTTTCTATATTCTTAGGTATACTCTAACACAGTACGTGCCTGTCTATGCTGCTACCAAGGGAAAAAATGTTCTGTACTTTTGACCCAGATTGAGTTTTACTTTTCTTCTTTCCTTTTATACTGCTGATGACTTTAACACACATAGGTAAATTCAATTACACACAAAGAAGGAAATTTATGCATTTTTTTCATAATAAAACTTAATTGACTACACACAATCCAAGATTTAACCCACAGTAATAAATCTTACTATAGACTTCAGCAAAGCCAGATGTCATCCTCACTTTCAATATCCTTGGTCACATGATAGAGATATCTTGTTAAACAAGACAGACTGAATCTTTCTGAAATCAATGACCTATTGATTGAAATTGACTGGCTGAAATCAATAGCTATTGACTAAATAAATGATAAATCAAAACCAGTACAGTTTATCTTACTAAGTATTATTCATGAAGAATGAAGGCCAGTTCTAAAGTTACCAGTGAGAAAATATTCTCCCAAGAAATAATGTGAAAATCCGTATCTTCTTAGTACAAAAAAATAAATAAATAAATAAAATAAAAGAATGATTGCTATACTTTAAACAACAAGCATTTAAATTAAATGACCACTTATGGAGCTACTGCTATCAATCCAATATATCACAGATATTACCAAAGCAATGTAATTTTAATAAATAATCAAACCACTGCATTAATCAGTTACAGCTGCATTACCTGGCTTTGTTTAAAATCTCATGGCATAACTGGAAAAACACATAATCTCTACCTATGCTGTAGTTCTCATACTTAACTGCTTACAAATTCTACAAATATTAATGCCACATATTTAACAGCTCAAAAATCTAGTTTTCCTGAAAAGGCAAAGTGATAGAACTGCTTCTTCCATGGTTACCATATTTTATCGTCCTCAGAATATTATTGCATGTTGCATTTCTCTGTTTTGCACATTTTGCATATTTGATGATGTCTTAATGAACATTAGGCTTCAAGCCCTGCTGCTCAAGCTAGGCAGCTTAAAAGCCTTTGCCTTATACACTGAAGTCTCAAGTATTACAGCACAAATAAAAAGCCACAAATGCACTGACCATTTATACTTTAGATTATTTTACTGTTTTCTTTTAATAGTAAGCACTTTTTTTTTTCTTTTTTTTTTTTTTTTGACATGGTCTAGTGGGTGACATTGGTGGTAGGGGGATGGTTGGATCAGATGATCTTGGAGGTCTTTTCCAGTCCTAATGATTGTATGTTTCTATGATTTGTCAGAGGAGTTCTGCAGCTCACACCTCAAGAATTGCTGAAAGCAGTGATACTCAAGTGTATACAGCATGGTTTCATGACCAGTATGGGAAGGTTATTGTGCCTTGGCATGCTCATGCAATATGTGGCATAACTGAGGTCTCTATGGAAATTGTCACATCAAAAGAGCTGTAATATGTATATATTCAAGAAGTCATCTGCCAACCCCACCACAGAATTACTGTTTTTGAAACTCACAGAAGATTCTCTTAACGTTTCTTCTGTGTGCACATACAGAACACGAACTGCACAGCTTAACTGATACCATAATGGTCTGGAATGACCTCTGAAATGATGTCCTTCTACAGGTTTTAGATGACAGCAAAAGTGCTCCATTAACCTTGGTGTCCTATGTACTATAGCTCAGTCTTTTCTTTTCCAGTGGCCTGTGTGTTTTGTTTTTTGTTTGTGTGTGTTTTTTTTTCTTCTATTTTTCTAGTTCTTCCAGACTGTTTTTTTTTGTTTGTGTACTTTGTGTGTGTGTACGCATGAGATTATTTCCTATCAAAAGGGAACATTTGGGTTTGCAGGCTTTTCTTTTGCTTTGGGGATTTGTTTATTTTCCTGTGTGCATCTCTACTCTTTTAGAAGGGGTTAGTACAAGGTTTGTGGGTTTCAGGATAATGCTGTCATGCATGAGGCAATCATGTGATGCAAAGACAGGGCTGCTTGCAGGTTGCCCACTTGCCCAGCCCTGTAGAGAGCAAACTGAAGTTAACAGGAGACCCACCTGTTCTACATTTCTCTGCATGCACAGACATAAACTGTTCTGTTCCATCCAACTTTACACTAAAAAAGAAACACCATGGAAGAAACTGACATAATGAAATTCGAAGAGGGGAACACAAGCCATGCAACGAACCTGCTGTGGTAAGGCTGTGATATCCTGATCACAATGAAGCTACTTAGAACTACAGCTTGAGTAAACATTTTCAGTCATTAAAACATAAATATTCATAAACATAAATGTTCCCACTGCATGTATTAAAGACCCTTTGTCCACAATTTTTAAATTAGATTTTAAAACAACAGTAAGATTAGTAGTGTAATTCTACTTAGAAATAACTAGCCTCGAGTTTTTACTTTTTCTTAAAGTAAAAATGTTATTGATGCACACAGGCAGTAGCTTGTATAATTATACTGACAATGTTAGAGACACAGGGAATTCAATGCACCTGACAAGTTTTAGATCATGGAGGCCACAGGGTAAAGAGGAAAATGTACACAGTGGGAAAGAATGACTTCAATTTCCACTTTTCACCCTGATGTTGTCTATCCTGAGGAAAAAATCTCCCTCTTTCTCTCTTTCTCTCTCTATATATATCTTGAAGCACATATACCTTCTCTTGAAGCTGTAACAGCTATCAGCCTTTTGACTTTGGTAGCCTCACTCTTGGATGGTGGCAAGCGGCTTGAGCATAACGTAGGAGCTGCATGTAGGAAATAGCTTTAAAATATCACAACCCTGATACTAGGCTGCCATCTTCCTCCAAACTGCCGTTTCTCCTGAGAGATTCACAGGCACGATGGATTCCTTGGTGTGTTTCGTCATTATTCCAGAACAAATCTCGTACCAGTGACTGGTATCCACTCCACTCAGGCCCTATCCTGACAAGGGACAAGGGTCAGGGTCCCAGATTCATTGTGGCCACATGGCAACAACACAGAAGGTGGCTCTTGCTTTTTTCCCTGCCGTGTAACAGGTTTTCTATTATTTATTTTCTATGTCTGAAAGCAACACTGCAGAAAAACTTATTTAGAATGATGGGATAGAGATTATAGAGCCTGACTTCTAAGGAAGTGAAACAAAACTGAACAATTCCTGTGATCACTGAAAATTAATCAATGCAGTTCAGTTCTGAATGTATGATAAACAGTACTTGCAGTGATATATCTGCAATGAATCCAGATAGAAATCTTTTCAGAGCAAAGTGGACTATAGTTCTGCAAAGCTAGGAAAATTATAATCTGATCACAGAAGAAGAAAATCCCAATTATTTAAATTATAATTGTAATTGTAATTGTAATACAATACAATTTCATCAGTAAAGAAGTGGAATAGCACACACTGTTGACTGACAGTGGAAGTTTGCTACAAAATTTGTGTCACAAACTGGCTGAAACTGAAAAATAAATAAATAAATAAATAAAAAGCAACTTGACTATTTATTATTATTATTGTATTTATTTATTTATTTTATTTAGGCCTTTGAAACAGAAATTCTTCTGGCAATGGAGAATGCTGATGATACACACCGTGATTCCACAAATACTTAAACCACTGTCATATGAGCAGGAACATACCTTTAAAAAATTTGCTGCTTGTGTATGCAAAGGAAAGCCCTCCTTAAAGTTCTGCAAAAGTAATGTGTAAAAAAAGTGACATTATGCTTTTGAAATGCAGAACAGCAGCAGTGCTGTGAGCAAAGACTCTGTAGCAGAGGCTATAAAACTTTCTAGAAGAACGAGAAATATCCAGAAAAAGAGAAATCTCTAAAACAAAGCTTAGAACCAGAAATATGATCCAGTCATTAAACGTTATCTTCTCCAGCAAGGCCAGCTGATGAGTGGGTACACACACACCACTCACACAGACACAAGCACATGCACACAGCATCTACACTCCTCTCTTTGAGAAGGTATCCTGGCCATGTCCAAGCATCATGATGTGAAGAGTCACTCTCCTGTCCCTCTACCTTGTTGGAACCTCAAACCACTTCCTACCTCTGGCTTGCGGGAAAGAATAGGGAAAGGGGAACATGGTACAAAACATTAGATTGACCTATCTGAAGGACTAGAGTACAGCAGAGGAATGTACTGTTCTTACAGTCCAGACAAAAAAGGAAACACTAGGAAAAAGGACATGACATGGTTAAGAGACATCTCTACTTCCCTCTGACTTTACACAGAAAAAAGAAGGGGAGGGAGATGTCAAATTAAATATTGAGATTCTGTGTCTATATGAAAAAGAAAATCAAGATGCAGAAGTTAATACTTTCATATGAAACATATTATTTACACAGCTGTACATCATGGTGGATGTACTCCAACTGTAGATACCAAAGGATCAGAGCCAAATGGAGCATCTTCAATATGCTTCCCGGCAAACAGTATAACACCAGCTCAGAATTTATGTAGTCCAGTATTCATGGGTCCAGGTTTCCCCATATGAATATATATATATATTTAATTTAAAACAAAAAAAAAGAAAAAGGACATTAAAAAAAAAAGGCTAACACCTCCAGGTTTATGACGAGCAAATAATTTAAGGAAAATGTCGCATTAGTCCTGACAATGACCACACAATGATAAGCACCTGGAAATGTTGGGATATGTTCCAACATCTGGCAGTCAACAGATCTGAAGTAGACAGAGGGAGTATTTCACAGAAAGCCCAAGGCAACTGTTCATGATTCCAAAAATATTATACAAATTATACTATAATTAACCAGAAAACTGAGATTAAAATGGCACTGCTAAGAAAGAGTGATGGTATTAAATACTAGAAATATTATTAGACTGTATATTATTGTTGCGCTGTATGAAACTGCAGATGTACAAAATAAGCTTATTCTGTCCTCTATTCCTCTTTTTCCAAGAACAGAATGCATTTCTCATGCATTCACAATGTTCCCAATTCCGTAAATTCCCAAGTACATCCCAGTGTTTCCAATAATGTCCTCAATTATTGATGACTTCATTCCATGTGACACCCGACTGATATCTCTCTTCTATCTTTCTTCTGTAGATAATTTTGAAATTCTCTGATAGTGTTTGTTTAAAAAAGGGGGTGGTAAAATACATCTATTAGAATGACTGCATTACATGAGAGTTTGACAACTTTACACCAGTGCAGGTTTCACAGTCTCATCATGCACAACAGGGTTTAGATCATGTGTAAGCCGGTATCTTCAGACTTCTGCCATTTTTTTTTATTATTATTATTTTTTCCCCAAACAAAGTTATTTCTTTCACGTGGAGAAATGGAAATAACTGCAACAAGCCAGGGTGCATGCAAAATAAACCACATAAGTTGATTTGTGCCATAATCTGAGAGAGAGCGTGCTGCAAGCTAGTGCAATAAAGTCTTCAAACAACTACTGTGTAATCAATTAGGGCAAACATTGCCATCTCAAAGAGCAGTCCACCAGGGAATGGGCAGTCAGATGAGGAGAGGGAATAAAAAATGCTGCTCCTGACCAGCACAGTATGTGCATACACACAGGTACGCACATGAAACACTAGGGGAGCACTTCCCAAGGGGAAGGAAGTGCTCAAGCCTACATACCGATGAAGGCCATCACTTGATCAAAACACATTCGCATTTGCTCAGAAGTACTGTCGAGTGGTCAGAAGGTATCTGAGAAGGCACATCAGTAATACAGGAAACGGAATTATCCTGCTAGTATACCTTTCCAAGGGGACAGCTACCCAAATGAGGCCCTGTTTTGTAAACTCACTCAGGTGTCTAACCTCTCTTGAAACATATTAATGGCTCTGGTCTCTAAAACATCCCATGGCATCAGTTTGACAATTTGATTTTATGCTGTAATTTAAACAAGCAGTGCTTTATGTCTGCTTAAAACACTGATCACTTCATCTGAAGCCCCTATATTGATGTCATTCAATTTGCTACATAAAAAGGTCATTAGTTTATATTCTTTTAAGGAATAATTTTAGCATCCTTCTCATGTTTTCCTTCAAATTTTTGGGATAGGAAATCCTTATCTATTAACTATCTTTCTATCTATCCTATCCTACCTTTGTCTATTACTTTTCCTTCACAAACCATTCTGTCTTTCAATTCTTTATTGAAGCAAAGGATCCTTTCTTTTATTTCCAGAATGTCTTTTTTTTTTTTTTTTTGAGTTGGATAATCAAGCAGCGGAGATTTTCATCAGTGTTGTATAATTGCACAGGCTGGATCTGTGCTGTTCATTTGGTACAAGCCCACAAAAGCAGGTCCAGCTTGTGCCAGACGCTCAGGGGCTTCCTAGCTCAATAAGTCAAATCCACAGTAAGTCAAAGCAAAAAGCTAAACTAAACTAAACAAACAAGCAAAAAACCCTGCAAACCCCATCTTCCCATAGAGGATGGTATGAGAAGTTTTTCATTCTTTCACCAATTGACAGTTGCTGCCACAGTAGATTATCGGCATTCCTTTGGAGCTTCTAGTGGAGCAGTAATGAAATAAAGATCCCATCTTCCAACACTGACAATTTAACAGTGATAATCATGAATGAACTTTGACAGAATGTAGTTAAATGCAGGCTGTGTTTTGTTTATTGGGACTGCAGTGAGGCTGTTTTCGCTGCCATAACAAGGGAAACAAGAAACCCACAGGATACTCTGAAACCTTTCCTAGAGCAACAGGAATGTGATGCTACAAGGTAATACAAAATTAAAATATAAATATATATAAACAAAGAAAGGGTTAATAATGAAAGGAGATGAGAAAAGAAAAATAATTAAAGACGGGTAGTGCTAGCTTCAAATAGACAAGGATGTAACAATGTAACTTTAAATGGAGTGCTCAGAAAAGTACCATGCAACTTCAAAAGGCAAGAGCTGAACACAACAGTTTTTCACAGAAGAGCTTCAGTACATTAGTCCTGTTTAGCATGAACCTCTAAACTTGTTTAATCCAAGCCAAGACTACCAGCTCAAGAAAAAGAAGTCATCCCTCTGAACAGAATGCCAGTGTGCAAGCTGTGCGACTGTACCAGCTGTCCACCGTGAAAGCTGAGGAAGAGGTGCTCCAAAGATAAAAAAAAGCTAAATAACGCAACAGCTCATGCTAGGTGTGATAGCAGCAATCTGGTGATGATTTATTGCTGTATAATGAATGCCCAGAATATATCCCAGGCAATGAATCAGACTGAATTCATCAGCGGTTGTCCTAGAAAAGGAAATAAAACTCTGGTATTTTAAGTTCCAAAAATGTAAAGGAAACTCTAAAAAAGAACATTTGTAAGTGTATGCTTTCCTCTGAAATATCTAGATCTGTGGATTATCTTGAGTCTCAGAACTTACTTTGGTGTATCAAAAATAACCCAAAGTAACATTGTAACATTACATCACTTTACTTAGGAGCCAAGCACCAGACTGCCATGCTTTTGGAAAGTATTCCAACACAGTATGGGTGCTTACAGCTGCATGACTTCTTCCAAAAAGTCTGATGGCTTTGTTTCTTTTGTTGATTTTTACTTAAATTCTACAATACTACTTAGGTACATTTTTATTACCCCAATGCCATCAATGCTATTAATATACCGATAAGCAAGCATTCGTGCCGATGAAGTAATGAAAACAATCTCAAGCATAAAAAATCATCAACATCCTCCAACGGTCTCTGGCACTTTGAAATTATGCTCAACAAAGCAGGTCTGAAACCACAGGCATCTGAGCACTATTCTCAAGAGAGTATTTACTTTTTCTTTCTGCTAACATAACAGTTTTAATGAAACAACATGAAAACAATAGGTGGGATTATTTTTTCTTCATATGCATCTTGTCAAGAAAACCCCTGAAGTCTTCCACAGTGGTCTTGATATGTAAAAAATGGTTATCTCCAAACTGAACACAGATCTTCAGCACTAACTTTTCTTTCTCCTCAGCAGCCTTACTTTCCTGCCCATCACAACATTATTCTCCTGGTGTCAGAAGAGGCATAAAATCCATGCAAGTGGAGGAGAATGACACCTCTGTCTCTCTGTTACTCAGGCAGTAACCCAGCAACATTATTTTGACATGAATGATTTTGGTATTTTATCACTCTGAAGATCAGAATTTAGCCCAATTTGCCAGGAATGAATGCTCCTCATTAAACCATTCTGAATGATTGCACTGCTGTTCACTTTAACTTGCCCCTCTGAATGTTTATGTCTCTTTGGCAAAGTTAAGCACCTTAACCCAAAAACACAGCCATGAGCATAAGGCAAGACACATTCTCCAGCCAGTGTCAAATGCAGCGCTCTTTGCTTATCTTTCAAAAGAATCCATTTAAGCATCCACGGAATTGTTTTGCATTGTACGACCTTGCAGTGCTTACACAGCTCAATTCTTTTTTTAAAAAGCAAGCACTTGATTTTCAGTTATTTCTTTAACACATCAGTTACCTCTCTGCAAGGCTAGCCTTAGCAAATTAATAAGGCTGTACAAAACCAAGAGTATCTGGCGGCCAAAGCTATAAAAACACAGCATTTAATGCTACTATATCATACCACTGAAATATGCATAATAATTTTGAGTACTACTTGTACAAATACTGACATAAGAAGAAACCTGAAGAAGTGGTGTATGAAATTTAGTCTACCAAATAAGATCGTAAATTCAACCACCTTTGAAGAGTAGAAAACCTTTGATACTTTGAACATTACTTTCAACTTTAAAAGTGATCTGAACCATCTCAAGCAGAACATCTCCAGTCAACCAACTCTGCATTATTTCATTTTGGGTGGCCAGGTTCTCAGAAAGGCATCAGCAATTTCAGACATGTGACTTAGAAGAAGGGCACTAGTTTCCATGATTTTCTTCCATTAAAGTGCTTTGGTGATTTATATAACTTGTGGCACAGATATATGGACAATATTCAATTTCTTTGTGCACTGGACTTTTTCGAGTATTTCTGAATAGGCAGACAGATCTGTATGTTTTGGCCACACTGTAAGGTGATTTATATTGAACCACATTTTCCATTCAACTGTATGCAGGCTTATTTGTCACTAATTCTCAAATTTCCTGAGCAGCATCTTGTCTGGTAAGCTTACTATTCTTATGGAAGGTGCATTTTATCAGTCTGGAACATCCTCTGCTCACATTCAATTTTGTGGTGAATAAAAACTCCTTTGTCTGCCTCAGGCATTTAATTCATGTTTCTGATTGCTCTTTTCCTCTCTTGTCCTTTCCAAAGCTTCCTCTTGAAGAGATATCTGGAAATTGCAACATACTGGTCATAAGAAGCAGAAAAAAGCTGTTTTCACTGCCTGCACAACACCTCATGTTCTTAGCTGGTAACAGCAACAAAACACATCCTTTGTGGAAGGTGATGACAGCCAAGCAAGAAAAAGTCTGAACCCACCTCTATTCAAAGTCAGCCTTTCTGAAATCTAGACTTAATGGTGCAAGCAAAGAGTTAGTGTAAAAGAATGCGTAACATGCAAATTACTTTCAATTAGTTGCCACCACTTGGTTGTACTGTCAGAAAATAATAAGCATTTGCAATCTTTTTCTGAAATGCAAAGCAAGAACATTTTTTTCCCATCCTCAATGCCCACTAACACCTGGTGTGTAGGCAAGTGTAGTATCATATTAGATTTGGCTCTTGTTGTTGGTAAATATTAAGATGGCACAAGAGAACTATCTCAGAACTGATCTGTACTGCAAGATTCGGAAATAGAACTTATCAAGAAAGGGGAAAGTAAATTCTTCCAGTATTCCTCCCTGAGTACTCATCCTCCTATAATGAATATTTATTCTAAAGACTACTTGCAGGGAGGAGAAAGCATCATCTGAAATCAAAAATTACTAGAACTAAATTTGATTTTCCTGCTAGAAGCTAGCTAGCAGGATCTTGTTAGCACATAATTTATTGCATTAAGTTATGAGTTACTTTGGGGACTTTGTTGGCACTTATATTGTAAATGGGTGAATTATTTATTCCAACACTTTGTTTCTAGTAAATGAAAAAAATGAGTGTAATAAGGTATATTTGTAAATCCTGTGAAATTCTCCCATGGTGAGAGGGGGAGATATTTCACAAGATGCGTAGGAAGGTACCAGCAGAAGAAAATGAAAAACATATTTGCAAAGATTTATTTATAACCAAATTGCTTTTTACCTGAGAAAAGTACAAAGGTATAGAACTTATATGCTCCCTGACAAATGAACTGTTTCTTGACAGAATGTGTGCTAGTGACAGCTCATTTTATTACTAGAAGGCTATAATAGTGCAGGTGTACACTCACATTATAAGAGAAATGGAAGCCTGACAGATGATTTGAGCAACCTCATTAGCTAATACACTAATAGAATATTGATTTTCTATGAAGGCCTTGAAATAAATAAATTTAAAAAATAAAAATAAAAAAAAATAAAAACAAAATCTGCACCGTTTGACACATATCAGGACCTTTTTACTTCTACCTTTGGACTAAATGAAAGCAGTTTATTTCAAAGCCATTTTAACAGAATATTGACAAGAGTGGGCGAATAGCTCCAGATTCAACATGTTCCAAGTGTCAATTATGCCCCAGGATCACTGTCAGTGTTTACCTAGTAATTTTTAGTTGCTTTGACTTTGCTTGTTTTAGTGTGGAATTCTTCTCTTAATACACTGGAAGCTTCTCTCTGCAGTCTGGTGCTGCCATGCTGCTAGTGGCATCTGACATTGTTTTCCACAATAGAGAATAATGAAATAAACTGTCTTGAGGAGCTCATATTCTCTCTCTTTCCTTGGACTGCTGTAGCTGAAATGCTCTCCTAGCATTAGACTACGCATTGCAGCTTGGCAGACTTTCCCTTCACTGCAGGGAAGCCAAATAAAAATGGCATCCAAGGATGCAAGGAAGGCTAGGAACAGGCGGAACATGCGCCAGCCTCCAAGGCAGCTTTGCAGTGAGCTGATCAGCCAACAGCGTGGTTAGACCAGAAAAACCAAGGGGAGACCTGCCAGAAAGCCAGATGAGAACCCAGATGTCACTGCTGGGGAAAAAAAAAAAAATAGGAAAAGAAACATTTCAGAGTGTTGTCTCTGGACAACAGAGCTGCCAATTTATCACTTTAGTTGTCACATGAATTGGCTTGAAATGCTAGATCATTCACAACAGATTGATAAAGTTTAGTTCTCTGATAAACATTAATAAAATATGGCAGAAGAGTACAAGTTAAACTGAAGAAAAGAGACAACACTGTTTTACTTTACACAAATTAGATTTTTTGTGATTCTATGTCTGGATATAGTGATAGCAGACTAGAACATGCATATAAATACATCTGCATTCACTGCAATTCTTAAAAGTCAGTGCTTTATGCCCAGTATACCTCTCAAACACTGTCTCAACTCTTGAATTTCATAGAACCATAGAATGGCTTGTGTTGGAAAGGACCTTAAAGATCATCTAATTCCAACCCCCTGCCATGGGCAGGGACATCTCCCACCAGACCAGGTTGCTCAAAGCCCAATCCATCCTGGCCTTGAATATCCACAAAACTTCCAGGGATGGGGTATCCACAACTTCTCTGAAATTGACTAAATGGTGGCTTCAGCTTCTACTTCAGCTTTAATATTAACTAAATCTCTGCAAATTTATGCAGCAGTGATGGACTGTTTTAAGTCCCATTGGCTTCCAATTACTCTGTTTATGTCTACAGTTACATTTCATAATACAGAAATAAGTGAGCAACTTAAATTTTCAACATCAGAGTTGTGTCCAAAAAATGTTTAAAGATATGAACTGCCCAAATGAACATTGCTATCACAAATATTCTATCTTTCCACACCAAAATCAGCACTCTATGTCAATATGCCGTTTGTTTGCAGTAAGCTTACTAAAAAGTTTACTTTGGTCTAGATCCACTGCAAGCATCAACAAAATTCAGAGACAGCCTTCAGTCATGCCATATTACAAGTATTATATTCAGTCAGTTGTAGAACTACTTTGATGACATTATGTAGTTTTCACCTTAATTTCTTTCTATCATGTCACATGTACTTCCAAATAAGATTCCCATAAATGCTGCTGTCAGGAATATTTTTTTCTCCCCTCCTTCCAATACATTCAAATGTAACCTTCACCCTTATGAAATGTTTTCTTCAACATCGAATGGAGATAACTATGTAAGTTTAGAAATAAAGAAATACCAAAGAATGTGCAAGTTACATATTAGGACAACTGCACATAAGGAGTATTAAAAGGGTCTGTCACATAAGAAAAGGGGGCAATGCACATGAGTCATTAGTGTCACTGCAACATCGCTCTTTTTGGTTTAGGGTTGCACAGTGCCTGCCAGCACATCCACAGAAATATTCAGAGGTTTCAATGTGAATTCAGTAGCACCATCAGACTTTTCAAGAAACTTAAAAATAAAATGACTGGTAGTAAAGCTGCTTTAGGATCAGGATATTCCAGCAAAGTCTGCACTACAGTTGCACTCTGTTGAAGAGGATCCTCTTCGATTGAATGGTGAAGGATTAGCAGCTAATCTAAAATTAAACTCTTAGGTAATGCTCCAAGACTGCTGTGATTTCCGTGGGCTGACCTGCATTTTGACATGCAGTCCCAACAAGGTCAGTTAATTTCTCCAGAAGAATGAAAGTTAACACCTACAGATTAAGTTGTACAACTCTGGCAATTTGAGAACCACTGCCTACATTACAGCCAGGAAATATATCCTCAACATGGTTATCTACAAATCCACACACACAAACATACAGACAAGGTATGTATGCCCCATGCAAAAGCATACAGAAAATTGCTATTTTTCCAGACATGTATATTCAAAAGTTTATATCTGTAATAAACTCACCTGTAATATTACCTACCTCTACGCACATATTTTATGATACATTTTTCTTAACTTCATAGTACATTTTCTTATTTTTAATATAAATGTTCCCATTGCTATTTGAATTCACATCTGGCAAAGTGTCTGATTTTAACACTGTAACTTTATAACTGTTCTTGTTGGTGTTGTGTTTGCATCACAGATTTTTTTTTTTTTTCTTTTTGTGAAAGTTTTTTCATTTTCTAGAAAGCTATTCATTGAAGTGTTAATTTTAGTTCATTCTGGTCTGTTCATTTAGATGAATAATGCTGTATTAGCCTGCTTCCTTGGAACACTTTTATCTTTTTTTAAAATGTGAGGGGAAAAAACAAAAATAAAAAAATAAAGACGTAATGCTGCACTTTAATCACACCTTTAAATGTACTTGTATTTAAACCACCCCAATAAGCTTCAAAGTTTTGCATCTGAAGAGCTAGGTGGGATGAGGGACGGATACTTTCCCAGCTTGATTATTGCAAGATTAGATTAAGAGATCACCTGCATACTGATTAGCACAGTGACTGCACACTTCAACTTCACTGAAGTACAGCAGAAAGCTGAACTCAATTGCTTGTGGCAGCAACTACAGCACCGTGCGCATACTGGGATGCCCTACCTTTTGCTTATAAAGTTATACGTGTCTTATGTTATGCAGTCAGACCTCAGGCAGAACATTCAACTTGTAACTACTGCTGCGAAGAAAATTAGTCTTCTCTCTCATTTCAAATTCTCGTTTAAATTTCACATGCTTTTTCTGTAGATGATTCAATAAAGGATTTGAAGTCTCTCTCAGAAGATGTTGCTGCATTTTGAGAGTTGCAATTTTAATAACATCTGCCATTTTTTTCTTCCACCACAGTTAATGCCATCCTCCCAGTTGAAGGCAGAGGAAGAATGAAATACAGGCAGAATGTTCATTAGGTGTAACAGCTTCAGAGGAGTGTATCAAATATATTCATCGGGTATTCATCGGGCAGTTTTAACACTGCCTTTTCTTTTCCTCTGCCTCTTTCCTTCTTGCAAAAGACCTTAAGGGCTTCAAACGTACTTAGGCTAAGATTGTACAATATCACCATATTGAATGTGCTGCACATAACATACATAAATCCTTCAAGGATAGACACAGGTGAATGCATACAGAAGACAAAATAAATGTTTCTTGCTTATCTCAAATGTTTATGTCTCTGCTCAGAACACATTTAATTAAAATCCCCTATTGATTACAACCATCAGTAAAAAGCCCTTTAAAAAGTAATAATTCCTCATGGGATTTACTTTTTGGACTTGAAGTGATAACATGCTTTCTGATGACTAGCTCTAGCTACAGCTGATGATGAGTAGCTCTTTTCCTAGTTAACTACCTCAGAAAGAAACACAACTTCAGGTCAACAAAAACAATTCAAACAAACAGAAGGGTTTTCTGCTGCACACAATTTTGACACCCTCCAAGCCAGAAAAATACCAGATACATTATTTAAGGTGAGGCTATACAAAGTGAAAACAAAATATTTACATATTCATGACATCAGCACAAAAGACTAAAACTTTTCCAAACTGTCCCATATACGTTTTAAGCATAATCAAGTCTGGTTTACACTCCAGAACAGGGAGACTCATGCTTCTACATCTAAACCAACAGATTTGTTGTCTTCCTTTTGTTTGGTTAAAGAGGTTTATGAAGAGGCTACTTTGCATAGAGCTTCACATCTAAGGCAGCGAATACATGGACAGGTCCTGATTTTCATTAAGACTTGTAAAGAAAACTTTTGCAAAATGGACCTTAAACATTTTTTTGTTCTGCAAATGCAGATGCAAAGGATTCTGCTACCAACATATTGAACTGAAATACGAATCCCACTTCCATGGCCCAGACCAATCTCTCTGACAGGATTTATATTAAATTGTTCCTCCTGCTACTGATCTTCTCAGAAGATCAGAAATAACCCGCTGCAACAGATAACATGACTACCACTCAAGAAAAATCATCATATTCATAATTGTACAAAAGAAAGCTGCTAATGACTCTAATTAATAAGTGGCATTAGACAATTAACTGACTGGGAATTAAAAAAGCTAATGCATTATGTACTCAATGGTGTGCCTGACAGTACGTATACTGCATTAAACAGATGGCAAAAAAAAAAAAGTGTAAACCTTAAAAAAGTACTATTTTTTGAAAGTTAACTGACTGTCAAAGTAAAGTTTTCTTAGAACCAAGGCAAGAAAGAAGTAGGGATGTCATTCAACTGTAAAATAGTAAGATATTCTATGCTCTGCTGCCATAGTGTTTTGAAAACCTCCTAGAGGTGTATCATGCCTGCAACTCCGACCTAAATGTGTAAAACACACTGCAATATTCTTACCAGTCATAACCCACAACATTCAGTTTATACCAGCTATGATTTCCAGCTAGAAATACCAAAATCAAACAAAAATGGGAATAATGCATTCTTCCTTTCACACAGCAATATGAAAGGAAAGACACAGAGTGCATTCCAATGGCAAACATTTCCTTTGAAGATCTCTGTAGCTTGAAGGAGAGGGATCTACTCTGGAAAGGAGCTGCAAACAGTTACTGACCAACATTTCTCTGTCTTTTATCTTGCAGAATACATATTGACAAGCAGTTGATCTCTTTTGGATTCTTCCTTTGGTGATTACTTACAGAAATCACAAAGGAAAGTGAGTTCTTGACAATGATGATAATATATGCAAGAAATTTAAAGAGAAAAAAAAAAAGTAATTTCATTTTTACTGTAGTATTTTTTATTCTTATATCTGTATTATCTTTACTACTAAAAAAAGTAACAATAGCACATACGTTACTCAAAGCCTTACTGTAATTATCCTCTAGATCTCATAAATTATTTTTTTTAAGAGAAAAAAACAATAAATAAAATCATGGTCCCTGCCATTATTTTTAAAATACTTGTCAGTATTCAGCACCATGACAAATCAGTAATCATTATTATTGTTTGATTCAAAATACTTTAAAAAATAGGTTGGTTTTGTCAAAGTGAATGTCTTAATGAACTTTACACAACTACTTGCAAATGTAATCTCTTCATAGCTGAAGAGCTATAGCTATAACTGAACAGCTATAAGCTGTTCAGTTATATATAAGCTACCTCACTGCAGCCGACTATTTAAGAAAAAATGTATAATTGAAAACATATAAGATTAAATGATTGCCAGAGGAAAAAATGTATAAAATCAAAATTATAATATAAAAATGCCTATTTTATGACATTACTTTTATTTTTTAATAGAGATTCAGAAGAAAAAAAATATTTTATCGAATTTAATAATCAAGAAATTATATCAATCCTCCAATTTATAAATAAATATAAAAATAAATATAAAATAAAACCCCAAATATTCAGATTATTTGTAACTGCTTTAATCTGTTCCACAAAATAAAGTAAATGAAAACTAACAGATTATAAATGTAACCTATGTAACCTAAAAAAAATAAATTAAACCTGAAGGCATGACTCTTTTATCACCCACCCAGATAAATATGAGAATGATTTACTTCTATATAATTAGTGTACTCCTGAACAACTTTAAAAAAATATATATTAAAAAAAAAAAAATAAAGTGAAACACCCTAGATATCTAACCAGATCAGGACCTAAGCAATGACTTGGATTTAAATGGATTCTAAAGGCATTCAGGTATTTGGTACACATAAAAGGTGTGGTAACACCATTATTATCCAATGTAGGCTAAGAAGTGACAAAGCCATTTTGTGAAAATGGGATTATGTGACTAAAAAAAAAAAAGAAAAATTTTTGTAAAAGGTCAGACTTAACTTCCAAAAATATATATATATCCATAACAAAATAACTGGAAAAACAAGACAGCTTTAAAACCTCTCCATAGTAAAGGAATTTACTCTAATGCACTAGTTATGCTTTTAGTCATACATTTCTTAATCATACCTCTTCCTCTATGTGCTATATATCTCTTATATTTTAATGATACAAAACAATGTAGCAAAGCTCATTTCCTCATTCCTAACATTTGAATAGATATGTTAAAAAAATAATAAAATAAAATAAAATAAAATAAAATAAAATAAAATAAAATAAAATAAAATAAAATAAAATAAAATAAAATAAAATAAAATAAAATAAAATAAAATAAAATAAAATAAAATAAAAATAAACTTTTTTGTTTTGTCTTGTAAAACTTGGATTTTTTTTTTCTTGAGAAAGGATGACTGTTGATTTATCATGGGAGGAAGAAAAGCAATAATTAAAACGGAATGCAAAAATGAGAGCTGTGAATTATTAAAAATACATAACAGGGTTATTTGCATCTCTTTTCACTTTACTTGTGTTACTTCTATATAGATTAATACCTGATTGAAGAAGAACAAAATCATGCATCATTAATGTACTTTTAGAAGTATTAAAAATGAAAAGAATATTGATGGAAAAATAAATAGTCATTAGAGGTTGCAAGAGATTTCCTATCTTCTAGAATGTACACATCTTCCAGAAAATGTGATTGTAAGGGCTGGATCTTTAGAATAAAAAAATGTGGAAGCCCTCCAGTGTAATAAAAGTTTGATCTGGAGTTTATATGTGCTTTTCAGTGGATTTGGTAATTAAAACCAAAGTGTGCTGGAAAAGTTTTCTGCCACTGTTGATGGCCTACACTGGGTTGAAGAAAACGTAATCTGACCAACAACAAGTGTTCTAATCAGGAACTTCCATTTGCTATTTCACCTTTGAAACAAAGACACATTAGATGTCATTCCTACTAAAAAATATGCCTTGTAATATCACTGAAAAAAACATTATTCTTTAAATCCACATACATGAACAGAAAATGCACACTGAAAGCATTTCAGGGGAAATAAAGCAATCACAAATTTTTTTTTGATTTGTACCTTTCAGCCTTATCATAAATTATGTCAGCCACCAGCAGCTCTTATCTACTTTATGAAAATCCATTTCAGAGGAAGTGGCAGGTATAGAGAAAAAGAGAAAAACTTCTAATCAGTCTATAGAGTCTTTACTTTGGTCAAAACTGAAAAGGAATAAAAGTATGATTCATCATTCAATAAATATGAGATCCCACTTGTGCCCTAACAAAGAACAGTACCCTGTGTGTATCAGTGGACTCAAAGGGTTTGACTATGCTTATGCTCTTGTAATGCTCAAATAGATCCTACAGCGCTATTTTAGCCATCACACTAAAAATAAGACCATGAAAATAAACTGAATTTCCTCACACTCATAAATATATGTATCTTAGTTCTTCTAGGACATCACCAAAGTCAATTAAAATTATATCAGGAATCAATCTTGCCTCAGGGTACCTTCCCCAAGCAATTCTTTGAATGTACTGTCTAACGTTTACAAATATTATTTCTTAAAACACAAACAAAAACATTCTTACATCCTTTCTTCCCCTTCTGTAAAAAAAATTAGTAATGAGGAGACACTTACTGCACACTTCTTAGCACTCATCATAATAAGAAAGAAAAAAACTTGAATAACATTTTATGGCTTAGGATTTTTATATTCAGCACCCTACAAAACTTAGATCATTAAACTTCTTCCTTTATTACCAGTAATTTCAGATTGGGTCAAACTGAAAAAAAAAAAAAAAAAAAAGTCTAGGTTTTATGGGCAAGTCTGTGGTCTTTAATTTACAGAAGTTTTAGTCCTATATTCCATCTATGTCTGTACCTACATGTATTTCACCATACATATCCTATGATATTCAGGTGAATAAGTATATGAATTCAGAATTATGCTATAGTCACTTTTAAGACCTGTATTTTTGTGTGGTTTAAACTTGTATTTATCTTCTCTTCAGTGAGTTGTGGAAAACAGACTCCACAATCAGTAAGATTGCAAAGTAGGTATGTTTATTTAGCACTGGGCAGCACAGGGGGTAGTCCCTCTAAAGTCGTGCACCCCTGACGTGGCAACTTGCCTTGGTTATATGCAGTAAAGAGTTACATATGCATGAAGTTTCACAATACACCTATACATGTTCATAACCTGTCCCTGCTTCATATTAAAATTAGTTCCAGTGAGTCATTTCCATCAACTCCTCCCATCTGCACGTACGCAGTGTCTCCTGGTGGTGGTCACTGGGGGTCGTGGGGATGAAGATTGATGACTCTTCCTCGTCACCTCTAGTTGACCTCTTGTCTTTGCGCAGACTCAGCTGCTCCTTAGTTCTTGTCCATCTGCAGGACCAGTTTCTACCAGTTTCTTAAGACAGGCTCACACTCTTATTAGGAGACTGACCTTGGTAAGGGGCCCAAAGCTTCTTATTTGCACAATGCACCGTAGTTAGCAAAGACACTAAGTAGCATCCTAGTTTAATGCTGTCAGTGCTTTATCTCTACTTGATAAGATTCTCAAAACTCCCTCTCTCATCAGGATGAATGAACTTTTACGTTTCAGTTTACATGAATATGAAAATACAGGCATTGCAGAAATTCTGTGCCGTAGAAGTGATTTTCATCAGTTCTCCTCCACCAATTAAAAAAAAAAAAAAAAAAAAGAGCCTGCAGAATAATGAAAGGTCATGACCAATACTCCAAATGTTACTAACTTTTTTCAACCTCCAACTGTTTTGTAGGAATTTCAAGATGTTCAGCCTTGTGGAAGTGCTAATTTAAAAACACTCAGAGACAAAGCAAATACAATGTTCTACAAAACTCTCACATCATGATTGTGGTGGTTTTACCCTACTGGGCAGCCAAACTCCACCACAACCGTTTTCTCACTCTCCCTCCTCAGCAGAACAGGGGAAGAAAGTACAATGAAAAAGCTCAGGGGTTGAGATAGGAAAGCAGATCACTCAGCAGTTATTGTCATGGGCAAAACAGACTCAGCATAGGGAGATTAATATTTATTTTTTTTTAACCTTTTAATAACAAGCTAGAGCTGTGAGAAACTAAAAACACCTTCCCGCCATCCACCCTCTTCCACTTCCTCCTCCCAAACAGTACAGGGGAATACAGGGAATGGGGGCTGCGGTCTGTTCCCAGTGCTTCGTCTCCGCTGCTCTTCTCAGTCACTCTCTGCCCTTGCTCCACGTGTGGTCCCTCCCATGGGATGCAGTCCTTCCCAAACTGAGCCTGTGGGGGCTGCCCACAGTCAGCAGCTCTTCAAGAACTGCTCCCACATGGCTCCATATGACGGGGTCCATCCATCCCCCAGGAGCAAACTGCTCAGCACGGGTCCCCCATGGGTGGGAGGCAGCTCCCCCCAGACCCCCTGCTCCTGCGTGGGCTCCTCTCCACGGGCTGCAGCTCCGGCCCGGGGCCTGCTCCTGTGGGGGCTCTCCATGGGCCGCAGCCTCCTCCAGGCCACATCCACCTGCTCCACCAGGGGCTCCTCCAACCATGGGGGGGCTGCAGCGTGGAGATCTGCTCCATGTGGGACCCATGGGCTGCAGGGGGACAGCCTGCTCCACCAGGGGCCTCTCCCTGCACAGTCCGCAGGGGAACTGCTGCTGCCTGCCTGCGGCACCTCCTGCCCTCCTGCTGCACTGCCCGTGTTGCTGCAGGGTTGGCCCTCACCCCTCTCTCCCAGCTGCTGTTGCCCAACATTTCTTTCCCTCCCTTAACTCTGCTCTCCCAGAGGCCCACCCAGCATCGCTCATGGCTCGGCTCTGGCCAGGAGCGGGTCCCTTTTGGAGCAGCTGGAGCTGGCTCTGCTCCAACATGGGGCAGCTGCTGGGCTCTGCTCACAGAGGCCACCCCTGCAGCTCCCCCACATAAACTTCCCTTCCTGCCACTCCCCTTGCCACATAAACCAATACAGTGATGGATCTCTAATGATGGATCTCTAATGTGGGCTCTGAGCCCACAACACCCATCAATCCACAAGAGACCACTCTGGTCAGAGATCAGGTATGTAAGGAAAGCTGCAAATGGATGCATACCACAGCTAGGTGGTATACTGCATCTGACCCATAGTGAGTGCCAAAGGTTGCTTTCAAAATATCCATCAATTCTACATTTATACAGCACCAAAAAATAAAAACAAAATGTACTGCTTCCAATATCTCATAACACAGTAAGATTTACAGCAGAAATTCTGACTCTGCAATCACTTCCCCAAAAGACTGTTTCTGTCCAGTTATACTGTAAGAGATCACCTCACTTTCTGTATCCAAGCATAAAAGTGCCCTTTCTCAAAATCACAGAATACAATTATATTCAGATATGTAAAATACTGTTTAAAAAAAAAAAAAAAGTACATGGCCTATACACATTGCTAATCTTAACTTTGTAATAATAAATAAAATTTATCAGAAAGATCACAATCATTTTTTAATTATAGATATAGAAGGATTAAAACAAATTATTATTCTTCTGTAGAAAGAAATAGTTTAAAATAATCTCTCCATTGCAGACTTCCATAATCCATGCTCAGATGCTCAGAAGTGGAACTGCAGGCAAGCAACTTCTGCTTTTCCTATAAGGTCTATACATTAAGGATATCAGAAAAGGGTGTAAACTTCTGAAAACAACAGTAAAGTTCTTTTTTTTTTTAATAGAAAAGGGAGATTTTTCCACATACATTTGTTAAACTTGAATGCTCATTACATGACTTGATTGGTATACAAAAATGTAATGGTTTTAGTTTTAGTTGTCTCACAAAACCAGTTCAATTTTAAGAAATGACAGAATGAAATAACATTTTAAAACCCTTTCATTTTAGAAAGCAAAGCAGACTTAAACAAAGCAGATTTATTCATTAAAGGTGATCCTTCAAAGAGATGCAGGGCTTTTAGTTTAGGCCAGTACATGGATAAACAAATTTTGCACTCCATAAATGTTCAGTGATGATAATTACACAGGTATCTTTAAAATCTCTGTAACTTCAGTTCTATGTGGCCAGATGAATTGCTTGAGAGTATGGAACAGAGCAATTTGAAAAGTTCACTTAGAACAAGTACTGTACCAATATGTAATGGAATGTAAAAATGTTTTAACCTTCTCTGAACTATGTGTCAAAGTCAATTTGACTCAACCGAGTGAATGAAATCAGTCTTGCTACTTTAAAGGGAACTACTTTAAAGTGAAGCATTATATCCTTGTATATGGTAATTTTAGTAAATTCTACCTGTTTTTGCCACTACCAGTTTTCTATTGAATTCAGTCTCCCCAATGAGAATGTTTCACAGGATTACTTAAGTGTAGCGTAAGTATAAGCAATTTTGTTAATACCTACTAGTATCCCCAATACAGTTGTATTTGCTCTGTGAAACAATGACGTAAATAAATAAATCATTTATTATTTCACAGTAATTCTGTGTGTGATAAAAAAAGCCACATGTAATCACTGGCCTCTATCTGGAGGCCAGGAACTAATGAAGAACCCCAGGACTTCATACTATAGCCAGTAGTGTTCAACTATTTCTTCAGTTATCTGGATGATGGGGCAGAGTACACTCTCAGCAAGTTTGCTGATGACAGAAAACAGGCAGGAGTGACTGATATGCCAAATGGTTGTGCAGCCCTTCAGATGAGCCTCAGAAGGATGGAAAAACAGATTGTGAAGTTCAACAGCAAGAACAACAAAAACCTGCACTGACGAGGAATGACACCAGGCACCAGTAGATGCTGAGTGATGGCTGGTTGGTAAGCAGGTCTATAGAGAAGGACCTGTGGGTCCTGTGGACTGCAAGTTGAACCTCAGCCAGCAATGTGCTCTTGCAGTAGAGAAGGCCAACTGCCTCCTGGGGTGCGTTAGGAGAACCACGACAGTAGGCTAAGGGAAGTGACCCTTCCCCTCTAATCAGTCCGGGCGAGGGACATCTGAAGTGCTGTATCCAGTCCTGGGCTGCCCAGTGGAAGTATGTCCTGTCTTCCCTGAGAAACACAGACATACTGGAGTGAGTCCAGCAAAAGACCAAAGAGATGATGAACAGACCAGGGAATGTGACCTATGTGACCTAGAAGTGGCTGAGAGCAGTACGACTGTTGAACCTAGAGAAGTAAAGAGAAGGCTCAGGGGGGCAAGTTAGCAATATGGAAAAATACTTGACAGGAGAGCATAAAGAAGATAGAGGTAGATGCCCAGATATCTGGGGTATACAGTGGCAGGACAAGAGGAAACAGGTACAAACTGAAAATGAGAAAATTCCATGCAAACTTAAGAAAAAGACTTTTCAATGTGAGGGTGGTTGAACATCAAAACAGCTTGCCCCAAGAGTTTATGGAGGAGTCTCTGTCCCTGGAGACAGTCAAAACCCATCCAGATGCAGTCCTGTATAACCTGCTCTAGGTGGCCCTGCTTTGACCGAGGAACTTGGGCTAGCTGAACTCCTGAGGAGCCTCCAACCTCAGTCATTCTGGGACTCTGTAACACTGCTGTGTGAGGTTTGGCAAAAAAGTCCTGTGCTTAGTTCTAACAAGTTACACAGGGAATTGAAATACATACAGACATATTACATTTATATGCACACTTTTTGTCTTAAGTCAAGTAGGTATCTATAAAGGTAAGTTTCTATAACCAACTCTTCACACTCCTATCAAACTGTTAAAACCAAATGTCTTCTCTACTATTAACACCACAATATCTTCTTGTTAATAAGGTTTTGTGAACTTTTAATAGTTTTATAGAAAACGTCTCTGGAAAGCATTAAAGGAGAACAGTAGCTATTCATATAATTAGGTGATTAGCTGCTACCTGTGTTAACAGGTCTTCAGTGAAGTTCTACTGACTGCTAAAAGGCATTTTAAGAAGTACTAACAGTCATAATCTCTTATATTAAACACAGAGGAAGACATCCCTATGTCAATAATTTCTCTGTCCTTGAAACCAGTGGCAAACGGGTCCGGTGCTTCCAGTTGCTAAAGAAATTGCTATTATGTTCAAGATGCACTGAACACTAGGCACACACTTGAAAGCAGCTTCTTTCATACCTATAAATGGGTGATCATAATCTAAACAGCAGTCCTCGACCTGACAAGTAATAGGAGACTGCAATAAATAAGTTAATAAGTTTATTCAGGCATCATAATTTGAAAACACTTGATGAAATATATCAGAAGAGTGCACATTTGTTCTGTTTGTTACTCAGCTCATGCTGTTTCCCAAGAGAATGGAGAAACTTTAGGGATGGGAGAAAGTGAAGGCCAATTTTGCCTTTAGTAGCTAGGCATCCTACACCAAAAAAAATATTAGTCATTATAGGAGGATTACATTGGCATTCTCATAGTTTGCAAAAAATATTTCCTATTACTTTCTTTAAAAAATATGTGCTGTGTACTGAACGTATATCATTTGCAGAAAACAATGCTGAAAGAACAGCAGAGTTCTAGAAATCCCTCCACAGAAACTCTCCAAAAAAGGACGCTGCTGTCTCCTGCCCATATCTTCATCAAATAAATGTTTGTGAACTTTGTTAAGCTATTTTAGTCAATTACCTTAGAATATACCTAGTCAACATGATAAAATCATGGATACAACTATCTGAGAAATAGAAATTAAATGTCATCAAAAAAGAGAAGACTACCTAATTTACAGTTCCACTTATGTATAAACACAAGCTCTGCAAAGTTGACTCATTCAGAACTGTATCAGTCTGAATTGCCCTACACATCCAGCTACTAACAAAGTTAGCAATAGAACTATGAAAATCTCACCACAAACTAAAACTATATGCTGAGAAATTAATACATTTACACTTCCCTCCTTTATTTTATCCTTCACTGTTGTTCAACATTTTCTTGTTTATGAGCTGTTATTAGGACACCTCATTTAGTGGAGAGAAATCTGTTAATCCTGAACCAGAAATAAGGAAAATATTATCCAACAAAGAATATTCCACACAAGGAATAACCAAAAGAGTCCCTGAGTAACAGGACAGTATCACATCTACGCACAGTACCTGTGTAAACAGAATGGAGGATTTAAGACATTACTTCATCAAGGTATAGCATAAGAGAAATTTCTAGTCCTTTCCTTTGTTATGCATCTTCCAATTCAATGCAGCATTTGTGATACACTATTCTCACAATTATGAGTATCAATAAGGTGCTCTGGAAACTGATTTTTCTTCTGTGCCTCTGTTCCAGAAGCAGACCAATTAAAAAAAAAAAAAAAAAAAAAAGCTTTGTCTAACTCTTTGATGTGTCCCCAACTTCCCTTTCATTCGTAAACATATCTACAGAAAATAACTTGTATGCCACAATCAGTATGATTAGCACAAACTGCCATAACATATACCACTGTGGATTTTTGGACCTTCATGCTTGCTGTATTCTGCCCTGTGCATTTCTGCCTAGTAAAGACAGGACTCTAACCTACTTTTGTACTGAATGCAAAATACATTGTGTCCTTGCACTAAGAAGAACAAATTATTCATTATGCAGAAAACTGTCTCCAATCTTTTACAGTCAATGAATTTTCTGTGGATGATCATAAGTTACTCACTGAATCATGATAGATTCAAACCACAGTAATAAATGCTAATGCCAGAAGGAAGTGAAGATTTTCTGGATTCTATTCTGTTTATATACGAAAAGAAAACATAAAAAAAAAATAATGGTAGCAATGTATTTTCTCCTCAATATATTTGCCATGATTTGTGCCGGAGTGTTAGTAATTTCACTCTAATTGAAGATGATAGTGTTCATGTTCCATCTGATCTGAAACGTCAGCTGTGAAGTGTGGAGAAAAGGATGATGCAACACTACAGCATTCTGTCTGCTCCCGGACTACCCTGTCATGTGCACACAAATGCTCTTGGCTGTTGGAAGGCAGCCCCTAATGCTGTTTGGACCTTTCTGAGAAAACACCTTTAAGTAAATACACCCAGTTATTCCTTTCATTAAAGCTTTGATTTTTAGCAACACCTTAGCCAGATTTTTTCAAAAATTTTTTGGGGGGGAATCACGTTTGAATTCACAGAAATGTTCTTTATTCTTTATTTTATTTTATTGCTAGAGTGAATTAGAAAATACAAAACGCATATACTTTAATCATGCACTTGTAAGAAAAACACTTTAAAAAGTCCAAGCCCAGGTTCTCTTTTTCTGTAGGGGAAATGGAAGTGTTGACATAATCAATGCCATCGGAAGATATACCACATTTGCAGTTTCCCAGTACCATAATTCAAGTATTTCATTCTCCCTGTTCATCCCCACTTCACCCCAACTTGTTTTTTGTTAGTGTGTTGAAGTACCTCATGAATAAGCATTAATCAGAGTCACTTAGAAAGGATTTCTGGAAGACATTTTGTCTTGTCCTCTACCTCAAAGCAGTATCAGCTTTATATGTAATATAATTCAAAAAGGTATTTTTTCAGGTTGGACCAGAATCTCTCTAAGCAATGTTCAGCCATCAGGTAATGCAGGTAAGTGCATTTTCTAATGCCATACATTCTTATTCTAAAGCTCACAGCAGTGGTTAAAGAACAGTAGTCCAATGCAAGTTACTTCACAAATTATAAGCTACCTTTTTCCTTGAATAAAGAAAAAAAAAAAAACAAAAACCTGACATACTACCTCTTTCTTTTTTAATACTAGAGAACTAAGTTCTTTTGATTATCCTGTCAGTAGTGTAATACCCTAGATCCATTATCCATGCATTGGACTCTCTCCAATTTATTCATGTGCAGAATCTCATTCACTTAAGGAAATGAACATCTGAACTGCAAAGCACAGGAAAATATCTATAATGTTTAAACTTCCCAGTTTCCAGATGTTCCATTGTCACACCAAGTCAACTTTTTTGATAGATATCTTTCTTTTGAAGATTATTTTAGGATGACTTGGAGGCTAATTTTAGTAGTAAATGAAAGCTTAAGGTTTCCATCATAAACAAAATAAAGTTAAACGGAAACTTTTTGAGCATCTCTAGTTACTACTGATTTGGCATATTACCTGAGTTATTATAAAAGTTCTTCTGATATATTTGAAGATACATCTACAATTCTAAAAAGTAAAACATATGTTCTGTACAAAGCCTGCACTTTTTTTTTTTTTTTTCCTCTTGGAAAACCTAGCTATTAGCAGCTGTTGAAGACAGCATCGATACCAGAATCAAAATAAACACTAAAACTTAAAACCTCAGCCATAAGTTAAAAGATAGCGTACCTTCAGTAACATTTCAAAATATATTATGTGTATATTATATAGATACAGGATCTATATTACTTATTCTTTAGATAGATATTATATTTAGACAGATATTCTTTAGATAGATAAAGGATATTCTGGCAGATAGACTCTTAGAATTGAAGTTATGATTATTACACATGATCATTAGAGAAAATTTTGCATGCCCTGTGGGAATTTTGTGTCTTAAAATGTCAGTAATTTTTGCCAAGAATCATAACTGATTCATCTTCCAGATTAGTGCAACTTATCTGCTTTTTGGACAGGATAATAAAAAAATGCAGAAGTACCACTGAAAGCAGATTAAAATGTAAATTTGACTATCTTTTCCTTCTGTTTCTTCTAAAACCATTTTTCTCAACCACACAAGTGTCAAGGATAATCAAGTAAAAAGGTCTGGAGTAGCATATATCATTGCCCTTTTTTTTTTTTTTTAAGTTGGAGAAAGACTATGCAGTTTATACTGGTATAAAGTTAAATATGTTCATGATTGAACATGTTCTTTGAAAGGGACAAACCGGTATGTTCACGGCTCTCAAAACAGAGAACTGGTGAGTGCTAAATTGCCACAGAGGAAGACCGGAGTGCTGAGAAATCACAGAATACGTCAAATTTGTCATCTCACAGTAGTAAAGCAGCAGGGAATTTATTCTGTGTATCTTCAGAAAAATGTTTTTTTCATTTTCACTGGTACAACTCCAGATAATTCTATAGCATCATTCTGGATGTAAAAGAATCAGTTGAAGAACAGAGATTAAGTATACAAGTTATCTTGTCAGCACAGAAATGTGAACCTACCACATTTGAGAATGTGACTCCACATTTCAAACTCATCATTTAATCATTATTTTTTTCCCAATAGCAAATAATTCTAGCTTTTTCTTATCTGAGCAGCACTGCATAATAACATTTTGAAACATGGCTTTCCAGGCCAGCAAACGTATTTTTATTTAACATTAACTTTTCCTGTTATTTTAATAAAGACTAACAGTTAATTAAAATATGTTTGGTTTCAATGCCTAAATATTACTGGTATCCTTAACAGTTGTTTTTTTTTGAAGTCTAAAAAGGCAGAAAGGATTGAGAAGAAAAAAAAAAAAAAAGTAGGAGAAACAGCAGTAAAAGCACCAAGGTCGGAGAAGAAGGATGGGTCAGAGGTGCTCCAGGCACCAGAGAGGAGACCCCCTGCAGCCCACGGAGAGATGGTGGAGTGGCTATGCACCCTGCAGACCATGGGAAACCCCATGCTGGAGCAGGTGGATATTTTCTTAAGTACTGCAGCCTGTGAGATGGATCCCATGGCAGAGCAGGAAAAAACATGAGGTGAAAGTAGCGACAGCCAGAAACTGTTATGGACTGACTGCAACTACCACATCCCCCAGTGCTGCTGGGGGAGGCAGAGGAGTTGGGAATGAAGGAGTTGAGTTGAACCTGGGAGAAGGGGTGCAGGGGAAGGTGTATCAACTTTGTCTTTGTTTCCACCTTTCCACATCTATTTTAATTGCCAGTTAAAAAATAAAGTTTCCTCAAGTCAAGTCTGTCATGCCTATAACTGTAATTGGTAAGTGATCTCCCTGTCTTCATCTCAACCCCTGACTTTTTCTTCTTATTTCCTCCCTTTGTCCTGTCGAGGAGATAGCATGAGACAGCAACTAGGTTGAGGTTTGGCAGCCAGCTAAGGTCAATCCTCACAAATCTTAAATAGGTACCCACAGTCACACATTAACACTGACTGGCAGATCAGCCCCACGAAGCCACTCCCTGTCTGCTTCCCTCCCAGCTGGACAGGTCAGAAATGTATCAGTGTAAAAACTCCTGCGTTGAGATGACAGCTCAAGCAGAAGCTTGAGCTGAAGCAGAAGACAGCTCAAGCAGAAGCTGTGCGTACCAGCAGAGCAACCAAGGAATCCATTCACTGCTTCCCACTGGCAGGCAGATGTTCAACCATTTCCAGGAGAGCAGAGGCCATCATCTGGAATGGCTCCTGGGAAGATAAATGCCATGTCTCCAAATGTCCCCCCTTTCCTCCTTCTTTCCCTCAGTTTTATTGTCGCATGTGATGCCATGTGGTAAGGGACATCCTTTTGGCCCATTTGGGCCAGCTGTGCACTCCCAGGTACCTTGCTGGTAGGGCACCACGAGAAGTAGAAAAAAACTTGGCACTGTGTGAGCACTGCTCTGCCACAGCTGAAACATCAGTGTGTTATCAGCACTGGTGTGGTCACAAATTGAAAACACAGAACTACATGAGCTGCTTTACTCAGTCCCAGTCAAAACCAGCACATTATAGGAACACTGGATGAATTTAACACTGTTCAAATCTACTGAGGATTTTCATCTATGAGGTCATGTCTATGAGGTCGAAACAACCCCGTCTGTTCAGGGAGCAGAATTATATTTATACATTTTGCAGAAGTGAGTATCATAATCTTCTAATATTCAAAACTGTATGGGTGGAAGATACCATGCTTTCATCTGCCACCTTTTTTTTTTTCATAAATAAACAATGACAGAAATGACAGCATCTCAAAGGAAGAAGTGTTAGTTCTTTAGTTCTTCTATGAAGGTTCTGACTGTCACTGAAAATTTTACTTGGCATTCTTCTATATACAGGCAGACAGCATCCATACCTCAGGAAGTAATAGGTTAATGTACAGGGTAATGCTAGTGGCACGGCAGGTGGAACCAAGAGAGATGCTGCGCTTCAGGATTCGTCTCTTTTGGAATCATGGTCTTAGGAAGAGGTTTTAAAATTTTCTCAGCTACACAGGTATGTGTCCTCTATTCTGCAAACATGCTTTCATCAGAAGTGAAAGTAACTGCTGTTCAGCTTCTGAACTCATTCCATACCCAGCAATATCAGAAGTGATAACAGCTTTGTTATGAAAACCAATACTTTTTTTTTTTTTTTGGTGGGGGGAGATAGGGGAGAGGCAACTCTTCATAGGATCTGTGCTAACACCTTTGAATGTCAGATATTGCTTATGATCAGTGGCAGCTTATATGTTAAAGTACAATACAACAACATAGTGCTTTCAAATGTAGAATAATGACCAATACTATTAGCTGCTACAGGTATATCTATACATTTCAGTCAGTCCTATTGCTTTCAATGACCACGTGCAACGACAGAATTTAAAACTTTTTTTTTCCTTAATTCTGACTTTATTGGATCAGTTCAGCATGCCAAAAGGTTGCAGGCTTAATTTCTGAACTTTGATTTATTATCAGTTTTTATAGTAAGGTCACTTGTTCATCTTCTCCAACTCTTCTAACTAGCTGAGCATATCCTAGGTGAACTAGATAGAATCAAAATTTTCTCATTTGAAAGTACTTCAGTAAATCAATTCATTTTTGCAGAATTCAACCTATTTTTTTTTCCTTTTGAATACAAATATTCTCTTAATCAGAGACATTGTCTCTAATACTTAGTAGCTATTTGAACCTAATGCACAATTGGAAGTTACCAGAAAAGCATAGAGATACATGAACAACTTCCATACAAAGGGCATATAATTGGCAACTCATTGTTATATTCTCTCCCAGTTTTACATCTGCAGAGTCTTCACATGTTTATCTGTCTCCTACAGATTTCTTTCTTAGTATTAAAGATACAAATCACAGACTGTGATATCATATCTGAAAAGAATACTGTGCTTTACTAAACTATCACAAAGGGTTTTTTTTTTTTAATAAAATATACAACCTTATTTTCATCTATGTGTTCTTAGCATAAAATGTCTGGTTTTATTTTCATATTAATGAAAATATTATATATCTTGACTTTGAACTTAAAGTTACAAAAATTGTTGTTCTTTGGTGTAATGGCTGTCTTTATACCATTCAGACATGGCAGCCAAGTGTTAAATATAACTAAAATACCCACATAAGAAAAGAAACACTTCCACTACCTCAAATTGCACCAGGGGAGGTTTAGGTTAGAAATTAGGAGACATTTCTTCTCAGAATGAGTGGTGAGGCATTGGAATGGGCTGCCAGGAAAGTGGTGGTCTTGAAGACCTGATGATCTTGCAGGTCTTTTCCAACCTTAATGGTTCTTATGATTCTATGGTGATTTAAATACCACTGCCATTACAATAGATGACCTCCAAAACCAAGTTTGAAGTAGGAAGCTTGCAGAATGATATCCCATATCATTTCTGGAATCTGACTTCCAGTTTCTGGAATCTGATTTCCCATACTGTGTAGTGATTCTGCCTTTGTAATAGTCTCTACATTTGTGACTTCAATTAGCTGTTCTTTTGCTGTTGTTTTATTTATCTGTCTTACCTCTCGCAAACTCAACCTAACGAGTGGCATCCACTTGCTATCAGTTCGTAAAAGTGAAACATGCTACATACTGTTAATGCCTATGCCAGCAACTATACAGATTATGAAAAAAAAGACTCCTGGAAAACTTTCAAAATATCCAAGAGGTGTAAGGGAAAATCCATCCAGTAAATGTGAAATTCATTCTTGAACTCCTCTGCAAGTGCAAGGAATCATGTTTGATCATGTAGGGGGAGGTGACTTCTTATTTCCATGAATGTGTAAGGCAAGAAAGTGTAATGCAAAAACATTTTCCATATGAAAGAGAAAACAGGTGACATAAAAATGACTATATACTATTTTTGCTAATGAAATTGTATCCAAAGAGAAACAAATTGAAGTTAGTATGAATAGTGTGAAAGAATTTGTATGTTCACCTGTTCGTGCAAAATATTAACAGTAATATATACGGGCAGAGTCAACTGTTCTGAGGACTGAATCACAGATCTTAACAGTATACACTCCATGGATCAAGAACTAGAGCTATAATACACAATAACTGGTTTGTTAATGCTCTTTTTGATACTAGTTTGTACCTAAGGCAGAACAAGAAGATGTGATTATTGGAAACCTTATGTTGATAAAGACCACGATGAAAGTCAAGATAGTATATGTCATGTTACTCAAACTCTTTTCAACACTTAGATTCTTATTGTTCCTTATGACTAAATTACATTTAAGGGGAGTGACTAAGAAAGGGAAGTCTCTAAGAAGAGAAAAAAGGCACATAATTTTCAAGCTGTAAGTACAAATGTAAAGATTTCCTGACCCGAGATGAACAAATGGCACATATATTTATTGAGAAGTACATATGTGTATCTTTTCATAAGACTGCCAAAAACAGGTGTGATTCAGTGCTTTCATCTTCTCAGCTCAGGATGAAGAACAGTAATTATCTATATATATATGCATATGCATATATATATATATATATATGCATATATATATTTTTATATATATATATATATATATAAAATATTGCTGTCAATTTAACTAAAGAAAATAAGAACAACTAAAATATATCATTGCGTTTACATATGTGATTATGCCAAATTGCAAATAAATAAATTAAAATAACTATGCTACTTAGAAATCAAGCCAAATGCCTACAAAGAGTTTCCTATAGATGTAAATCAGATTGCAAGAAATATCCGAGAAATGAAGATGCAAGATGAGGCACTGGCCAATCAATGAAAATTTCATCAGATCATACTTTCATTTCTCATATGCAGGCTTTAGAAAGACTTCAAAAAAGGGCTCTCTTATGAAAGGAGAAGTCACTTTGTAATGTTACCAAATTGTTATTCTCGTTATGAAGTTGTAATCTTGATTAATATTTAATAAGACTTTTAATTAGGATGAATTAGGCAACAAGTGACATTCACATGCTTCATCCTTGTGAGCGAATGGTTTCACACAGCTCCAAGTATCTTATGAGACCTTTTATCTTTGAAGCTGTATTCCTTGGAGTACTCCTTTAACAGACCTCAACAAGGGTCAGATCATAAGAGCTGTGAGTTGCTTATTGTTTCACGATGCTGTACGATATAGTTTACTGCCTGTTGGGCATATAAACATTGCCATTATGTATATTATCTCAATAGTAATATCCTTATGAGAAAAAAAAATGTTTCTAATTTGTGTGTGCATGTACATATGTGTGTGTATAATTCAGATAGAAATTAATGTTGGATTGTCTTTTCAAAGTTACGGACTAGATTTTCAAAATCACACAAAAAAGACACTATTAAAGTACAACTTCATGTTTCTGTTGTCAGTTGGGTTCCCAGAGCAAAAAAAAAAAAAAAAAAAAAAAAAAAAGACAAGATCATGTCTGGCATAGGTGTCAGCACTATATGCACATACTATCAATAACTGCTCAATATACAGACCGAAGAGTCTAGACTTCAAAGATACTAAGTTACTAAAGGTTCTGTGGTTCTGTGAAAACAAATAAACACTAGGCATGGAAATCTTCCATGGCCTTACTAAGGAAAGAGTTGGAAACCAAATTTTATCCTTTCAAAACACCACAGATTTTGCAATATAAAAAAAGCTACCTTAGCTTCATGCTAACAGGCTAACTTGGTTAAAAATACAAGAGCATTGATGTGTTCTCAGACAGTTTTCTCTACCTGTGGAAAGTCACCTAAATATCATAGCTTCTTAAGGAACACAGCATGCCATGTTGGTGCACCACTGTGAATGTATCTCTCTTTTTTTTACACACATATAAACATTGTAAAGATCAAATTATATTAAAAATTTTCTTCTCTATCTCAAGATCTTAGTAGTGTTTCCTTCCATGAAGTTTTCATGTTTAGAAATGTGATTCAGCAATCACTGGCTCATTGACATGTCAGCATTTAAGAACAGAATAGCTAAATTTGGAGATAGTAGGAATTCATGACTCCCTTCTTACTCAAATGCTTTGTCATCTGTCAAAACACAAATATGAGAGTTCAGAGGAGGCATTAACTTTGTTGTCCATGGTCTGCAATATTTCAGTGAGAACCAAAAGCTCTTGTGTGTTTTAAACATACTTCTTGATTTCCTTGATGGAGTGAGGAGGAAACTAACACATGGGCTCTGAGGCTGTTCCCACCTGGCAGGATTTGACTGCTATGGCTAAGGACAGTCCATCCCCATCTCCAGGGAGGTGCCTGGGCCAGAGATGTCTCCGTTTGCTCAACTGCTGGCTGGGCCATCATCAGAGGGACAGGTCTTGGCTGCCAGGCCCTGCCCCACCCACCTGCTGTGGGGAGCCCTGATACTGCTGGCCCCACACCTAAAACACTCATGGCTTCCAGTAGAAAGGTTTATGCCTACGTGCAACTCAAACACACTCGGAGCCTATGAAGAAAACAGTATTTTGCTGCATTTGTATCAAAGGAAAAAGAATAATTCCTGTCCCCATTTCTGTGCCATTTAATAGTAATCTATACCCAAGGAAAAACAAATGTTGCCAAATTAGATCCATAATGACTATATTAACTTTGTATAGAGAAAAAAAAAAAAAAAACAAAAAAACAAAAAAAATAGTATCCAAATGGTGATTAGTACATGGTGCTTTAAAAAAATATAACTACTAATATAGGGTCTTAGTGTGGATTATGAGGAAAGATAGGTTGAGCTTATTGATTCTAATGAATAAAGTCCATTTTAGACATCGCTGTGTAATCATAATTTAATTAATTGTAATATATATTCTTCAGGTACAGGAAATCCGTCTGGCAGGAAGACAGACCAGCCCACTCCCACATGACAGGAGAGTGCAACTTGCAATAAGCCACAGGCATTTTTATGTACCCAGCTCTCTCATGCGTTATACATGGCTCCAAACATAGACGAGGACCCAGGAGTTCAGGGTTTTGCTAAAGAAGGATGCCTAGCTTCTTCAATCACTCCTTCAAAATATAAAGTACAATATAAGAAGTGCAGAGATAGGGAAGGACAGTTTTTTAACAGATAATAACCAACAGGGTTTGTTTTATACTGACACTGCTTCAGCATTTCCCCCACCCCCTTATTTTTTTTTTAATCTGAGCATCGATAGTCCATTACACAAATAATTTGCCTGTATGACTTATCGATTAGTGAGGGAAATGACAAACCACCATAAATAGAAATTTTGAGTCCGGTGGATAATATTCCTCCTACTCAATACACTGAAGCAGGTATGTTTTGAAATGAGTACATCAAACTTAATTTGTCTCAAGTTTAAATGACTGCTTAGATAGCCCAGGACAGGTATCATTTAAACCCTGACATCCATGATGTACAATACAGCTACATAAATTTCAGTTTTCTTACACTCGGATAATGGCACCGATTATCATTCTAGAGAGGATGTAAGTTACTACTGTAACATTTGCTTCACTGCTGAAGATGTCTAACACCTACACACATTTTACCGTTCCCTCAGCAACAGAAAGTTAAAAGTAGTGTACAACCTGGGTAAAAAGTTACCTGTACAGTGAAAGAATAACAACAAAGCTTTGCAAATTTAAAAATTTGTTGCAAATATTCATCACTAATTTTCAAGTATGGTCTCTTTAAAAGAAAACGATTTTCCTTGTTGTCATCCCTAAAACCACGAAGTTCTCAGTTTCAGAATGAGAACACGTAATACACTGTGTATGCTCATCTTATTCAAAATAAGAGTTTGGTCTTAAGAAACACACTGAAACAAGCACATTGAGCATTTGATTTAAAAAAGAACATAGAAATAGACATATGGTATACTTGCTATTACATGGATTTTATTTTTTTACCTTTGCCCTTTCTGCCCTTTACACCTGGCAGCATCCTGCTTCACCACACTGCCAACACTACTACCCACAGCAAGCAATGCTGCCACAGAAGCTATGCTGCCAGAACACTGCTCATCCTGACAGGGGATCAGGCAGAGTCAATCTCCTCCTTACTCACTGCCCTGAATCTGCCCATTTTGACAGCCAAAGGTAAGATTTTTGGAGGCAGCTACCCTCTAAATTGTTGATGCATGTCATCAAACTACATCCACAGTCACTGAAATCTGGGAAAAGGATTTTACACCTTGGTGGAAAAGGAATGAATGAGTCAACAGGTAAGCACAGGACATGAGACATGGTCAAATAAAGGGAATTTTACACTTCCAAGAAAGTGCAGTAACACTTACTAGGGTGAACAGCCAGACTGACTCCAAGATCAGAAAAATAAATTAGCTTCAAAGAAGAAACCATAGATACTATACAGAAACTCTAGAACACTCCAAAGGTAGGGCTGTAGATTATAACTTAAAATATGTCACTTAGAATGGGTCAGCTCTCCGACATCCTGAAGCATACAAATATGGAAAGATAAGACTACTGAACTTTGAAGACCACTACATGCAAGCTGGGGAGATGGAAAAGAGAGACTTTCCAATCCAAATTCAATGTTAAGAAAGGTAAATGTGGCTTTTCTTCTGGTGTCTCAGTTAAACATTTCAGAAATATATCCAGATATAGTATTTTAAAGGCTTTCAATAAGCGCTAAAATTTAATCTCATTGGATGAAAAAAGCAATCTCTGATTATAATAAGGTATTCTTCAACTCTGTAGGACATTTGGACAAATACTGTTACTCACAGGATTTTATCCACAGGACAACAGAACATACCTGAACACTGGTGGATCCACAGGAAGCTCTAGAACCAGTATCAGGAGAATCAGAACAGGACAAAGTGCTTTCCAGGCACTAGAAGTAGAAGGCATTGTGGTATTTGAAAGCTAAGACAAGGCACTCAACTGAATCCAGATAGCCACCAGGATATTTGGGATGGACATTCATTATAAAGGCCTCCAGACATCAGGCATGTTTAAGAGACAAAATGATGACTAGACTGACATGCCTGAAAGTATAGACATAGCTAGTTCCGGCAGAATGCATCAATGCATGCATTCTGAATGCAACAATGCATCAATGTAGGTATTTCATTAATGCATTCTGATATAGACTGAAGACGCAATCTGTTGATATGTGACTACTTTCCCACAGCATTCTCCTCAAGAAACTGGCTGCTCTTGGCTTGGACTGGTGCACGCTTCGTTGGGTTAGAAACTGGCTGGATAACAGGGCCCAAAGAGTCATGGTAAATGAAGTCAAATCCAGTTGGAGGCCGGTTACTAGTGGCATTCCCCAGGGCTCGGTGCTGGGGCCGGTCCTCTTTAATATCTTCATCGATGATCTGGATGAGGGAGTTGAGTGCATCCTCAGTAAGTTTGCAGATGACACCAAGTTAGGTGCGTGTGTTGATCTGCTTGAGGAAGGCTCTGCAGGAGGATCTCGATAGGCTGCACCGATGGGCTGAGGTCAACTGCATGAAGTTCAACAAGGCCAAGTGCCGGGTCCTGCACCTGGGGCGCAATAACCCCAAGCAGAGCTACAGGCTGGGAGATGAGTGGTTGGAGAGCTGCCAGGCAGAGAAGGACCTGGGAGTGATGGTTGATAGTCAGCTGAATATGAGCCAGCAGTGTGCTCAGGTGGCCAAGAAGGCCAACGGCATCCTGGCTTGTATCAGAACCAGTGTGACCAGCAGGGCTAGGGAGGTGATCGTCCCCCTGTACTCGGCTCTGGTGAGGCCGCACCTTGAGTACTGTGTTCAGTTTTGGGCCCCTCGCTACAAGAAGGACATCGAGGTGCTTGAGCGGGTCCAAAGAAGGGCGACGAAGCTGGTGAGGGGCCTGGAGAACAAGTCCTACGAGGAGCGGCTGAGGGAGCTGGGCTTGTTCAGCCTGAAGAAAAGGAGGCTCAGGGGCAATCTTATTGCTCTCTACAGGTACCTTAAAGGAGGCTGTAGCGAGGTGGGGGTTGGTCTGTTCTCCCATGTGCCTGGTGACAGGACAAGGGGGAATGGGCTTAAGTTGCGCCAGGGGATTTTTAGGCTGGATGTTAGGAAGAACTTCTTTACCGAAAGGGTTGTTAGACATTGGAGCAGGCTGCCCAGGGAAGTGGTGGAGTCACCATCCATGGAGGTCTTTAAAAGACATTTAGATGTAGAGCTCAGGGATATGGTTTAGTGGGGACTGTTAGTGTTAGGTCAGAGGTTGGACTCGATGATCTTGAGGTCTCTTCCAACCTAGAAATTCTGTGATTCTGTGATACTCCTTTAATCATGGTTTGTGCAGTTACAGTGAAATAAAAGAAAAAATATGTCTTTACTATACAGAAGTGATTATATGACTTAAGTGCAGGGGACACTTGTCATCACTATCCCACAAGAATATCTCTATTCATATTAAAGAATATACCTCTACATAGCCAAAAAAGCTGAAGAAATCTTAACAGAATAGAATATGTATTTAAAGTGTGAGCAAAAAGGAAAATGATGATTACAATGTTAAAAACTGAATTTGATTAAAATATGGGCTGGCACTCATTAAAATGAGGTGATAAAGTAACATGACCTGTATAAAGCAGCCTTCAAAGTTCATGCATTTCTAAAACAGAAAGCTTAAAAAGTGGCATGAGAATTAATATGTACGAGTTTTAAAAAGGTAAAACATAAGACTTAAACCACACAGAATGAAAATCAACAGTATCACAGGACTGCATTCTAAATAAACTTCTTAACAGAATCACCACAGCCAATGACTAAATTTCTTAATTTTGCTGTAGTAGTGTTCCAAGATCTCACTGAAAGCCCCCTCAAAGCAATATGCTGCCTATTCTGCGAACAAGGACTTTCATATCTGGGTTTATCAGGACAAAGAGAGTTTTCTCTCTAAAACTAAATTTCCTTCTCCCAATAGGTGGCAGAAATTCAGTCCTGCAGGTAGCAACTTTTCCTCTTCCAGATACTGTCACAGACTGATTGACTGAGGAGCCATAACTATTTCTCATGAAACTATCTACCTTTCCCTGATGATTACATGTTACATCTCACACTATTATTGCAGCAGGAGGGCAAGTAATCACAAGAAACAAAAAAGGGAACTATTTCTTGATGCAGTTTCTCATGAGGATGGTGATAATTTGTCCCTGAATACCACAAGGAGGACAGCTGGAATTCAAGACTTATACTTAACACTATTGCCATGAAAGCTGCACTCATTGAAGTCCACGGGGGAACAGCACTGTGACTTCCAGTGCCTTTAAAAGAGCCTGCATTGTGCCTACCAGTCACCAACACTGTTCTACAATTCTAACTTGTAATCTATTACAGACTTCTGCTGGTATGTCTGCTCTTGGTGTTCCACTAATACACAATATAAAGCTATTTTCCATGTTAGGTTTAGAAATTTCAGTAATCTCTGAAAACATATTAATAAGCATTTTCCTTTCAGAGTTCCAGCAAAACATTCTCAGGTAAATTTGATGTGCAAGTCTTGACAAGTTCTCATCCATGTTTCTTTCAGAAACAAACAAAGGTTATCAAATTTAAACTTTTCAAAGCCCTTGTAAATAAGTTTAAGCAATTTCTGCCAGCTTTCTCTACTGCATAGAATGATTGAAGATTTTAGGATTAGATAGGCATCTAAACCGTTCAGGTGTTGCTTTACATTTACAGTACCTTAGATCTTGGGCAGCAGTTAGAATTTTTAAGTGAGAGAAAGTTATCCATGTATAGCTGCATCTTTTCCCTCCTTATGCCCTTCATTTCTAAAAACAAGTCCTTTTTTAATAAAAATAAAATAAAATAAAATAAAATTTAAAATAAAATAAAATAAAATAAAATAAAATAAAATAAAATAAAATAAAATAAAATAAAATAAAATAAAAAGACAACCACTGGGCTGAGCAGAATCAATGCAGTACTTCTACATATTAGCACAGTTACTTTTTCTTTGGTTATATCTTGCTGGCCCCTCAAAAACAAACAAACAAAACCCCAAAACAAACAGCCAGATTTAAAAAAGACATTCAGCTGTATAAACAGGGATAAACAATCAGTAAATGCAGGTGGAAAACAAACTCCGCACATGGCATGGACCTGAGTAATTGGGCAAATCACAATATGAACAAGATTCAGTAGCATCGAGCTTTTGCCCAAAAGTGAAAATATATGCTGTGAAACAGAGGCAGGATCACAGCTCATAAACAATGCACTTAGCTCTACCATTGTAAATCCTCCCTCAGGATGCCGTGAATACTGGAAAAAGATGGAGAACATGGAGGAGAAAATCATGAAACTGACCCACTGTCCAGGGCAATTAACAGAATAAAGAGGTTTGGTCCAGAGGAAATAACAACCAGGTCTGCTACATGATAACAATCCTCAAAAGAGAAAGCAGTAGGTGCAAAAGGAAAAGAAAAATCTATTTTGTCTTTCCTCTACAAGCAAGATAGGAAGTAGTAAAAGTAATGCTTAATTTGCTGCAAGAGAGTTATATGTTCAAGACAATAAAGCAGTTCTCACCGTACACACAGGTACTAGAGTTGACTGCTTAAGGAAGTTCTGCTGTCCCTATCTCTGAAGACTAAACGCTTCCCAGGACTGACTGAGATATATATAGCCACAGACAACATAACCTGCTTAAGTCTCTTTTGCCCTATTTTTTATCATTCTATGAAGATTTCAATCTATGCTTTTAATTAACCTATTTATGGCTATTTTGGTGTTTCAAATTAATCATTTTTACTAGTATTTCAGCTAGCAGAAGGCTATCTACATCTAAATGTTGTATCTACAGCATTTTTGCCTTTGCTTCTGAGACTTGATATGTAAATACCAGCATCCTGCTGGCTGCACATTAGCTCAGTCTCAGCTTATGCCAAATGGTATCTCTTCAGGGGGAAGGAGATAAGATTGTTAATCTTACCTAGAAATTAAATTTCTGCAGAGTTGTTCCAAATAAATCTAAAGAATTGTAAACAAAAATATTCACCATTTCAGAGAGCAGAGCTTTCTCGTGACTTTTCTTATGTCCAAGCTCTAGTTGTGGAGATTCTTGGCACACATAACAGAAGCAACGAATATTTTCACAGTTGAAATCCAAAGTTTTATTTACACTGATTTGTAAGAATGGGAACTGGATTTAGACCTTTCAAAAAAAAAAAAAAAAAAAAAAACTGGTAACAAAGCAGGAGCCTTTTTCTGACTATTTAAGTTCATTTACAGTGCACAAACTTACAGATGTGCAGGACAATGAACAACAGGCTTCAAAAATTCAGAAACTGAGTCAATCTTTCACACAGGATATTGAAACTAATCTTAGATATGAAGTTATCCAAGCAATGAATCCACGTCTGCTCTTGAAAAAACTATCTTTCACTTCTCAGAAGAAACACGGGTGTGTTTTTATATTTTTTTTTAATATGAAGAGGAACTTATCTATCTTTTTACATGCAAATCTCATAATTAAACTGTCAACAGCACTTTTCACTTCATTATAAAAACATAATACAATAATGAGGGATTCTTGATGTTTAAATAAACATAGATCTAACTCCCTAGAGAAACTCTTTTTGGCAAACCACATATGGTATAACACTTTTCTGTTGGCCAATTGATTTATGACAGTTACATTCTATTTGTAGTTTTCTTTTATAACTGTTTTACGCCTGAATTGAACAGGCTCTAACAGAAGTGAATCAGCACCTTCTTTAAAAATAACAAACTTTTAAATATAAATATACACAAAGAGCTCTCTAGCACAAGCCCAGTGTACAGAAAGACTCATGGAAATTATTTTCTTTATTATAGTTTCCAGAGGCAAGAAAATAAGAGGCAGAAACAGAAGGTGCAGCAAAACAAAATAAAGTGTGTGGGGAAAAATGGGAAAGAAAGAAAAAAGGAAGAAAAACATCAGGACAAACTAAATAACAATCCATGAGGTAAACCAGAGTGAGCACCTTTCATTATTATGAAAGCAATAGTTCAGTGCTGAGGCATGACCTATAAATCCAGACATGAAAGAGCTTCAATAGGGCTTAATATTATGAATCAGAGTTGAAATGAAATATGAATCCAAACATATCCATAAAGGCTTTGAAAAAATATTTTCTTTATTGTCTGGATATAAGTTTCTCCAGGAAGAAGGTAAAGCATTACAATACTTACAGCTTTACCTTACTTAGTCATGAAGAAGCCATGTTACCAAAAGAAAGCAGAATGTCTCTGCGTTTAAGAATACACAAAAAATAAGACAATTTGCCATGAAAGATTCAGACAATGTCAACTGGAAATATCTTGTACCCCAGATAATCTCATCTTTGGCTCCTATCAGATAACTTTTTCCCATGGCTTTTTGTCACAGAAGAGAAGAATTTTAGGCAACTGTCGTGGTTCCGCTCGAGTAGGCAGCCGAGCTCCACCACAGCCGCTCTCTCACTCCCCCTCCTCAAAGAGGAATGGGGAGAAAATATGTGAAAGGGGCTCAAGGATTGAGATAAGGACGAGAAAATCACACAATAATTAGTGTAACGGGCAAACCAGACTCAGCATAAGAAGACAGACAGTAAGATTTATTGCTCATTACTAACAAGCTAGAGAAGTGAGAAACAAAGGAAAGAAACCAAAAGCACCTCCCCCCCCATCCACCCTCTTCCACCTCCTCCCCCCGACTGGCGCAGGGGAACGGGGAAATGGGGGTTATGGTCAGTCTACAGCACTTCGTCTCGGTCACTCTTGTCCCCTGTGCTGTGGGGTCCCACCCACGGGATGCAGTCCTTGACGAACTGATTCGGCGTGGGCTTCCCACAGGCAGCAGCTCTTCCAGAACTGCTCCAGATATGGGTCCGTACCATAGGGTCCATCCCTCAGGAGAAAACTGCTCCAACCTGGCTCCCCTACGGGCAGCAGCTCCTGCCAGATCATCTGCTCCTGCGTGGTCTCCTCTCCATGGGCTACAGGTCCGGCCCGGAATCTGCTCCGGCAGGGGTCTTCCACAGGCGGCAGCCTCCATCAGTGCAGGGCCACCTGCTCCACCGTGGTCTCCTCCACGGGCTGCAGCGTGGAACTCTGCTCCACCGTGGTACTCCATGGGCTGCAGGGGGACATCCTGCTTCACCATGGTCCTCACCACAGGCCGCAGGGGACTTCTGCTCCGGCGCCTGGAGCACCTCTCCCCCTCCTTCTACGCTGACCTTGGCACCTGCAAGGCTGTTTCTCACTCCCTTGATTCTCCCGGCTGCTGTGTGGCGCAGCGTTTTTTCCCTGTCTTAAATATGCTCTCACAGAGGCCCAAAACAACATCGCTTATTGGCTCAGCTCTGGTCAGCAGTGGGGCCCTTCCCAAACATGGGGCGGCTTCTAGATCTTTCTCACAGAAACCACCCCTATGGCCCCCTGCTACCAAAACCTTGCCACGTAAACCCACTACAGCAACAACTTGAAAGAATAAAATAGTGTAATTTTAGAGTGTGAGCAGAGTTTTTTTTCCAAGAGAGGAAGGCAGGATGACAGCAAGTATGGAAGTATTTGCCAGAAAAAAGAACAAGCAGGCACAGTGCCTGGCAATAATGCAAATCTTGCTGCACAACTGTGTTTGAAATGCCCTTATCAGTGGTGTAAATAAAGCATCTCAAGAAAGGCATGAATACAGCAACTAAAATTAACTTCTGTTCAAGTATCACTACTGCTTACATAAAAGCATGCATGCTTCATATAAATACATGCATACTTTTAAGGTCACATGGTTGTGTTTAGATGCCCTTTTTATGCACGCACAGCTTCCCTAATCTTGAGGAAGACCATAAACCTCCTTTTTAGACTGTGAGACTTGTTAACCTTTAGTCTTTCGTTCTTGGATCAAGGTCCTAGAACAACACCATTGTTACTCTGAAAACTAATCTAGATTTCAGGCACTCTTCTTCATCTCTGAGCACCAACAGCCTTTTTTATTGATGAATCTTCCTCATAAAACATAAAATACAATACCTCTTTGTCTTTTTTAAAAAAATGTTGTAAGTCATAAGGGAAGGGAAAAAACAAACAAACAAAAAATTTGCACATTTCTCATCTTAAAATCTACTCTTATTTAAGGACATTTTTTCCCCCTCCACAACAGAAAAGAACATAATTACATCCCCATAGCACAAAGCAGATCCTCCACCATTTGCAAGTGTTCCAGCCTCGTTCTTTCTAAGTGTACCATCTTGTTGTACCTGTCAGGATATCCCCTATTAAAGTGAGGTAAGGCCCTTAATCCTACAATTAAACAAAAGACCATTCAATATTACAAAGTGCTGCTTTCATCTTCCTTTCTGAACTTTTACAACATTATGTGTAGAATTTGTAAAATGGTCTTAGTCATGCACCCAAACACTCACCATTCCAGTGGAAATGGAGTCTTTAAAAGAGGTGAAGAGTAAATGTAACATTATGAAATTTTATTAAAAGAAAAAAAAAGAAAGAAAAGAGAAATGTGGGAAAGGATCTGATGAGAATGGATTCAAAGCTAACAGAAAATGTGTTAAAATATCACTATTGGCAACTGAAAGTCTTAGGTGTGAAAGGATCTTGCAAAATGATGTTTTTTATTCTCCTTCCTCAAGGCGAGATTAGTTACACACACATCCAGTGGCAAGAATACTGCCACCTCCTCTAACCAGCTATTATAGTGCTTCCTTAATGCTTCCTTCCTTGATGTGCATTTCCCAAAGCAGTACATCATATCCCACCCAAAGCATTATCTATGTTGAAGCAAGCAGGATTATTTACATATCTAGCTCGTTATACTCCTGCTTATATATTAAAAAAGGTATTTCATTCATGAATCTTGTTTGAGCCTATGATCCATTATGTCTCTTTTCTAAAGAACTGACAGATATTTGTGTTTGTATAGTTGACTGCTCATGACTAAGTGCAGTACCTTGCAATTGTCTCCATTGAATTGCCCTGTATTTCTTTCAAGCAATTTCTTTTATTTAAGAACAGTTGGAAATCTAGTCCCAGCATACCTGCAATATTTCCCAGCTTCCTGTCGTCTACAGATTTAGAAAGTATATTTCTGTTCCATGATTCATAGTATTAATCAAAGCAGTAAGAAGAAACAGAATCAGATCCGAGCCCAAGCAAAACAGCCCTCCTCACTGGCTTGTGAGGCAGCATGTCACACCTTGATGCCAGACTGGTCAGATGAGAGACAATGTGCTTCCAAAGGAAGCCTGTACCCAGCTTCTTTGAGCTACCCCTGGTTCCTGGTGGTTGGCAGTTACTATGGGTTGGCAACTATAGGTCTGCTTTCCATGGTCACAATTTACTATTATGCACAGCTACACACGCCTATTGTTTTCTACCATTCCAAAGGAATGTCACTATCATGTCTTTCTCACGTTACATCTTCCTCTTCCTAGATAGCTCTGATCCATAGTCCCTGCAAATGGACTATGTCCGTAACTTACTACAAGACATCCACAGTCAGGATTCACATTAAGAGCTAACAAACTGTATTTGATGAAGGCTGGCTTCCTGTTGTATTAAGTTAAAATTGCAGTAGCGACATATTTTTATTTTATTTCTTTTTGCCTAAGTCCCTCCTTCCCTATCACACACATTTCCTTCATTGCTAAACTATACAAAAATTGGTGAAAATGAAGTACTAACACCAGTAATGTTGTACACTACTTGGTGTCAAAAATGAAGACAGAAAATAAATAAATAAATAAATAAATGAATTGGCTATGTACCTTTCTCTTTCTCCTGCCTATATAATGAACCACATTATATAATCAACTGCACAGATAAAATTGTTAAGAGATTTTTGATTACCTCATTTCTTTGAAGGTCATGGGATTTTCTTCAAGTCAGCATAGCAGCAAATACACAATACACATCAACTTTGAAAACAGGCTCTTATAAGCAGGATATTGTAAAAGAACTCACTCTGATATACCTAAATATCATCCTCAAAATTATGGCAAAAGTGACTGCCCTCATCTTTCCTACTAGTAAGTAGTGTAGTAACCTAGAAAAATAAAATTCATTGGTATTAAAATTAATAAGGTAAGATTGAATACATTAAAATCTTAATCTCAACTTTTATTCGTACATGTCATAAAACATGAGGAAAAGAGATCTTAATTCCACTTAAAAATGTATTTTGAGTTCCAGTTCTGAAAAGATACCTGTTTACAACCACCAATGCATTTCTGTTTCTTTAATACTATTTAGGGTCTAAATCGAGCAGAAAACCAATGATTCATCTCTTTTATATCCATGTGGAGAGCCTCACCCAGGTGAAACCCATTCTGATCCATCCAGATCTTTCAATACCTCAAAAGAAAGGCAGTGCCAACATTACTTTTTGAGCTCAGAATTCTAAGACATCCAGATTTCCTTTTATTCGTTTCTTTAAAATATTTGAATTTCATAAATTTCAAATTGATTTGAAATTTCAAATGATTTGAAATTCATACATTTCAAATTTTATTAAAATCATAAAACATGGACTGAGAAAAATTAAGTATCACGATTCCAATAAAATTAACACTGAACAGAATTCCAAAGATTCTTGTCAAGCATGCATAGTGCACATTTTCATATCTGCATTTTTGTATCACGCAACACTACTAACGTCTGACAGCTTCACAAGTCACTCATGAATGTCAATACTGTGAATATCATTAAAAACAAAGATATGTATAACAGCAGATCTAGAAAGAAGATCTCATATAAAAAGTCCATTGATAAATAGTGTTTGTAATTTTTATTGGTAAAAGCGATGTCTAAAACCAACTCAAACTTATTTTTGTTTTTTTTTTTACTCTGGTTCACAATGTTTTCTTTGATGTTTTCTCTGATGGGGTTGATAAGCCATAAGCTATTTTTCTTCAAATCTGTATCTATTTTTAATATATTGTTGGTATTTTCAACAGCATAGTCTCATGGTACTTCTACTCAATAGTGACTTTAAGCACAAAAGAATGAGAACAAAGAATTTTTCGTGAACTCTGTGTTGATAGATTTGACAAGCCAATATATATTAATCTTGGCATCAACTTGCTATACAAGTAAGAATGAAACTATGATATTCTTCTCCGCTCATGATTTGGATCAATACTTCAGATGTTACACCTTCAGGGGATAAAGAAGAAATATCATGAAAGGCTAAAAAGACTGCAAGGTTTCATGAATGGCTTGGATATTCTGCAATGCCATCAATGTTTCAAAGCTGTGCTTTCAAACACATAAAAATTCTCTGTTTGCATTCTATATCTTTGCTCAGGAACATGCACGAGACAGAACAAATAAAAATGAAAGACAATTTTTTAAAACTTTGCCTTTAGTGCTGTGTGGGATAAAGCATAAGTATCCAAAATTTAAAATGTATAAATAAATAAATAAAAATCTAAAACAGTGTAACAGAAATACAGGTTAAAATAAGAAATGGTTTTATATTGCGGATCATGGGAAATCTTGAACTTCTAATAGATCTGTATCAGAAACCAGAAATACTAAAAATATACTCTAAAACCCATCACTTTGCAAAATAAAATACCTGGGTATCATTCACCAAAAAATGATATACAGACTGGTTAGGCTATGGAAATTTGAATTATACTTTGAACAATGCTTGAACATCTGTATGTGCATTAAGGGAAAGACAAGTTATGTCTAGAGATGTGTTTTTTACAAAATTGTTTGGGGAAAAACAGTTACTCAGTAAGTCTGAAATTTGTAGAAGCTATAAACCACAGCTCAAAAGAGCTGTCTGGTAGGTCTCTGCAGTCACTGAAATTAACGAAATTGCCTCATTAAAAAAAAAAACATCAGGAAGAGAATTTCCTTTCAACATTAAAGAACTTTGTTTCTGAATACAGAAAGTCTGCAATTTTTACTTATTTATTTATTTATTTTGCATTTACAGAATAAAAAAGTGTTTTGAAAGATTTCTGCATTGTTAACCAGTTCCTCAGTCTGAAATGCTGAAGTGAGACCTTTCATTCTGTACAGTACCTATATTACTGGTCTACGTCACCATGTGTTTTTTGTTGTTGTTGTTGTTGTTGTTGTTTTTGTTTGTTTGTTTTTTGTTTTCAATTTTGCTAACCAAATATTTCCATTCTGCTTTAACCTCTCTCTAGGTCTCATCTCCACTTGCAAGAGTTTAGGTTGATTAGTTAACATCTCTACTATATGAGGCAGCAGATAAATAAAGAGTTGTTTCTAGTTATGTACCAAATCTGAGTTAACAATCAAAGTTAAGCAGACTTGAAGGACAGAAGTCCTTTGGGATAGAGACCATCTTACTCCGCTAATGTATGGGGACAGTACACCACATAACCAGCTATGGCTCTAGCACTAAAAGGACGGAAGGACGGATGGAAGGAAGGAAGGAAGGACGGATGGAAGGATGGAAGGAAGGACAGAAGGAAGGAAGGAAGGACGGAAGGAAGGACGGAAGGACGGAAGGACAGAAGGACGGAAGGAAGGAAGGAAGGAAGGAAGGAAGGAAGGAAGGAAGGAAGGAAGGAAGGAAGGAAGAAAGGAAGGAAGGAAGGAAGGAAGGAAGGAAGGAAATTTTTAAAAAGCAGAAATAGATCTTGTGCTAGGAAACAGGAGCACAGTAATTCTGTAGATTACTCCTGAATACATTTTTAATAAGGTATAATTACCTTCAGTGTTACATACAGGCCTGTCAGTCTGACCTCAGTGCCTGGGAAGGTCACAGAGCAGATTGTCTTGAGTGCCATCACACAGCACCTACAGGACAACCAGATGATCAGGCTGTCAGCATGCGTTTATCAAAGGTGGGTCCTGCTTGACAAACCTGATCTCCTTGAATGACAAGTTGGTGAGGGAAACATTGAATGTTGTCTACCTAGATTTCAATAAGGCTTTTGGCAATGTTTCCCACAGCATTCTCCTGAAGAAGCTGACTGCTAAGGGCTCGGATGGGCATATGCTTTGTTGGATTAAAAACTAGCTGGGAGGCTGGGCCTAAAGAGTTGTGGTGAATTGAGTTAAATCCAGCTGGAGGCCAGTCATAAGTGGTGTCCCCCAACACTCAGTACTGGGGCCAGTTCTTTTCAATATCTTTATCAGTTATCTGAATGAGGGGATTGAGTGCATCCTTAGTAAATTCACAGACGACACCAAGTTAGGCGCAAGTGTTGATCTGCTCAAGGGTAGGAGGACTCTGCAGACAGAAACAAACTGTATGAGATAAGGCAAAGTGCTGGATCCTGCACTGGGGGCACAACAGCCCCAAGCAACAGGCTGGGGAAAGAGTGGCTGAAACACTGCCAGGAGAAAAGGGACCTGGGGATACTGGTTGACAGTTGGCTGAATATGAGCCAGCAGTGTGCTCAGGTGGCCAAGAAGGCCAACGGCATCCTAGCTTCTATCAGAAGTAAGTGTGGCCAACAGGACTTAGGAAGTCATTGTCACTCTGTGCTCGGCTCGGATGAATACTCCTTGAATACTGTGTTCAATTTTAGGCCCCTCACTACAAGAAGGACATCAAGGTGCTGGATTGTGTCCAAAGAAGGGCAATGAAGCTGGGGAAGAGTCTAGAGAACAAGTCTTCTGAGGAGCGGCTGAGGGAGCTGGGGTTGTTTAGCCCAGAGAAAAGGAGGCTCAGGGGAGACCTTATTGCATTCTACAAATACCTTAAAGAAGATTATACTGAGACAAGGCTCAGGCTTTTCTCCCAAGCACCAAGTAGTAAGACGAGGGGAAATGGCCTCATGCTGTTCCAGGGAAGGTTTAGGTTTAATATTAGGAGAAATTTTTTTTAGTGAAAGGGTTGTGGAGCATTGGAGCAGGTTGCCCTGGAAAGTGCTTTAATCATCACCCCTGGAGGTCTTCAAGAAACGTGTAGACATAGTGTTTAGTGACATGGTTTAATGGTGGACTTGGCAGTGCTGCGTTAAAGATGATTTTAGAGGTCTTTTCCAACCTGAATGAGTCTATAATTCTGTGATTTGTTCCAATGTGTACACCAACATAATCTATTATTGTTTAACAGAAGATCGCACGTAGCATTTTTTTGAAGATATTGGTCAACTGGACTTCAATTTTATCATTACAAATGTAATTCCTTTATTCTTCCTGTATTTAACTCTGAGACGAATATACATAAATCTGCTTCCTTTCCCTATGAATAGTGGGGCACAAACAAAACACTGGAGGAATGCTTCTAAAACTTCTACAAAAGCAAACCATGGTTAAGTTATCCTTCTAGCAAGGAGGAAGACATCAAAACTAAACAAAAATAAAAATACTAAGTGCAAAATCAAAGATCCATAGAAACATAGAATAGTTTGGATTGGAAGGGACCCTTAAAGACCGCGTAGTCCAACACCCTCTCTTTCGAATAAAACCATTACCCATTGTCATATCACCATAGGCCCTACTAGAAAGTGTTTCTCTACCTACCTTATAAGCCCTTTACAGAAATGAAAAGATGCAGTAACATCTCCCAAGAGCCTTCGCTTCTCCAGGCTAAACAACCCCAGCTCTCTCAGCTTTTCTTTGTAGGACAGGTACTCCAGCCCTCTGATAACTTTTCTGGCCCTCCTCTGGGCCCACTCTAGCAGGTCCACATCGCTCTTGTGATGGGGACTTAAGAACTGGAAGCAGTACTCCAGATGGGTCTCAAAAGGGTAGAGAGCGGGAGAATCATCTCCCTCATTCTGCCGGTCAAGCTTCTTTGTACACGGCAATTAAAATTGAATTATTAAAATTATGTGTCATGACCTTTCTACTATACAGATAACTCCTTCTACAACTATACTGGATTCTTTTTTCAACAAGGCAAACTATGATTCTTTTCCTATTTTCTAGTTAACAAACTTCTTAGTTAAGTCAGATATTCCTAGAACAGTCCAAAAGCAGTAACAGTGTCAAACATGTACAACACACAAAAATAAAAAACATAGCATAGCATTGATAAATGTACCTTAACCTTTGATTTATAGACAGTGATTTTAAGAGGCAGGCCTGGAACCGAATGAAAGGCTTTGAAATATTTTTTTTAACTCTCTTGGTTTGGTTTTGGCATTAAACCACCTCAACGATTTGTTCCACTGGTGGAAATGTAAGGTGAATCCAACCCTATAGCTTCAATCTTCTTCAAGTAATAGATGCTAGTCTTTCAGTACAATTTCTAAATTTATTTGTACATATAAAATTTTCAACAGGAAGTTCTTAATCTGGTGCTGATTTTCAATACCAGCTTTTAGTCCCCTGTCTACCCTCATCACACTGGTTAACTTCATTACACATTTGGATTTGATTTGTGCCTCTTCAATTCCATTGATTTTAAGAAACCTTTAGATGACGGTGATAAGCAAGGGACATAAGTAACATCAATAAATACATAGAAATACTTTAAGCAAATACACTAAAAATTTGGGGAAAAAAAAAAAAAAAAAAAAAAAGCTGATGTAGTTATATGTAAATCCAAAGGAAGGAGTAATTATTTAATGCAGTTTCAGTACATTAGATTTTTACTATCTGGATCACCAGTCGTAAGTTGTGAGGTGAAAAAAAAGAAAGAATCAGAGGGGACAAAAACATATAGGATCATATTTACTTGTCTTTTCCTAGCCAAACTGGTTCATTTGTAAAATGTTTCCTGTAAATGTTATGTTTTCATGTAATTTACTAAAAGGAAAACTGAAGTTCTACCAGCTGTAGCACAGTGTAATACACCATTCTAAGCAGCTCTTAAGGGTAGCTGCAACCTCAAATTGTTCCAATATTACCCATGCCTCAATCTTTTATTCCAACAGTTCGAGGCCTATATTGTTATGACCTGGGTGTAAAGCTGCAAGGTCCATCTGGCCAACTTTATCTTCTCATCAGATATGCTTTTTTCCCATCTAATCTAAATTTGGATCAGAAATATTTCAAAACAAATCCAAGCTATGTGACAGCTCTATAATTTTACAACATAAATTAGTGTAATACATTACTTCGCGGTTTTCAGATTTCTACATTGACATATTTCTCATCAGTGGTTTGCATTAATGGGATTTAAAAAAGTATGCAGACTAGTCTTGTAGTCATACACTAAAATGCTTCAGGACTATAAAAACATCGCCCAAAACTCAGAAGAAAGGATGACAGAAAGAATAAATGATAACATGAACAGGAGAATTAAATAGAAATCCATGTTCAGGTTTGGCTGGATTTATGTTTTTTCATTTTCACTGAAAGTTAATGAAAAGAAGACAAAGGGAAAAACAGTTTCCCTTTTAATTGCTGTATTCACCTAACTCTTCCTCTGTTATGATAAATAATTAATAGCTAGTGTTTTTGTGCAATGCTTAAAGCCCCAAATTCCCAGTTTCATAGCCCTGCCACAATTTCATATAGTTAAATCTCTCTCCACCATGGCCAAACAGACCACAGAAATCACATCAGGAACTTTGCTTCCTTTCCTGTTTATGTTCATTTTTTTTGTTGTTTGTTTTGTTTTATTTCAAGATAAGCCTCATCACAACCCAACTATATAACAAGTTAAACATAACAGATAGTAGAACTGCAATAGTACGGAAAAAGCAGTGAAGACTTTTTATTGGCTGTGGCATGTTTCTGCTCAAAAATAACTGATAGTTTCTAATTCCCAGTAGACCAGAAAAAAGTCACAATTTAAAGAACCTTCAAAATACTCTCCTAAGCTTTCTGCCTTTTTTAACATTGGCTGGATAACTTGGAAATTAAGGCAAAATTAAGACTCCCTGCATGGAACTTAGATTTCCCTTTGAAAAACACTATCTGAACATCAGAAACGTGTTCTTACTGTGAGGGTAACTGAACACCAGAACCAGCTGCTCACAGATGTTTTGGAGTCACCCTCCTTGCAGACCTTCAAAAACTGCCTGGACTTCGTGCTGGGCAACCTGCTCTAGATAGTTGTGTTTGAGCAGGGCAGTTGGACCAGTTAACCTCCAGATGTCTCTTCCAACCCAAACTATTCTAGAATGCTGTGATTCTTTCCTGCCTTTACAACAAGTAAAGTTAATGCTTGGCAGTATTCCTTCCAATAATAACTGGTATATCTGAGAAGACAAGAGCTGGAATATTTTGACATGTTTTCTACCCTGCTATGTGAAAGTAGCCTGAATTCTTAATTGGCAAAAGCAGGTTATTCATTCTTTACACCAGCTCAGCTCTGCTGTGCTGAAATGTTCAAAACAATGAAAACCTCATTTCCACATCCCATGCACAGACCTCATGTTTGGATGAAAATCAACATTCTTCATGCTCTGCTTCTCAACCTCATCATCCTGGTAATATAAGAGAAGAACAAAACCTCTGACTTAAATGGTTCTTAGCTTAATCTAGTTCTCAATTGTTTTCTGTCTCCACCAACGGTATTAAACACTGAAGTCAAAACAAAAATAATCAGAACAGCTGGCATAATAAAGAGAAATATATTTATTTTATCCTTAAATCCCACTTATAAGTAGCTATTAACACTTTTAACCCAGCAACAAGACTTCCCTGCAGGGCTTTTTTAAAAATAATTTAAGACAATTATTTACATCTCTTCCTAGACCAGGGTGTAAGCGTAGCATAGATACACCAAATCACAGAATCACAGAATATCCTGAGTTGGAAGGGACCCAGAAGGATCACTGCATCCAACTCCTGGCTCCACATAAGGCTACCCCAAAAATCAATCCCTAAGTCTGAAAGTACTGTCCAATTACGTCTTGAAGTCTGTCAGGCTTGGTGCTGTGACCGCTGCCCTGGGGAGCCTGCCCCAGCACTGGACCACCCTCTTGATGAAGAACCACCTCCTAACACCCAGCCTGACCCTCCCCTGTCCCAGCTCCATGCTGTTCCCTCTGGTCCTGTCGCTGTCCCCAGAGAGCAGAGCTCCCCTGTGAAGGAGCTGCAGGCCGCCATGAGGCCTCCCCTCAGCCTCCTCTGCTCTGGGCTGAACAAACTCAGGGATATCAGCCACTCCCTCATATGTCTTCCCCTCCAGACCCTTCACCATCCTCACTGCCCTATTTTCAACACTCTCTAGTAGTTTTATGTCCTGATACTGTGGTGTCCCAAACTGCACTAAGTACTGGAGGTGAGGCCACACCAGAGTAGATTAGAGCAGGACAATCACTTCCCTCAACCAACTAGCGATGCTGGAGACTGCAGGGCTGGTCTCCAGCCTCTTGATCCCTAGTCTTTATGTATATTCAAGATTGCCCATCCCTGGCACTTGCTCTTGCTAAATTTCACATGGTCAGTGCTTGCCTAGACCTCTATTATGTCAAGCTCTCTTTGCAAGGCTTCTCTGCTCAGTCAAGTCACCAGCTCTTCCTAATTTAGCATCATCTGCAAGCTTACTGCATACTCCACTCCGTTGTCCAGAGCATTTATAAAAACTTTGAAGAGAACTAGCCTTAATATGGAATCTTGCAGAACCCCACTAGTAGCTAGTCACCAGCTTGATGTAAACTCATTTATTATAACATTTTTGGCCCAACCTGTCAGCTAATTTTTCACCCAACATGTTTTGTACTTGCCCAACTATATGCCAGATGTTTTTTCCAGAAGGATACTATGAGACATAAAATCAAAAGCTTTGATTAAAATAAACAAACAAAACACACCTACTAGCTTCCCTTGGTCAGCATGACTCCTGAAAAACAGATACATTTACCATTTTTGACAGCAGAAAGAACATAACAGGGGTCTGAGTTTCAGCAGGTCTGAGTTTATGCTTGCCAGTAAATGTATTGATTGCATGGCTAAAAAAAAAAAAATACAATCAGCAAGTCAGAGGTCATTCTTAAAAGCCTTTTTCTTAACAGAGATATGACTCTTAGTGTATCTGCTTTGGAACGTGGCTAGCTAAATGTCTCATGACAGTTATCTCCCTGGAAATAAAGAAAATGAAAATATGTACCTTAGGAAGGAATTTCACATTGCTTGGACTGCCATCTCAGAGATGTGAAGCAGCATAGATAACTTTTACATCACTGATTTCAGTTACTCTTACCAAATACACAGCCAATATCTAATTAAAAACATAATAAATGGGCAGTGAGGTACAAAATAAAATCTTAAAAACTAATTTATCTGACACTTAACTCACTGCTTTCTTTTCAAAAATGAATGTCACAGTTTAGAAACCACAATTTTAAACAGCTTTATATTTAAGTGCAATTTCACTAGTTTAATATCTCTGTAAATTGCTTTTGTAAACACAGACTATAATGACATATTATGCCATGGATCTATCTTGAAATACTGCTCTACAATGCATGGCCTCACCATGACAGGTTAATTATGAAAGCATCCCAAGAGGTTTAAGAATTAGCCGGTTGTCCTTGGTGGATTAGCAAAAGAAAATAAGTTTTCTATACATGAGAATGCACTAAATAAAAAGTGGTGTTTCAATTTTATTTTCATAAATGACAACAGGCATTCCACATAGGCACACAGTATACATTTGTGTTTTTTTTCTAGGTTTCTTTCATTATAGTGCTGTCAATCTTAAATAGCTTTAGGCAAAAAGGAGATAAAACAAACAGCTTTCATTTAAGCTTGCAGATTTCTCAGTCTGAAGCAAGAGGTAAAAGTTGCTTGTTCTGTGATTTTGTTTTTGTGCATATACATTACAAAACCCGTAAATAAATAGCAAACCAATATATCATTGTTTTTCCACTGAATATTTCCTTATTAACACTTAAATCTGAAGGCCTTCATAAACTCATTTGTGTCCTTGGTTAAGTAATAGAACTACAGAAATCTGGCCACTCATTTAGAACTATCCTAACTCTTCAGTGTGTTGGCAAGTTATCTTTTTTTTTTTTTTTTAAATCCAACAGTTGCTGGATTATAAGGGCATATAAACTCATGTATAAACTACACGTATTACTAGTAATGCTTACTGTTTCACCAGTCAGTAGTTACACAGTCCAAGGCCCTGGGGTGAATTTAAATCCTAAAATTATTTTCACACATCCTTATTTTACTTGTATGATTAGCCAAGTCAGTTTAAACACATGAAAGAAGTTTAAAATATATGGTTTGTGTCAGGGGCCGAGCACACAGCAGAATTCCTGGAAAGTATTACTGAATTTAAGGATTTTGTTTTGCCTTCTATTATAAGCGCATTATCACTCACTTCCACAGGCTTATTATTGTTGATAACTATTGCTCATCTAACAGAGTGCTGAATCATGCAGTCTTAAATAATTACTTTATATATTTATGTTCTTCTGTGTAGGATGATCTTTGATGTTAGATGAATCATGACTCTCAGCTGAAGGTGGGCAAAGCCCAGCAGAACAGCCTCTATGAAGGAAGTGTTATATCAGCCAAGCAGTATTCTTGTTTCCTTACTACGAACTCTTGTAACTCTTAAGTATTAGACAATAAGATCAGGAGAAAGTAGAAGGCACAGAAAAATAATTCTGAGATATTCCTACTCATAGAAGACTTCTTTTGGCATCAGTGATAGCTAACAAATTTAATGTGCTCTTGTTTCAAAAAAGTAACCTTTAAAGATTATATAACCGTGATATTAAAAGAGTTTACTGAACAAACAGACAAAAGAAAATCACAAGCAATCTTAAAAACTAGTAAGTTAGCTACAAATGTTTGGGTTTTTTTGTTTGTTCGGTTTTGGTTTTGTTTTGTTTTGTTTTTCAGAAACACAAGGAGTGAACGGTGGCAAACCTACATGTGCTGGTTATGCACATACAGACAAAATGCAATGATACTTGGTAATCCTAGTCTTGTTAAGTGTAACTTTTGAATAAAACAGTGCTATAGGAATTAATTTCCTGAAATCGCTAAAGTCATGGGAATTAAAAAGCTTCCTCTAATTTCAACATCAAGAGGCTTGAGTTGTATACACTGGCTTTACACATTACTTTAACTAGCACTGCAGTGAATCCGTACAGCCAAATAATTCATACCTTCATAATTCAGGAAACTTAACTACAGTCTAGGTCTTATCTGGCCCAAGAGTCCAAATGTCCAGAGGTGGACGTAAATCACTTCAGTTTCAACAAAGCCATCCACCCTGAGACTGCTGTGGACAGCTGGGCTGAAGCAAAGAACAACTGAATACAGCTATGAGGTTTGCTTCCAAGAAATCACACTTGTATTCAAAACAATGACATTAGTGTGGACACAACCCCACAACAGCAGACAGCAAAGCTAATTAATGATCCCAGTCCAAAGAAAAACTCTGCTGTAAATAAAGTACATTTAAATTATATCATTGTCATTTTGTTGTAACAAAGATTCATGATCTACAAACTAGCATCTAAAATATATGTATCTACGAACTGTCCAATGATTTTTTAAAGACTAGCAATAAAAACATTATTGAAAAATATTGCACTCTGCTCTTCACGACAAGCTATTACATAGACCAAATTTATCCAAAGCTTATGAAAAATGGAAGCATGATGTTAACTAACTACTACAGCTTCTCAGAAACACGGAACGGGTTCATAGATCAAATTCCTCAAGAAGAGGAAAAAGCCTGCCAAAAACCTCACACAGTCTCTGTGCATCATCTGCATTAGTGAGGGTGCTCCATTTACAAAGAATCAGCGGCAGGGAAAAATATGACACTCATGAAATTTAGAATCCCTTTCTAGTTCTTTTTGAATGATTTGTAGAAGCAACATTATTCACTGCTCTAAGAAAGGACAGGCACTATGTTTCCATATAAGCTACTAACAGGTAATGTGTGTTTCTATGGCTTCTGTCATGCAGCATGGAGAGGGGATGTATTAGTTTCCCATAAATACATTACTGTCAAGGTGTAAATGAAACAGAGTATCATTTATAACAGACTCGTTGACATACTCTTTAACTAGACCATTTTGAAAAAAAATTCTTTAATAAATATTCTTTAAAAAGATTAATCAGAGGCAGGTTGGATCAATACACATTTAATTATGAAACATCACTTTTCAATTTCACCTAATTATATTTCTGTATTCTGCTTCTATTATAGATATTTATACCTCTCTGGAAATTCAGAATAACAAAAAGAGAGCAGATTTACCTTCCTTAAGTTTATGGGGAGTCTGCATTGTGTAAGGATCCACATGAACCTGACTACAAGTAAAAATTAGTCTTACTTACGAGGAACGGCTAAGGGAGCTTGGGATTGTTTAGCCTGGAGAAGAGCTCAGGGGTGACTTTATCACTCTCTATAGGTGTAGTGGGTTTATGTGGCAAGGTTTTGGTAGCAGGGGGCCATAGGGATGGTTTCTGTGAGAAGGATCTAGAAGCTGCCCCATGTTTGGTAAGGGCCCCACTGCTGACCAGAGCTGAGCCAATAAGCAATGTTGTTTTGCGCCTCTATGAGAGTATATTTAAGACAGGGGAAAAAACGCTGCGCCACACAGCAGCTGGGACAGTGAAGGGAGTGAAGAACAGCCTTGCAGGCGCCAAAGTCAGTGAAGGAGGAGGGGGAGAAGTGCTCCAGGCGCCGGAGCAGAGGTCCCCTGCGGTTTGTGGTGAGGACCATGGTGAAGCAGGATGTCCCCCTGCAGCCCATGGAGTACCACGGTGGAGCAGGGTTCCACGCTGCAGCCCATGGAGGAGACCACGGTGGAGCAGGTGGACCTGCACCAATGGAGGCTGCTGCCTGTGGAAGATTCCTGCCCGAGCAGATTCTGGGCCAGACCTGTAGCCCGTGGAGAGGAGACCACGCAGGAGCAGGTGACCTGGCAGGAGCTGCTGCCCGTGGGGGAGCCAGTTTGGAGCAGTTTTCTCCTGAGGGATGGACCCTATGGTACAGACCCATATCTGGAGTAGTTCTGGAAGAGCTGCTGCCTGTGGGAAGCCCACGCCGGATCAGTTCATCAAGGACTGCATCCCGTGGGTGGGACCCCACAGCACAGGAGACGAGAGTGACCGAGAAGGAGCGGCAGAGAAGAAGTGCTGTAGACTGACCATAACCCCCATTCCCCCGTTCCCCTGCGCCAGTCGGGGGGAGGAGGTGGAAGAGGGTGGATGGGGGGGGAAGGTGCTTTTGGTTTCTTTCCTTTGTTTCTCACTTCTCTAGCTTGTTAGTAACAAGCAATAAATCTTACTATCTCCCTATGCCGAGTCTGTTTTGCCCGTTACCATAATTACTGCGTGATCTACTTGTCCTTACCTCAACCTCTGAGCCCTTTTCATCGTATTTTCTCCCCGTTCCTCTTTGAGGAGGGGGAGTGAAGGAGCGGCTGGGGTGGAGCTCAGCTGCCCACCTGAGTAAAACCACCACAATAGGTACTTTAAAGGAGGCTGTAGCGAGGTGGAGATTGATCTATTCTCCCATGTGTCTGGTGCTAGGATGAGGGGGAATGGGCTAGAGTTGCACCAGGAAAGGTTGAGTTTGGATATTAGGAAAAACTTCTTTACTGAAAGGATTGTTGGAATGGGCTGCCAAGGGAAGTGGTGGATGCATCATCCCTGGAAGTCTTTAAAAGACGTTTAGATGTAGAGCTTAGTGATATGGTTAAGAGGAGCACTTGTTAGTGTTAGGTCAGAGGTTGGAGTAGGTGATCTTGGAGGTCTCTTCCAACATAGATGATTCTGTTATACTTAAAATCAAATTTTGATGAAATATACACATGCATCTGATATATTTGATCCTGATCCTACTGAGAAGCCCAGACATTTCAGACAATAGAAAGGTATATAGCATTGATAGTTTTCAACACATTTGCATTGTCTTTACTTTAAAAGTAGATTTATAAAAATTTCTTCCATTACCTAGAATCATAGAAAATCCCAAGTTGGAAGGGACCCATACGGATCATTGAGTCCAAATTACCTGTAATTTTAATTAACAGAAACATACAAAATTATAGAAATTATTAAGAACAAAATACAATATATTTTCATATCAAACCAAACTAAGCAAGTATTTTACTATCAAGGTAAATTCATTGTATTTTACTGATGAGGAAACTGAGAAAAAAGTATACTAATATTGTAGTTCTCCAAGGTGACAAGAACTTAAAATTAAGAGCAGCAGATGAATGTTAACACTAAAAAATTGTTACAGAAGGCATGACTTAGGCTAAAATAGAGGTTACAACTAAATATAGAGGGAACAACTAAATCTCAGCTTCTGCATATCAGGCTTCCAGGTAAAAATCCTAACAGTCTAACTTAAATCAGAAACAAAACTTTCACCTTGTACAAAGTATGCAGTAAAATGACTGTTCTCTCACTGCAGGAAAAGGAAAAAAAAAGAATGAATTATCATTGCAAGACTGCCAGAAACTGTATATTTTACTTTGTTCTGTGATTTATCTCTCATTTCCAATTCAGCTCAAAACACAATGATGCTGACTAATGGCCTGAAACACAGCAGGTGACTGCATAAATTGAGATAGTTAGCTTTACGACAAAACTACTAAATTCAACTTTTAACCCTAAGTGATGTTTGTAACATCCCAAGATATTATCTATCCCTAGGATTAAATTAAAAAATAGATTTGATAAATCATACTAAATCATACTTCACACATAAATCACACCATCAATCACTAGAAGTAGTTCATTTGGTTAAGTATGCCCTCCTTTTGACATATGTAAGATGGTCATTCGACTTATCTGAATCTAGTTTAGATTAATACACAAAAAGAAAATGTTTTGTTATAAAACTCTTTCAACAAGGTATTATTACAATAACAGATGGAGAAGTTACTACTTTTACATGCTGTGTCTGAAATTATCAGTCAGAAATGGAGTATTACATCAAGGAAAAATTACTTAGCGGGGTTTGGCCTTGCTTCTGTAATACTCTTTAAACTTCTCCTATTGTATTTAAAATGACCTTAAAACATTTTAGAATACTACATTAACAACATTAACTACAATTAATACAGAGAACAACACTAGGGCAGTCAGGAAACCTATTACTTTTATTGTGGAAAAGAAAAATACTGAAGGGGAGTACTGAAACAAGGAGTTACTAAGACTTAACACCCCACTTTGCTCTATTGTCTCAATTTACTGTGGTGAATTTCAGGTTATCAAAAAGAAAACAAACAGCTCTTGTCTGTCACATGTTAAAAGGCTGTATATGAGGCAGAAGAATATTTGCAACCATGCAAAGCAGTGTATATACTACATGCCCTGAAGGAGCATATTATAGAGAAAGGTGAAACCACAACATAACAAACACATCCAGACATTCATCACCTTTCTTCAATATCCACATGTTAATGACTCACATTTTTAAAACCACAGGCATGGTTAACTCCTTTTAAATGAGCTTCAGAGGTCAATACCTCACTTACTGATGTCTCTTGAATTTTTATCCAACAGTGAAAAGTGGAAAGCCAGCATACTTAATGCTGAATCAAAATACTTGCTCATCATAAAAACACACAATTATCACAAATTTGAATGAATTATGTGCAGATTTACAGGCTATGGATTGTTGTGTCACATCAGACTCAAATGACTGGATCACAGTCTTATAGTTCTTACATCATCACCTCATTTGAATAGGACTAGCCCATCCTGTACAGTTTCCAAAGAACTTACAAAGCAACCAGTTAGTTTTCTGTTTTTTGTTTGTTTGTTTTGTTTTGTTTTCCTCATTCTGTGTAGGGAAAGGAAGAAATGGAATTCATACCTCTACATAAACACCTTATTTATTGATGTCTTTCTTGTAGAGAAGGTTTATCCTTACACAAAAATATCCACACACCAAACTAAGAAGTAATCTTCCATTCAGCCATTGCAGGCTGAACAATATATTATCATCTCATACTAAGATATTTGTCACTATATTGAAAATATTAGTGGTTTAAATTTTATATTTTTTTTTTTTAACCATCAGTCTGGTTATACACATTCTAGATAGGTAATTTTCTGCCTGTATTTTCAAATGCGTATTTTGTACTCATTTGTATGAAGTCTGCATGCTCACCATCTCACTGGGTGTATGAATGTTTTATGGGAATACATCTCAGTGCAGGAGGCACAGAAATTAATTTACACACTCAAAGTGCTGCAGCTTTAGCTTTCTGAATCCCTCAATGGAGTATATTTTTTTGAAAGGTAAAAAAGAAGTCATATCTGACAGAAGACTTTTTTCTTATTAGGAAACAAAAGCTATTTGCTGTCCAACTTAGTTTTGCAACAAGTATTTTGATGATTTATTGTGTTATTACTTGCTATATTTTTTGAAGCTGTGAGGTGAATGATCTGGAAGTTATTTCCCTTTATTTAATTGCCAAAGTATACCTGCAGCATGTTAGCCTTTGGAATCCTTATTTGTTTCTATTTGATTTCTATTTTTGAAGTCTTTCATGGAAATTTAGTTTCCTAAAGGAGAAAAAAAATGGAATGAGAGGGAACACCACTAGACTAGAGAACTTTAATCTCTAGACTGCAGAACTGTTTGCAGTAATAAAACCATGAGCTTTGCATATTTTGAAAACCTCACGTGACAGTTCAAAAGTTTCTGTGTAAGATCTTAGTATCTCTAAGATCATTATTTACTTGTATGCCTTAATTAAAATCAGATTCCTCTTATTCCTTCTGCTATATTCAATTTCAAGCTGCCACATACATGTAGGGGAACTTTGTTCTCTTGAGAAAAATACACCTCACACTACACCTCAACTAGTTCTGTAGATCCCTGACAGAACAGAAAATGAAGTTTTAAAAGTCCCAGTCAATTCTGACTTTCTTCTTTTCTTAATACTGTGAAATATCATCACAGATAGCATTGCATAGGCCTTTGGTTATTCCCTCTTAAATTACCACTACTAAAATAACAGGGGGGCCAAAAATGTAATCTTTTAGGGTTACTGTGGTGAACTTTTTGAAATTAGCAGCAACAGTCCTTATCTTCTCTGAATTTAGGTTGCAAAAATTAACTGAGCATCCATGTCCACACATGGAGATACCTCAATTTCTTATTGAGATACTTTTACCTGTAGTCTTGTATGCAGTATTTTATGTCTATTAAGTATCTTACAAAAATTAACTTTTTTCAATGCAAAATTCTCTGCCAGTTATAGAAGTGAAAAACAGCTTAGAAGTCTGCATGATTAGGATTATATGAATTAGTAAGGAACACAGAATCAGGCTGAAAGGAAATCACGGTCTCCATGGCATATGGTTATACTTGATATATTTATTAAAATGTTATTAACCAATTGTTTACTATTCAAATCCAGTGCTGGAACCTACTGAACGTACTGTGAATTCAGGTTTCACATTATAGCCTATACCTATATATTGCTAAATTCTCTTTATCAAAATCAGTTTCTAAAAATAATTCAGGATTGTAAGAGGTTTTTCATGAACTGGCTTGAATTCTAGGTAAGAATACCAGAAGTTCTTATCAAGTTTAGCATCACAGAAATATTTTTCTGATACTCTAATGTTTTACTACATGAATTTATGAATTTAAACTAGTCAAGCATTAAAATTGATTTTTAACAGAGAACTGACAGAGACTTTCAGCATAACTGGATCTACCTGCCTTTTTTTTTTTTTTTTTTCTGAAAATAAGCAAAAATCCAGTGGAAATTATTTTGTGTCAAAGAACATGACAGAGAACCAAATGAACATCATGATGAACATCACATTCATCAGCATTCTGATTAGAGTTGCCTCTGGAAAGATATAGTAGGCATGCCACAACTGTAAAAGCAAACCGCATACTTTGAAGGTTGTTGTTTTTAATTCTTCTGGGGCTTTGAGAGACCAGCCCAAAGAACTTACAAGCTTTTCTGTAGAAATATGCTGAGGAACAGCTATTTACTTGACAAGGTCTCCACACCTAAAACATCTCTATTGTTTCTGATCAGGTAATCACTGAATTAAAGTCAGCTGGAGAGGCTAACTAGTACTGCAAAGAAGACAGCAAGCAGCCATTGCATGTGGTACACGTGAACATGATTCACACCTGTACTGTTTTTCAAGGGAGAGGACAAGCCATTTGGTATATTCTACTGCAGAAGTCTATACCAGCCCTGAAATTAGAACTACTCCTTCATAAATTAGAAGTGTCATCTGAGAGTAGTCTGGAACCTCTGTTTTCATAATACAAATGACTTGGATAAATCAGTGTGCCCTTATTAAACACATTAGCTGTCCAAACTACTCATTCTGCTAATAAAATGAAGGTTATGCTAATTTATTTGGTAAAAAGGGATTCAAATAAAGTAATGACAGAATTACACAGGCTGAATCCTGTTAAGCAGGAATTCCTCCATCATATGAAACACTGTAACTGACAACAGAGGTGCTGAAATTCGTTCTGTACCTAGGGCATTACTTTTAGAAATGAATTCCTACAGAGAATATAATAGGCTGGATCGTCTTTTTCTTTTTTTTTTTTTTTTCCTAATGTTTCTAAGCTCATGCAAAACTTCCATGTCTTAACTCTGTACTTGTATTTTAAATCTGTATTTGTTTTCTTTCATTAAACAACTTGCTTTTAATATTGGTGTTGGTTTTCTTTATTTGTTTGTTTCAGTGCATAGGTGATTTCATCTACTGTAAGGCTAGATTATGGTGAAAATTTCCGAACATTCTTCATTAAATTAAAATACTCCTTGGTTTAGATCAGATTTTCATTATTTTCTTGGATCTACAGAAAAAAAAAAAAAAAAAAAAAAAAAAAAAAAAAAAAAAAAAAAAAAAAAAACAGAAAATCAGAAATCATGTCTTTTCCACAAATACTCATAAATGAAACACCAGTGCAGTTTGATGCACTAGTAAACTACTGGCTTCATTTATACTGAGATGATTTAAAAGCTGTGAATTTTGGTTTCACTCAAGTAAACTATTCATTAAATCAAATAGTTTTAACTAAGCTTCCCTAAACCTCTGAGGTTAAACACTCTAGAAATCACAAGTTACCTATGATCATATCCCAATGAACAGCTCTTAACATTTCACTTTGAACACTAATTTAATTATTAATTATTGCCTTTTATCTTAGACTCTTTCTTCCAGAAGTACCAATGAATATGCTTGTATGTATCCATGATTCTTTTTCTTATTATTAGAGAAAACACTTTGAAATTAAGAGACCTGCCAGACTGAGTGTTTGATGAAAGTCCTGGCATGTATTTAACCAGCAGGCTACTCATTGCTAGGCACTCGCGTAATAGGACAACTTTAAGCACCCCATTATCTTTACTGTGCAGTGCAACAATTCTAAGACAACTACCAGGTATCATTTTAGTCATGCCAATACATATTGACAAATTATTTCTCAACTTTTCTACTGGACACATTGCTTTCAGGAAAGCAGGATGCTTGATGTTTTAATCAGCAGTGAACTAACACCTCTGAGCTTTGCCAAGCAATGACCCAAATACAGAGACAATGACTGCTGACACTGTTATGCTCTGCCGTGCCAATTTTTACCTTCTTCACTTCTTGCTGTGCCTTCCAGACCATGTCATTAAGAAACAGAAAGAGTGGAAAGGAAGTAGTAATAACAGAAAAAGCCATACAAGACATTGACACTGTTTATTGACCTGGTAAGACATGTAAAAGTGGTTTAAGAAACAACTAACATATGAAAGCACTGCACAGTTCTTATCTGAATATCCAAAATATCACATTACTAGACTCCAGAAGTAATTTTCTCTCTAATAACCCTTTTTTTCAGTAAAGACTGAAAAAGTATAAAGAAAAGATTATATGAATGTAAAGGAGAATTGGTACTGGAAGGTACTACCTGCTCAAAATTTTAGAATGACTTTTTAGAAGCACTTACTCAGAACATGCAGAAATTGCTTTCATAAGTTTCATAAGTATGTTTAAACATCATAAATCTCCAAAACCTAACATCTGTTATAATGACATAAAATAACAGATATATATTTTTTTTTAAGCTTCACTTTTATTTCAGGATGTCATCTCTACAAAACTATAGAAGGGGGGTCACTTCTCCCCTTCTGTATTCACCTTTCCTTTGGCCTGTTTCTGGATAGGTGAAACCATCAGTAGACTCCCAACTACTGTACTTAATTTTGTGAGATACATGGTTGCCTCTTTTGTGTGGCATTAACAAACACAATTATTCATAAATCTTTAAATAAAAATACAATTTTCTTCTTACTAACCTTATTGCAATTTTGGTATGTTGATCCATTCTTTATGATTATACACACAATATGTACTATCTGGGTTTTACTCCTGTTGCAAGTGCTCTTTTAAGTTTATTAATGAGCAGAAATATTCCAATGTTCAGAATTCGTATCATAGACAAATATTAGGAACTGGTGTTTTGTTTTGTTTTGAAGTCATACCAATCTCATTAAATAAGAATTATTTATTTTTTCCTCCAAAAGGTTACTTTTAGCCATGTGATTTACTCTTTCCTTGGAGGGAGGAGCACATAGCTAACTGCTTGCTCACCTCCTTTACAGCAAAGAGCCTCAACAACTAAGGGAAAACATTTTTACAAAAGAGGAGATATTAGAGACTAACCATTATACTGAAGGAGAGCTACAGACTGAAGATGCAAATGAAGACAAATCTAACTACAAAATGGTTAGATATCCCACGTCAAGATAGGAAAGATCAGATTACTGAACAGATCAACTTATGGAAAATTGTTACAAAAAAAAAAAAAAAAGACATAGCTATAAATAACCAGTGTGATAGCGTTGGAGAACTAGCCTCTTATCTTCAGAAGAAAAAACATTTTCTTATCAGAAAAAGGAAGTCTCTTCTCCAGTAAGTGTTTACTACGGAACAGAGATGGATGTTGGTCTATATAGCAGGCTCAACGTGAGCCAGCAGTGTGTCCTGGCAACCAAAATGGCAAACTGCATTTTGGGGTGTGTTAAGTACAGCAATAGACACGGGTCAAAAGGTGATTCTCCTGCTAGATTTTGGATTCATGTGGCCTCACCTTGACTACAGTATGCAGTTCTGGGCCCCACAATATAAAAAGGATGTTAAAACACTTGAAAGCATTCATGGTAGTGCAACAAAGCTGGTGAAAGGGCTGTAGGGCATGCCTGATGAGGGATGGTTGAGGACACTTGGGTTGTCTTATCTGGAGAAAAGGAGGCTGAGAGTCAACCTCATTGCTCTCCGCAACTTACTGAGGAAAGGAAGCAGAGAAAGAAACTGGTCTCTTCTCCGTGGTGACCTATGACAGTGTGCAAGGGGACACCATGGGAGGTTCAGACTGGACATGAGAAAAAATTTCTTTACCATGAGGGTGGTCAAATACTGGAACAGGCTTCCTAGATGGTCAATGCCCTTATCCTGTCAGTGTTCAAGAGGCATTTGGACAATGCCTCAATAATATCCTTTAATGTTTGGTTAGCCCTGAAGTGGTCAGGCAGTTGGACTCTTTGAATGTTCCTTCCAAATTAACTATTCTATTCTATATAACATGGAGTGACATTACTGACAGAGAGGATATAAAAATCAACCCCCTACTGTATTCTGTAGCCTACTGCTCTTAAAAAACAGTGAGAGCATTTTAAGGATGCTGCAGAAACTGAAGCGAACAGTGGAACCTCATCACAAGATTTCACATGACTATGACTCTTTCCTAAGGAAACACAGGAATAAAGACAGGGCAAGAAGGGGACTGGACAGCCAAAGGCTTCTTCCAACCTAAATTATTTTATGATTTATGACAGGACCAACCATCCATGTCTTCTGCATCAAGTACTTACACATTAAAGGAATGATATCAAAGGCAAACTGATGGATGCACTAATCTCTGAAGAAGAAATGGTTCTGTATCATAGATTTATGGATGAGAGTCAGCTTGGACTGGCTGTATATAAAGGCAAGTAATCCACATTCAGAACTGACCTACTGAAGTAGAATTTAAAATCAAGTACAATAGTAATCAATGGCAATAGAGAAAACAAGATTATAACTGTTTAAGAATAGGCAATGCAGCAAAATCTGGATCAAGGAACTATGATTCAGAAATGGCAATGAAATTAAAGGTAGATTAAAAATATCATCTATTGCAACTACAATCTGATGGGAAAATTCTTGGAACTGTATTCACTAACACCAGCAGCAATAAGCAACAACATCACTCCAAACAATGTATGCGTAACATTTCAAAATGTCACCCCCTTTATTGTTATCAGACAAGTAGGAAGAGTCAGGTAGAGGAATAAGTGCCTCAATATGTTTCTGAAAAGGCTCTGCCTGAAAATGAGTGGACAGTTTCAATAATGGGTAAGGAATGGAGTTGATAGTGTACTACCAGAGGAAACTAACATCAGGAAGAAATACAGCCAACTTCAGAATTTTGTGTTCTTGCTATTTTTAAGGCAACCATTCCTAATTGAACATCCAAAATATTTCAATGCTAACAAAATTAAAGCAGCACAACTCAGAAAGTGAATAAAGTTTTATACATATATATGTATAAAAATTCACAGTCCTATTAAAACTACTTTTAATCATAGAACAATGTGATTAAACACATTAGATACCCTACAGAAAACCAGATACCAAGTGGAAATCAGAGCTGCATGGTATGAACACATACCCCAAGTTTAATCTCATTTAAAATTCAAGCATGAACGAAACAGTATAGAAGCTAATACAAAACTTTCTCTAATAACTCTTTCATGTATATCCCACTCAATGACATTTTGGGTAAGATTTCTAAGAAATTCATGCAAAATTAGTTTGAAGGAGAACTAGATGTCTTCAGACCTTGTATCTTAATTTGCTTGACATTTTCACTCTATTGGTTTAACTAACAGAATAAGTTGAATCCTTATTTCATCTCAAATGTATGCCCACATCAACAGAAATGCTTCTTGGTCTTCTAAATTAATTTCAGAACTTATTGCAGTAGCTGAAACAATATATTCCATTCACCATTATTATCACGTTCACAGTTGTGGATTTAATATGACAAAGGAGGGAATGCCCATTTTAATATGTTCTTTATCAGCTGTTTGAGCTGTGTATTTTCCCCATGTCATGAACCATGTTTAGGTGAAGAAACACGAAAAACAGTAAATTATCTTTTCATGAAGAAGACCTACACATCTCCACTTCAAGACTTATCCCACAAAATCAGTGTGTGCAGTCATGAGTAGATATATATACCTGACTTACTTTCAAATGGCTCAGATCATTCACATGAGATTCAGTAACCCATGGACAGATACACTTGTAAGAATTCAGTCACAGTGTACAGCACAGACCTAATTTCCTGTCTTTAAACAGGCATCTGAAGAGCTACCTGAATGTGTGAATTCATTATCATTAAAAAATAACTGTTAATAACAAAGTTCTGACTCTTCTCTATCAAAAGGGATAAGGCACTGATTTTCACTGTGAATTTCTTCGGAACAGTTGCCCACGTGCTAAGTAAACTCTATATATGCCATTTTTAAGGCTTCTCAGCATTGTTAGTATAGCCTGCCTCTCAAATGCAGCAAATGGCATATATTAAACCAAACATCAACATAAGTGGTTTCAGGCTCTCCTCTTGAAACAGGAGAAAGAGGCTAGAAAAGGAATTGATAGTGATAGAAACATTAAAAAAAATTTTGAGTTGTTGGAATCTTCAATTCTCCAAAAAAATCACAGAAGCTATTCTTACTCGTACCACCTGAATCCCAAACCTGCTTACATAAACAATTCACAACTAGCTAAATAAACTGTTTGAAAGTAGTAATTTTATTTCCCACCTAACCAAAGGAGTATTATTATGGCAATCTAAAATTATTCAGTACAAAGCAAGTAAATTAGCATTATTTAAGGAAGAACATACACATAGAGATACTACTTGACAAAAAAAAAAAAAAAAGGGAACTAAAGTAAATCTAAAGTAAATACTGTATGAATAAAGAATGCTCAGGAAGCATCACTCTGAGCTGGTACAATTTCAACAGCACATTTCTAAGGAAGTCCAGACTCTCCTAGCACAAATTACAGTACACTAACACTGAGCTTTCAGATAGTTAATCACTGAAGTCTCATTTGTGCAGTAGGTAATGAGGTACATGACAATGTATTTTTGTTGCTTAGTGATTTTTTTCTTTCTCCCCATTTGTTATTATATTGGTTTTCACCAATTCTTCTCCCCGCCCTGATTCTGTTTTATCAAACATGATTTTAATTAATGATAGACGTGATGCAGAAAATAGAGCAAACATTTGTGCTAGAACTATATTCCATCACAAGATACATTTTAGAATGTAACTTTTCACAAAACTCGGTTGTTTTTAGATGGAAGTTCATTTTGGAGATGAAAAGCAAAATATATTCTGACAATGTCAAAAGTTTTCTGCTTCCAAGTGACTTCCCCTTTCAAACTCTGTTTGTACTATGCTATATTATAATGGCACACATGAAAACGGGACAATGAAATGGAAGCCAAGTACAAAATATTTTGGACCAACTGCTATTGGTTCATTTTTAGATTTCCTCTGGAAAGTAACAAGCTGAAGAAGTCTGGTTTCACCTGGAACAAAACCAGAACTCTAAGTATGTCATAACTCAGAACACACTGCTTTACAGCATTATTGGATGGTACAACTGAATCCAAAACCGAAGCATCGGACATTGTCTCAGAGAGCATTCATTCCCATTCAGTCTAAAGAAGCCCAGGTCTAGAAAGAAGAAGCAAGAGAACTTCCTTCTTGAGTCTCTATGCAAACAGTGATTTAAAGATTTGAATTTGTTTTGACGTCCATTTTGTAAAGAAAGAAGCAATAATGCATTTTTATTACAAGTGTTAAAAACAAAACACAGTACCTTGCTCTTTCACAGCACCTATATTACTAGACATCACATTTGAGAATATGGTCGTCAACATCATATCCTCAACATGAATTACACAACTAACTTAGCGATTTAAACTGCAAAAGTGAATGACTGTCTATTTTCCAATAGTACTGCTCTTAATTATTCTGAAACAAAGATGTGTCACTTTATTTCAGGGGTAATGCAGCACAGTATATCACCTTAATTTATTACTTCCTCATTTTATATGTATACAAATGTACAATGTAGTGATGTCAAACACTGTTTATTCTTAATTATCAAGAAGAATTCCATACATAAGCACACCTGTTAGAATCAAAAATTCTTTCCTTCTTTATTTTTTTCTTCTAAGGCCCCTCTGCTTTTGCAGTGCTTTTTTTTTTTTTTTTTTTTTTTTTTTTTAGGCATGTGGAAAAGACATTCAGGTTATGTTCATTCATCATGGTTTTGGGATTTCCATCTAAACCATCTAGTTGGAATCTTCAGAAAAAGTTTAAACTGAAATTCACTTCTTTTCCCTCTTTCTAACTTTCATATTATCCATTAAATCTATTAGACTTTCCAAGGCTGACAGCTCTATGGCAGACCATAGAAAAACATTAAAAATATTCCAAACTATTGCTGGATCTCCAGATTTTGTAATTTTGACCTGCAGTTATCAAAGCTCTAATGGTGAGGAATATTTTAAGTATCTTAAAGTTACTATGTGTTTTTTTTTTTTGGTTTGTTTGTTTTTCCACTCAGCTATAGCAAAAGCTCCTGGAAAGGCAATCATGACACAAAAATTTGCTTCATGCCAGCTTTTAAAAAATTACTAAATATATCCTTATTAGATTAATTGATTTGACTTATTCTTCATTATATTCCAAAAACATCTACTGATTAAGGCAATGCTCCTTAGGAAGTGACCATATAAAGGTACAGTACTCAATTTATCTAATGCACAGGACCTGGCATGTCCTGCTCTAGCAGAATGAACTGGTATCACCAAAAGGTGGAGAACCATTGTTACCATAGGACAAACATTTAATGTAAGACTGAGCCAGCTCAGAGGTGTTTTTGTGTTGAAAATATAGTACTACCTTCATATCCATTAGTCCCACAGAAGGCTTGAGCTGTTTCAATAAGGTTGTTGTCTATACTAGGTAATGGTGTAAAGAAATATGGTCGATGTCACTCCCAGCCTCAGAGGGCTTAAATTCTGGGTAGTAAAAAGAGTTAATGTAGAAAAAAGAAAATGCTATCACAAAAGCTTTACAGAGGAAAAGTGTGTAGCTCTAGGCACACAGGACACCAGCAGCAAATCTCAGTTCTGCATCCTAAATCTTTGTGCAGTGGTTCCACGGCTCCCAGATGATACTTTGGTCCCAGTTTTGACATTGGTTTAAGTCAATCCAATTTTTTTATGCTATCCATAAAAATGCTCAAATGAACAAGACCTAAAAACAAATTGGTTAAAAAATGCATCTTTTTCATTTGGATCAGATCCTTGCTGCTGCTACCTATATACTAAAGACTTCTGGAAAACTGAGAATGTACTTGTCACTAAATAAGAGACCTTAGTTCTGATAAATTCGGTTGGCTTGGATTGAACAGAAAACCATGCCCTGAGGACTGCTTACAAGGGAACTGAATGAGAATAATGTTTACCTCATACTGGCTCAATTCATCCAGGATGAAATGGATCAGGGTGCATTTATATCTTACTTCTCAACTTTCTCCTCTCATTGTGTTCTATTTTGAAGGATACCTGTTTTTTTGTTTGTTTGTTTGTTTGTTGTTTTGTTTGCTTGTTTGTTTTTTACTGCAGGAAGTAGCGTGGTATCCCTAGGGAAGATGATGCTTGCTACATAAGTGAATGTATAAAATTTAGCCAAGTGAAGTCTTTGAAATGTTCTGGGACTGATACTAAATCTCTCAGGAAAAACTTCCTCTAAGATATTTGGTAGAATCTTAATATTAGTTTATTTTCCAGTCTCTGCAAAAGCATATTTGATTTCTGCAATTGCACAATACACAAATGAAAGAACAAGGACAGGGGGGCAGATACGGTGTAGAGTGGCAAGTTGGCAGTTTCAAGAATCAAAGTTACACAAAGAACAGCACTTACAAAGCTTCATCTTAGAAATGGGCAAACATTTTTGCCCCTTTCTTCACTAAGAAGTAAATTACTGGTCAAACATCTCTCTAGTGTATCTAATACAGTAATGCTATGTCAAAATAAAACACTTTTCTTAGCTTCAACATTGAACACTCGAAGTCCTGGCAGCAATAGGTCTCTGCTCTGAGAATGGGGTTTACATAGTCCCCTCTTGGGATGTTCTATGTCAGTCCTTAAGATCTAAAGATCTAAACCAGGTGTTTATCTGCCTCTCATGTAACTCAGACTCCTGATTTGTGACTTAGAAACCTTTGCAAACCAAGTGCCAATAGTCTTCGTGGCTGGTACTTTACCTAACTCTGCAGTAAAAATCAGAAGCAGAGAGAACAGTAAAGCTAATGGGAGGACTGACTGCAGATGAACAGTGGCAAGGAAGATAACAGGAACAGAAAGACTGTTGGGCGTAACCTACTTAAAACATTATCCAGGCAATACCATATGGAAAAAAAAAATGAAATTTACCTCCAAACATACATCAGTGTGACAGCAGGCTGTTTCATCATGCAATTAGTATGTTCTGAGCAGAGAAAAATCTTAGGAGCAAAATGGTCGGCAGACAGTATCGCCAATAATCTTTGCTTTGCAACCTGAGTAGACTAATTCGTCTAAATATTTCCACATTTCCTTGGCTTTTCACACATTCATTGATTTCAACTGCACTTACCTAGCAGACACACTTCTCCCTCACTACCCAGAATACAATGACAGCACCATTACTGAGCATCTCTTAAAACATTTAAGTAATCCACTGGTTTCCCAGAGATGGTGCCTTAATGGTAAAGACAGAGATAAATGATTATCCTTCACCTGGATGTCCTTCTGAAACTACAGCTATCACCCCCTGCCCACCACTCCCCTCCTTCTCCTTCTTCTTCAGCCTTTCTTCCTAACATTTCCAGCACAAACTCCTCATCATATGGACCATTACAATTCTGGCATGACATAAACTTTGAATAATTTCATGACAAACCTTAAGTCCTGATGACCATCCCTTCTAAAAATCTCTTGAGCAAATTTGTATCTGTTTAGTGTGGTGGTTTTTTTCATACTTCAAAAGGCAAATGACATAAATATGGTTGGAAAATACCTTTCTGAAGCAAAAATATGTTTTGTTTAAACAAGATTGAAACAAAATGCTATGGCTATGTGAGACACAGAGTCAAAACTATCAACTGAGTACAGCCCAAAATGTGTTTGGGGCAAATACATTTTCTTCCCCTGATTTTTATTCCCCTGAGAAATTTTGTTCAAACAAAAAATAAAATAATTGGCATATAATGTTTTAAGGAAACATATTTCTGCACAATTATTCTAAAGATTCCTTAGAATTAACACTGAAAAATGATTTGAAATCTACTTCTAGCCATACAACACAGAGTTCTTACATCCTACTTGGTTTTCTTTATTAGTTGTTAAGCCATCTTGACAGAACAAAAAAAAATGATTAAGTGTGCATAATATTACATGAAGTTTTATACTTGTAAGTCTTTTTTTTTTTTTTGGCTCACAGAGATCACACCATCATCACTAAGAGAAACTGATCTAAACGAAGATGAATCATTTCCCATCAAATGAGAATCCAGTCCTACTTTGTTTATTTACTTATTTTTTACCTGTAACACATTTTGCTTCCCTGGGCAGAAATAACAAATCAGTCATTTTCACCAGCTGGCATGCTTCATATTGAATCGGAAATTGTACCAAAGAAAGAATATAGTTCAACTGTCATGACAGTTTTCAAACCAGTTTTCCTTGCAGACATCTATGGAATGGAGAATGGATTCTTTTCGAATCCACTTTTTGTGGTAACAGCAAGATTTTATCCTGCTGTTCAGAAATTGTGTTGTAAAATAAAAAGCATTTCAAACAACACCTTGGTAAAAAAAAAAAAAATCCTTTGAAAACAAGATGCTGGACAGACGCTTTTACTGTGCTTAGTAACAAAAATATTCAGTTACAAAACTGTATTTTGTATTAATATTTCTTCTTGTATGAAGAGCTATATTCCTCTTGTAAACAACAAAAAAGTGATAAGCTCAAGAAAAGCTTGCAATCATAACACAGTTTGGGAAACATTATAATGATAAGGAGTATTCTGAAGCCTAGAAGTATCATGGAATGGGGCTTAAATGTAAACAAAAGACAAAGAACAAAAATTAATCCATGACCTATATGACTTAAAGTTCGAGGAAGAGCCGAAAAGCAAGCAAAACCCCATTACTCCATGATTAAACATTTTCTGATGTTAAGTGCTTTTCTGGTGATAATATTAATCAGTTCTCATTTTTAATCAAAGCCAGAATGCTCTTAGTACAGTGGTGTAAACCTGAGTCAAATGGAGTAAAAAAGAAAAAAATAATAAAGGTGAATTCAACACTTGCTTATAAAATGCAGTACTGTTTATTTATACCTCCGTTTAGGTACATATTCAGCATTCTGATTTACCTTCCAGGAACTTCCTTCAGCAATTATTAGATATTTCTTTTTTCCATCAGAATCAATAGAGCTGAGGTAAACCACTCTCAAGCTAGGAGTGGTTTGTGGAATTGTTTTTATTGTGCCTGTTCAGGAAACTTGCAATTTTTTTTTCAACCTGATGTCCTTGTGAGGGTAACTGCTGAAAAGCAAAAAAGTAAAAGAAATCCATGGCTATACCTATTCTTCAATAAAATTTTGTGTTTCCATTTTTCTTTTATGGTAACAGAAGCTGTAAGGAATCTGTTATGACAGAAGCAAGACCAAAAAAAATCTTCATGTTCCTAAAATTAAAATGAAACTTCTCCAAGAAGTGCTGAATTTCTTAACAAAAATAAGAGAATGTTCTGTATGAATATGCACAGATGTGTCTCCTGAAAACTCTAACTTCTGCTGTACCATATTCAAGAGAATAGTGCTTAAAGAAGGTCTGGATTATTCTCTGTTACTTAAGATTAAGTGGTCTAACGTTCATTTCAGAAACAAGAAACGCTCTTCTTCAAGCCCCATTTAATTGTTTTCACTGTGAGTTAATCTGTAGGTGCTGACTTTACATACCTACTATTCTATGGTTGGTTTGTACATGTTATTTCAGAGAAAAAGACCCACAGACTAAATATTTGTGGAAATCTGCCTGCTCCTTTTAGAGGGTCTCCTTTTCCTAAAATGTGCTTAGAAAGAGTATTTTGGATCCTAACTCTACAACATTTGGCATCTTTGAAACCACCATCTTTCAAAGGGTCTGTCATGGAATTGTATGGTTTCCTCCTACCACAAAAATACTCTGAAAAGTCAACAAAGGATTGTGCATACTATGGCACAGGCCTTTCCAGAAATGGGTACTGCAAATAAATCCTCTTATGAAGTTCACCACAAAATGTCTGAGATTCAGCTGTAATTATGCATCTGTGGAGATGAGCTGAATACAGTACACTCAAAAGTACTCAGGGAGTTGAGTACATTATACAAGAACAAAAAAACAGTGTAACACAGTAACATTATGCTTATTATTACAATTCAGCCTTATTATTATCAGCTTATTATTACAATTCAACTGAGAGAATTCAGTGAGGCCTTTGATATATATAAAGCACACCTTCATTTAATGGAGCAATTTATGTCACACATTAGACACACATTTATCAAGTTTGAAATTCCAGTTTATTGTGCAATATTTACTAAATTTAGGGTATTGGAGAAGTTATCAGATGACTCTATGATACCCACAAGTGTTCTTTCAGTGTTGTATCAAGCTATTTTCCATTTTATATGGTTCATTATTAAAAATATTTGTTTATCTTAGTTAACAAAGCTGCAGGAATTTCTATTGCGTGTGAATACATATTCTATAATGCAGTAGCAGCCATAGCAGCTTTGAAGATTTGCACAATGCATTTGAAAAGAGATTTTGCCATAAGCACTGTTCATAGAATACTGAAAAATATTTTTAGTTTACATATAAAAGAGGTGTTCTATATATGATATTCATGACTGAAATTGATAATCTCTACATATATGTATATATTCTACTGTCATATAAAGAATGGCCCTAAATTACCACTGTGACTGTAACACTAATTTCACTGTAAAGTGTTTCATACCCATGCGTATATGCTGAACTGCAACTTTTTATTTTTTGCTTTTAGATTCAAGTATCGATTATGAAAAAAGTGACTAGCTTTCAGTCGTTCTGAAGTACTAATTAGGAAATAACTGAGAATTCCCACGACCGCCTATGAACTTTTAAATAAAACACTAATATATGTTTTTGTCAAAATAATCAAATCACTACTTCATCAAACAGCAAATGAAGTGGCAATTTGTAAAACAACTGTTTTAAGCTTTTACATTTTTGTTTTTATTTTTTAAAACAATCTAGTGTTTTATTTACTAAAAACAGCTTCTCAGCTTGAAGAACTTTTCTACAAGGAACTGAAAGCAAACTCATTCTCCTGCCACAGCACAGTATAAAATGTGTGCCTGTTCTTTTACAACTACAGCTGATAGCAAGGCAATAAGGGAACTCAGGGAAGGAGTCTGAGTTTGACTCTTGAGTCAAGTAGAGACAGAACAGCCTTAGGCATAACAATGTTTTCCTGTGTTAGTAAAATCACTTTCCCAGCACTAAAAGAAAATGACTCATTTTAAGGCTTTTTGTTGTTACAGTGCAGTCTATATGACAGTTTCTTGGATAATGATAATTTGGTCACAGTTCATTCAGTCTCTCTCAAGATATTCACCAATTCGGTGAACTATATCCAGAAATGAATACAGAATGAGCTTTGGATTCCAAGCACTGATGAGACACACTTGTAATAAGGCTGCTATCTCACAAGCTGGTGAACAACTGGCTTCCTCACTATAATATATGCACAGTCTACAAGTGTAATGCTTTAAACAAAACAGCTCCACTCAAAAATCAGTCATGAGTTTACTGTTAGCAAAAACACCAGGTGATAAAAGAAGTATTCCCGTCCTGATGCGTCTGTGTCAACCATTTGGTTGCTGCATGAAGATGTGAGCAATAGTCTCAATATCCAGGGCAAATAATTCTTCAACCTTTCTTCAGATCCTTTCGGTCTGAAGCTAGCACCACAGCTGCCTCATCTTGCACTTTACTTTAACCTGAAACTGGTCATTAAAAGCATACATAAACTGACGTCCTTTTGAACAGGTCATTACCATGCCAACACCATGCTCAGGCCTCCAGAACCTCACATCAAAAATAATGGATTCACCTAGAATCCATTTTTCCTAGAATCCATTTTTCCTAGAATCACAACTAGATTTTGTGATTTATTTAGCAATCCCTCAAGAACTTCCACAATTTTTCATGAATATCTTCTGCAAAAATCATTTTCACCTGTCTGTTGGGCAAATTATTACCACAAAAATCATATTTGGAGATTGTTTCAGATGATAATTTCACAATAATAACCAAATTAGATAAATACATAATGAAATATATTGTTTCATGCTCAAAAGCAATTTAAGAACAACCACTTAATTCCAGTTTCATTATAAAACACAAATATCACATTGAAAACTAATGCATGAAAGAACTTCAATTTTTTTCCCCAATGCATTTATACTTTCATCTTTCTAAAAAGATTTTCTGAGAGTATTAGACTAAATAGTGTTGTATTTTTGTGATTGAATCTGAAGGGCAAGAAAGAAAAATAAACTGATAACAAAAAGCCTTAGAGAACTCAAAGAACAGCCACTAAATCCAGTACTACAATAAGCACTTATAATAAAGGATTTCACTTAAAACGTCCCAACCTTTATACTACACAGCAGGAATGGATGGGAGTGAAATTTAATTTTCACCATAAACCAGATTGGTAAATCCTTTTTCTGCAATAAATCCAAAATAACATGCACAGTTTCAACCACCACTTTAATTCCAAGAAGTAGAATCTGAGCCATATAGAATTTAGCCAGACATCTTTAAAAGCACTTTCAGATGACAAACTCAGGAACTAGTGCCTAGCTCCTTAATCATTCAAAATTCAACAACGGCAAATGCCTACTGGCTGCTGTACAGTACAACCACCTACCCTTGAGAGAATCGCAGCACAGCGAGCTTGACGTTAGGAGATTCACAGTCAGCTTCTGGTTGAAGAATCCCTGACAGTGCTTCCAGCCAGAAGAAATGAAGAGGCTCCAGAGACAGCTTTGCTGGGGATCAAAGGCAGTTCCATTTATATGCAGCCATTAGACAAGCTTACTCTTTTACACTGTTCTTCAAACAAAGCAGAAGCCAGGCAAACCTGGAGCCTGCTGTGCCAGGGTGCAGTATCAGCAAAACAATATCAGCTTGGGACCAAAGCAGACCAACACATAAGGACTGTCAAGACTCCAATTACCCAAGTCCTACAGAACTTCACTACCATTGTATACCTAACCTTAGTGATGGACTTGGTACCTCGCATTTTGAAAAGATGCCACGTGTACAAGAGCAGTTTCTGCTTTGTTTTTTTGTTGTTTTTTTTTTTTTTTTTTTTGGCAGCACACAGCCTGAACTAGGGGAGGAGTTGTTAGGGCAGTCTTCCCACAAGAGTCATTTTAATGTGCAGTATTTAACCATACATCCTGACACCACTTCGGTGTCAGAATGGTGTTATTGCACTTTATTGTTCCTCATGCACTTGGCTGAAAGATGCATTGACAACTGAGATCATAAAAAAAAAGGGAACTACCAGCTGGAGAAGTTAGGATTACCTGGTGACATTCCTGCCAAGAAGATACACTTACGTAATCAGCAACACCAGATTTGTGGAGTATTCTTATTACAGCTTTTTTGTTTGATGCCTCCTGTTTACCAGTCCTGAAACAGACAGCCAAACAGCATGCTTTACCCCTTTCTGAACATAAACCTGTGGTTCATGGGGATTTAGCCTGCCTTGAAAATCACATTAGTCACGTTCTCCTGCCATTTGCCACAATTCCTGGAAAAATCAAACCATAAAGCCATTAACAGTTTGCTAGGTCATGTAACACAAAACAGAATGAATATTTGAAGAAAAGTAAAACATAGCAACTTACAAAGACCATAGAGCAGTGCCATCTAGTGATTGCCACCATAAATATAAAAGTTTGCACTAATACATGCTGCAAATAGAATGAATATCATCAATAACTGAGCTTCACTCTTGTCTTACTTTCTGAGGCAAAACATTTATGTAACAAGCTGTAAGGGGAATAATTACTTATATCAGGCACTTACCACTTTAAAGAGAGCTTAGCGTTTGTATTTCAAAGGAAAACGCTACAGGTAGCAGATCCAAAAGAACCTACTCATCAACTCTAACTACAAAGTGTTAGAAGAGTTAATATTTTCAGTGCTCTAAAGAATAGCGCAGAAGAAATAGCAATCAGTAATACCTCTGTTGTTACCTAGGTGGGATATAAAGATAAATTTTGAACTTGAACGGAACTACAGGAGAAAGAAGAAGCTAAACAGTTCATACACAGGCCTAAATTGTTTTCCTGACAGTTGCAGAAAATGTCGCTGTTGGTATTCTAAATGAAATACCACAAGTCTCCAGTTACAAAACCCAACCAAAAATATTCTTACGTACTGCTTTACTTGGATAAAAATTATTTTCCAAACTCACTGAATGAAGCAGGTATGTTGCTTCTTTTTATTTATCAAATATTTTCTGATCTTCATCTACTATCACATTTTTGTTTATTTCCTTTTAGAGTATAAACAACTACAAATTTGTAGTAACAGCTACAAATCACTGAAATAATATTTTGCATGTCAAATTTCAAATTTGTGCAAAAATGCTGGCAGATTTTTACACAAGTCCTTGAAATTGTTCATCAAAATAAATTTTGACATGAGTAACATGTCAATGTTACTCCTTAATGTAAATTTTGGTGAGCCTTGGTATTCTAAATCTCTCTGGTGAGTTTAAAATGTAAATAATTGTTCCAACAGAATCTCCAGAAAAGACCATACTAACATATATATTGCAGGATTACTTTCTGCAGTCTTCTGTTTGCTTTAGAAAGACTGAACATACGGTATATTTTTTTTTAGTTTGCACAACCTATGCATAACAATATAATGGTAATTTGTCCATGGGTGCAAGGGTATTGCCTACTTCTCATCAGTATTCACAATCAATATCAAATCTGAGATACAATCATACTGCATTCAATGCATTAAAAAAGTGACAGAAGAACAGAGTTTCTTTGCTAGCTGCTGAAGAAGACAAATCCATATAAACTCCTGACATATTCCAGGCACTTACTGTGTTGCCTTCCATATATTGTTAATATCTATTTAGCTTGTGAATAAACTAAATCTGTAATCTAGATTAAACATTTAAATTTAAAATCCAGTGGAAGATGACATAGATTTCTCATTCTGTTAGAGAGCCCCTACAATGATGGAGAAGTTTGAATCTCCTTTATGGAATGTCTCCTTTCTAGCTAAAAAAGAGTGTCTTTCAACTGCAGCCTACAGCAACAGTTTCCATTTTCACTTCCTAAGAGGCAACAATGAAAAACAAACAAACAAACAAGCAAAAAACTTTATTTTCATATGCACCAAATATTTGGTACAGGTCCACTAAACTGAACAAGTAGTGAACTGTTTGGTGGCTGGTACTTGTCAAATCTGAGCATTATCTGCCTTCAACCGCTGCACTCACCTGACCCATATTCAAATGAAAAAGAAAGTCCTAAAATTTTCTTGCAAGCTGCTTTACAGTAAAATCAAGCAAACCTGTATTTACTTCAAAAATTAAGCAGAAGTAAAAATTGTAAACTAGATTATTCTAATATCAAGATTATGTGTTGATAGAGCATACTACATTATTATAGCTGGATGCCAATTTAAGTATTCAGACACTATTGTCTACTCACACTGCAAAGTAACATCTCAACTGTTTTTAAGCAGGACTACAGAGTAGTTCAATCATTCAATGATCAAAATCCTGTGTAAATCAAGCTGATTAGTGGTGCAGTAACCAACGCAGCAACAATCAAATTCATGGTCCTTACAGCCTGAAATCCTTCCCAATGAGCAATGTAAATTGCTTCAGAAGAACAGCTAAAGCCCCCAGATGGGCAGCTAAAGCAACTGCATAAGCAAGCAATTGTGTACTATGATGTAATGCATAACAGCTCTAATGGTATTCAGAGGATATATTCTTATTTTTTTCTTGTTTTGCTTGTCTACTACAGTTAAAAAATGGTGGTTCTGGATATACTACTTCTTAAGTTTTAGAAGACAGACACAGTTCTGAAACTCCTATTTCAATAATGTTTGGTTAATGTATTATTAATTTTAAAATATTTTGTAATTCAAATTTCTTTTCCCATCAGATGACTTTTGTTTGTTTAATAGGAAAAAATAAACCATTGAAACTAAGATATGCAATATTAAATATCCTCACTGTATCTCTACCTTTTCCATTGCAAAGTTTTATCAAATTAATGTCATGTAAAAATTGTTCACATGATGGAAGGTCCAAAATAATTACTAAAAAAGATCTAGGTACATTTTTTTTTATCTTCCTAAACCACTTTAGCTTGTCTTTTCATGTTACCTTTAATTGCTTGACAGGAGATATTTGATTACTTGTGTTGCAGTCCCTAACGTATATATAACGTTGTCTAGTACTTAACTACTTCAAAATCAAAGTAGGAATTGTGTCTGTTTCTTCACAAGCACTAATTTTTCCAAAATCCCATACACGCGTGTAACTTTCACCCTTTTTGCTTCCACAGAGGAAGTGTTTTCACCACGGTCTTCATAAAAGCATATGAACAGTTTGATGGAAAGCATTATCAGTAAAAGAAGTTTTTGATAGTGAGACTGCAGTTGTACACTCAGTTTAAGCCACACTGGGAGTCTGTACAGGACTGTTTCCATTTGTTTTCTTGAAGTGATCACAGGTATGTTACGTCTTCACAACATGTTCTTTTAGATGTTGCTGACAATTTATTTTTTCTCAATTACCTCTTTGGGTTTCAACCTACTATTAATTCCTGACATCTTTTTTCTTCCTAATGGTTGGCTATCCTCCATGTCACACATAATATTGAAAAATAAATGACAGATTCAGAAGTCGCTCATGTGCTTGGCTATGCATTTCCTTCAGAATTCTTGGAAACAAGTTGTTACACCCTCATGATTTGCTGCAGCCTTCTCTTTCCAATTACTCCACTTCTATGTACCTTGCTATGTATGTACCTTGTAGCAACTCTGCTGTAACCATCCCTGCTTCAGGTCTATGGAAGCAACCGAAACAAAGACTTCCTGTATTTTAAACTTTTCAACATCTCCTTAAATGCTTTATAACCTAGTCTAGCAAACACAGTCAATTCCAACTGGAATTGATTGTTGTTTGCACTAGTGTCTCTGAACACTGGGGATGTGGAAGAACTATTTTGCCAAATTAAATGGGTCTACTCACTATTTAAAGGCTTCAGCTAACTAAACTGCACTTAGTTAATATTTTCTGTCTTCATGTCTGTAGCCTGTGTGCCTCTTTTGCCATGTAAAGTATGCCAGTTTGAGTGGAGAATCAGTCAAAATCTGCCAAGAGACAGGTATTTTCTCATTTCCTTGGTCACACTCAGCATTCCAAAAATAAGATAGCAGGTAAAAGGACTCCAAAGCCACTACCAAATGTAGAAGTCTGATAATTCTTCCAGGCAACCTCATCTTCTGACCTAAGCACAACTCATTTCTCACCAGTTCCTCCCTACATACTTTATTAATGTTAATTTTTTCAAATCAAAAATAATCAAAATTTTTCAAATTAAAAAAAAAAATGTATTTCAAAACAAAAAGCTATTCAAGTTACTACTGGTGAATGCTATCACTTCTATTCAATAAAATTAAAATTCCATCTTTTCTTCTATGTAAATACCCTAGTCTGCATAGCTGCTGCATGCAGCACCAGTAACATGAGAAAACTCTAAAGCAAGTCTTGTAATCAAACATGGCCCTTAAAGATGGATGTTTACTTTTCTGACCACCTTTGGCAGGAATAGGAGCATAATCTGTCCTGTCAGGACAGTTACCGTCATGACTAGAAATCTGCATCTCAATTTTTAAAATTAAGTGTGGTTCATTTCTTTTGGTAATGGCCATCCATGGAGGTGCTGGGATGTCACAGGCCTGGCTGGCTCTCTCATTCCCAAACACACTAACACCACCATTCCTGCTTCAGCCTCTCTTATTCTTCTCCCTTTCAGAAATGTGGGATATTTTCACAAGCAGTAAGTGAGCCCCACTCCCATTTAATGGGACTGTCAGCTGTACTATGTCCCAGGTAAGACCTGCAGATGGCTGAGTGGTGAAGTCTCACCATCTTGAAATCTCTCCTTTTCTTCAGGACCTAAGCAGAATTTCTTCTTCCCAAGAAGCTTGTTTCTCTTCCTACCTCTCTCCCAGCATTAGCTGTGGTCTTCATAACCCAGTCAGTCAAGCTGGGTAAACAGTGCCCAACCAGCAACTACAAATCCTTCTGACAACCTCCTGCCTCATGGCACTGAGAGCTTACTCTACCATAAAGAATGACATGAAAGTGGTTACAGGTATTAGTAATAAATATATTTTCCCATCTGTAAGATACATGTGTTCACTCAACCTGTAGTAGGAATTAAATGCTGGGAATTAAATGCTTTGATAATCCTTGAGAAAATCCTTTTCAAAATAATTTAAAAATTCTCAATGTTCTTATCTCTTTCAAAGATCTGAACTGTACCCATATAATTTCTCTTTGTAAGCTCTACCATATGATTTCACTGAAAAAATAAAAAAAAATAAAAAAATCAGGCTATAAATTAGTTCCTGACATAATTATGGGTTTGCAGACATTCATATTTCCCTGGGTCTATCAACAGAGCGAACTACTGTTCTAATAAACTGAAACTAGAGTTACTGGAATTAAAAGACATTTGCTGGTATTTCCCATCAGACAGCTATAACAGCAAATATCGACAAAAAGTAAGCAGCCTTCCTGAAAAAAGTGTTTTAAACACATAGCCCACTAACAGCATTTAAAACTTTCTCACCTGCTACTGTAATAAATGCATGTAGTCCCATGGGCTGTAACAGAGCTTCACTAATTGATGCAGCTAAATAACTTTTCTTTTTTTACTCTTTTCAGGAGGAACCACTAACACAACTCCTTAACCATGTCCATATTCAAACTGCTGGGGAGCTTGCATCAGGACCCAAAGCAGGTTGAGCTCAAAGTTCAACAAAGCACAACCCCATGTACATGGCATTCACAGCAAGATGAAACGTTGCTGTTTATTTTATAGCCACACATAGATTTGTACAACCTGACTGGGTAGTTTTTGCTGGACATTGCAGGAGAACTTAACCTCTAGGAAACTCCTCTGTGCCTTTCCATCACTGGAAGAGTGACATAAATCTCCTTACCATCCCACTGCGCTGCAACGTGGCGCCAGCACAACGTTCGCAGAATGCTGGGGCCAGGCCAGCCACCAGAGACCCATCTGCACCATGATGGGAACCTGTAAGCTTTCCACTGAGGACGTAAACCTTTTTACTTTGCGGGAAATGAAATTCTGGAAAAGCCAAACTGAGGTTTTCCTCAAAAGATCCCCAGCAGAAGCTCCAACTCATGGCCAGTATCTGCTGATCCAAAGGACTACACCAAATCACAAGTCCTAATGAAGCACAGCAAGCAGGGATAATAATCACTTGCTGAAAAATTAATGCCATTTTCTCACGTACAAGTTAAAGTAAAGGACATGATAGGAGAAAAGACTAATTAGAAGTTGGAAAGAGGACATAGGATGACAATCTGCCCATTGGTAATGTCAACTTATTCAATTTCTCTAGTGATGTGATTCCCCTTACCAGACTCACCACAGAATTATCAGGGAAAAGAAGACATAGAGAAGGAACTCCATTGAAATCCTGTTTTCCTTGCAGCCAAGGCCTGGTGACTTAGCTATGCTTCTGAACTCAGAACTCAGCTATGGCCTTTACCTTACGTAAGTGTCGGCTTACCCCTGTGGCTAGAACAAGTCTTCAGCACTGAAGACAGAAATATTTGAAATTGGTATTTTTTTGTCTTCCTATTTAGCCCCTGTAACCTGAGCTGGTGATCACTGGTGGCTCTCAATCATCAGAACAAATGCAATTTTAAAAAGTAGAATTTCAATTGTAAAATGTATATTATTCCATATCAGAGTTCAGATACAGGTTTTGTGGGATACATGTGATTTTGTTACAGTTTAAAAGAAACTGTAACTATCTTCAGTTGAATGTTTTTAAGAAGACATATGGTAATTTTTACATATAAAATAGAACATACATTTACTACTAGCAATAAAGTATTAATCACAAATCACTGTTGTACAAATCCTAGCTAAACAAAAGGCAACAGGACTGTGGGATGATTATTCTTATCCATTATTCTTATCCATTCTAGCTAAAGGACAGACATTTTGCAGTTAATCAAACTCCATTATAAAGTAAGATTTTATACAGACAAATCTTCATGCTGAACTTAATTCTATTCAGTCTATCAAAATAAATTATAGTTTTATTACTAATGATGATAAAATTTTGCATGTATTTTCCTTTTTTTTTTCCTTTCACTGTAACTTTAATTTTGACATTGAAAACTAATGAGTTCTGTTGTCTTATTTGTGTAGCTATGAAAACAATTATCTAAATTGTTGTCCTTATTGGAAAATTTAATTTGCCCATCAGGTGAAAACACATGTGCCCATTTCCTTCAGACATTACTATTTTTCTGAAAAAAATAAATATTAAAATCATCCTACACTGACAATTTCGTTTAAAACCAGTAAGTGTGGTGATACTTGTCTTTTTCCTGAAACCTAAATCCAAAGGGGACTTTCTTGTCTGTTATGAAGGCACAAAAATTAGCCAAAGTGTGAATCAGCAGTAAAAAGCAGTTTCAAATATTACACTTAAGCAAGAATATTCATTTTAATGCACCTTTACTTCTGTTTGTATGTAATTAGCATATCTTTGGGAGATGAGCTAAACTGCTCACTAATTCCATCTCACAGAAGAGATATTCACTAAGCACTCATGCTGACCTGCTATGAGTTTCACCATAATCACCAGGCTGAAAACACAGTGTACTAACATATAACAAGACTTGCCTACAGCCTACTACTGAAACAGACATCTACTTCCAGTTTCAAAGGGAATGTGAGATCAGACTTTAATCAAATAACAATCTCTGATCAGTACGATGTCAAATAATCTCATGAACTACCTCTTCACAGGATAGCTGCTGAAAAGAAGAGGGGAAAAAAAAGGAAAAGAAAAAAAAAAAAAAAAAAACAAGATTTGCATTTTATCAGTAGAAAATGGGTCACTGAAATGTCATTATACAATACTGATGACAGTTTATCTTCCATGTTTCTTCCCTCTACAGGTTTTCATCATTAAGAAATGGAATTGTCCCCAGAAATCAAAAGGTTTATGAGATGGCAAGCAACCCAAACATGAGCTCTACTCAGCGCATCCCATGGGAATAATATTGACATCTCAGCACAGAAATCATCGATTGGTATGCCGCATGAACATAGGTCTTGAGCAGCAATGCTTATAAATTTCAAATACTTCAATTTCATTCTTTATGGAGTTACCTCATTTATTTTACTATTTTTCTAAAATAACAAATAAGTCACTCTTTCCAGAAAAGAGGAAAAAGCTTCCCCTTATGCTTTCAAGATAGGGAAAAAAAGTTCCATAAAACTGGCTGAAGATACATGAACTAAAAATATTTTGGAAAATAAACAGCCAAGCTATTCATTGTACTAATTAGAAATGAGCAGTAGTTTGTAAAGGTTCATAATTAGATGCAGCTTAGACAAATCAGCTTTATAATGACATAGGAATGTCAATCACTGACTAGTAAGAAACAGGATTTTCTTAAATGTCCTGGATATCTGTACAGAATGTGAAAAGAAAGTATGCAGAATTAAGATTGTATTTAACAGAATATGTTAAAGAACCTGTAGCTGAACAAACTGCATACAAAAGGAGCATGCAGTAATACACATGCTTAGTTTTGTACAAATTCACTGAAACTGATCCACTTAATTGTCCCTCAGCTGTATTTTTAATTATCAGCAACAGCTAGAAGGAAATCTACCTTTGCACAAAGGACGAGCCAATGAACCAGCAGACAACCGTACACCCAGCCTTCAGAACTCCTGGACCTTTTTTCCCCACTTAATTCCCTGAGCTTTACACAGTCAAAAGGCATTAAAAATAATAATAATAATAATAAATGCCACCAACAGAAAACCACCAAATTTAAAAATGCAGAAACAAAGGCAACAATCATACCAGCATGAATTATTAAAGCCACAGGAATCCTCCTCGAGTCCTCATCAATACCCTCACCAATAACCACACCCACCCTGTGTTTATATTATTCACAAGGTCTTACATAAGACTTAAAAAACCCTCTAAGACGCAGGGGCGTTTTTAAACTCAGCATAGAGACACTAATCTTCCAGCCTCCAGACCCTCTTACCTTTCTGCGCTGAAGAAAACGATATGGCTTCAGACTACAAACGGCAAGTTACTTTGGTCTTTTTCCTTAACTGCAGGACACCAAAATCCACAGCATTAGTTCACAGTGACATGCCAACACAGTACTAATCGCAGCACTTGCGGATGTCTGTCTAAACTGACAAGCTTCTCTAGTACTTTGTATTCCTTCACCTCTTGCTGCTGCTGCACAGGAAAACATTACCACCTACAGCCCTTTCACAGAATATCTCGATCCTAGAACGCCAGCAAAAATCCCCACTACCCTCAAACCACTGAGCCATGCTGCTTGTGTTGAGCTGATTGCACCTGATTTTGTTCGGTCTACATAGGTGTCATCCCTACTTTCTCAAGAGGGGGGACGATGGGAGGAGGGAGATTCAGAGCAGCTAAAACAGTTTTCAGGGACCTTTGGTTTAACAAAAAGGGGAAAAAAAAATGAAATACTGCTGTTCTGCTGCACACAGATTAGCTACGGTCAAAACCACTACGTTTCAAGAGAGAAAGGTGAGAAGGTGGCACAGTAGCTGAGGAGTCAATCGTTTCATATGCTGATCTGAAGGAAAAATCCCAAACCGCGTTTCCACCGGGGCATCTGCACACACACAGCAGGAGAAAGCACAACCCCACCACGCTCGCGCACCCTCCCTCCGCACCCTCCCTCCGCTGTGGTCCATTATGCACCGGAGCAGACCACACGGCAGCTTCACATCCACGGGGAAGCACTTCCTGGAAAGGGTGTAGCCCCTAATGGCACGGCTGCTGCTCGGATTGCAGGCAGCAGGGAGACTGAGCATCTCCTAACCGCATGGTTTCCACTGGAAAAGGCACCCTTCTCTTCCACCTCCTACTGGATTATCATTGTATTATTTTTTATGTGAATGCTGCTTCTGACAGTGAATGAATAAAACGCTCTATAATTCTCTCAGGGTACACACAGCAGTTTCAGGTGAAATAATCTTGGACGCACTTTAGACTGTAGACCCCTCAATCCCAGGTGCATCGCTGCAGGAAGCAGGGTAAGGCTTCAGAAGTACTGGGTGCAGGTTTTACAGGTCACGGATTACCTCCCTTAACGTTACACGAACTAATTTTCACTTCCATCCCTTAATGCTGTAGTTTTGACTGAAATGAGGGCTGCACAGCTCATTTTTATGACAAAGCCAGTAAAAAAAAAAAAAAAAAAAAAAGGAGTGTGGTCCTCTCCCCCCCACACACACACACCCCACCAACACTTGGGTAAGACATCCAAGTTAAATCTGATTTATGTTGAATCGTCCAGAGGTTTTTTTTTCCTTCTTAGACGAAAAGGTCTTACACTTCTGAGAGAACAGCGTTTCGAAATAGCGGCATACAATGAGAAAGCACTGCGGTTCCTCTCTGCTTGGCGAGGAAAGCTACGGGGCGGGGGTTGAGGGGGAGAGAGCGAGAAACGCTCAGGAACATCTGGCATTGATCCCGGCAGCTGTGGGACAGGGCGGGCGAGACCCCGCAGCCTGCACCCAGGGGAGCGGCGGGGCCGCGTGGCCTCAGGTGGTCCTGGGGCCGTACCTGTGCTTCTGCCAGGTGCGTGCGGGGGCCCCCCGACTTCGGGCTGCCCCCGGAGGCACTCGGGGGGGGCTGCTCGGCAGGACGCGGAGCATTTCCCCCACCACCACCACCACCCGGGGGGGATGCGGGCACAGCGGCACATCCACCTCGCCGGCGACAAAGGACTGTCGCTCTCTGACACCCCGGGGGGCTCCAGCCCCCAGCATCACAGGTTTAGACGTGTGTGTGGGAGGGAGCCCTTTCTTGGGGGGGTCGATGCCCACAACAGCGACCCCTCCGTCCCCCTTCCCCCGCGAGAGCGCCGGGGGGGTAGGGGGGAAGGGGGTTCCCCCATCCCGCGTCCGCTCGCCCCCCTCACACCGTGGGGGATGAAGACGGAGGGGCACCGCAGGGTGAGGGGGGCGCCCCCCAAAAACCCAAAAAGTTCCCCTGCCCCGCTGGGCGGGTTCCCCGCGGCCGATACCCCCGACGGCAGCGGGACTGCTTCCCCCGCCCCCCTAGCCCCACAACCCCACCGCTTACCTGGCGGCGGCCGGGGAGCTCCCTCAGGCAGCCGGGGTTGCGCCTGCCGCCCCCTCCACGACCCCCCCCCGAGGTGGGCAGCGGCCGGGGCGCCGTGACATCCGAGCGGGGCGCTGCGAGGGGTCGCGCCGGCCCCCGGCGGGACGCCAGCTCGGTCACCGCCCTCCTGTGGGCGGCGGGCAGGCTGAGGCGGGGGGCGACGCCCGCTCCATCGCCGGCAGGGCCGGGAGCAAGCGAGCTTCCGCGGCTGCTCTCCTGACTGCGGAGAGAGGATGAGGGGGGAGGCAGCCGTAAAAGGGGGGCGGTGGGAGCGAGGGCTGGCCGGCTAGTCCCCTCGGCTCGGCGCGGCTCGGCGCGGCTCGGCACGGCGAGGCGAGGCGGCAGCGCGGGGAGGCAGCGCCGCCAGCTCGAGGTGAGGGCGGGCGCTGGGGGGGGCGTCCCTGGCAGAGGCGGAGCGGCTCCTTCCGCGCCGCGGCCCCCGCCGAGACGGCGGCGCCGGGGGTGCTCGGGGCAGGGAGGGACTCCGCAGCTCCCCCACGACACCACCAGGATCTCCCGGAGCCCCCCACCGGCACCACCATCACACGCACCCGCTCCGCTCCCGATACACACGGTGGGGCCCGGAGCCCCCCGACCCGCTATGGGGTGCTGTAGTCTGGGGGCGCGGCCCCCCTTGGGGTGAGACGGGTGGTGGGCGCGCAGGGGAGGGGGCGGCCATTTCAAGCGCGGCCCCGCGGGGAGGACCCGGGTTCGCGTCCCCCACGGGGACGGGGACGGGTTTTTCCCCTCGAGCGGGGAGAGAGGGAGGCAGCGGCGCCTTGACGCCCCTCATCCCTGTGTCCCGCAGGTGGCCGTGGCCGGAGCCCCCGAGCTGATGCCGAGGAGAGAACAGAGGCCACGTCGGTGTGGAGGGGCCGTCGGGGCGCCCCCCGCCGCCTGCCGCCATCCCCCCGGGGCGGTGGTGCTTGGTTGCCGGAGCTCGGCACCTCGTCTTCGGCTCTTTCTTTCACGCTCTGAAATAGTGGCGTTTAACGAGACTCGAAATCGAGGATGTGGAGTGGCAGGTTCCCGGTGGGTAATTCAGTAGCAGCGGTGCCAATTTCCTAACGATTCCTAAGAATGACCTTTTTTATTTATTTCTTAAAATTGGCAAATTGCATCCTTGTGCGTGCAAACTTGGCCAGAGGCTGCGATCCTCAGAAACGTGCAGATTATAAAACTGATGAAAAATGGGCACATATACAGAATTTTTCTTCACGGTTGGAGCATAGAAGGGAAAGTTAACAAATAATTGAATGATAAATGTGAGTTGCTCTTTTTTCTGACACTCAGCCTTCCCTATCGCACATGTACAAATGCGTGTGTATGCACGGTTTGCGTGGCTTTTTCTCAGAGAGCAGAGTAGGAGGTAAATGAAAATAGGCAGACCTGCATTCTGCAAAGCACAGGCACAAGTTTTGTTGAGGACAATGGAAGACTTAGAATAAAGGAAGCTATCAAGAAAGACCGAACAAGCCATAGTTCTTTGTTCTTTTATACCAATGCTTTTTGTTCAAGAAGCATCCCAAAGAGTAGCCCTGATGGACATACCTCAGAGATAAGAAAATTTTTTCTTGCTGCAAAAGCTTTTCTCTTCAACTCATGTGGTCAGTTTCTGTATTCAACCCAGTGCTATCAAGACTTGCTGTTTCCTTTTGTCTCCACATATGGCCTAAACTGCCCAGATAATAATGCTAGTACCAAAGAAGAGCAGCTAGCTACCTTTGTCCACTAATAAATAAGAAGCTAAAGTGCAGTTTCTTGACCTTGTCTCTGTGTCTGGCAGTGCTATAATATGTGTAATGCACACATCAATAAAAGGAAGCACTGCTGATCCTGAATCACATGCCATATGACTTATCCACACAGGAAATCTAGGGCTTACAGCACATTATCTGTGATATCTTTGAACAGGAGAGAGATATGTACAAGGTGAAGGAATAACACATAATAAAATGACAGAGGATTATTGTAAAATCTGTAGAAGAACCACCAATGAGCAATACCTGATAAAACTGTTTTCCTTTAAAACAAACAAACAAAAAACACTCCCTAAAAAAACTCCCTATTGTGAACCCATAGTTTCAAAAGCAATTGACTTGTGGGCTTTTTTCAAGTGAACCCATATTTAGAAAGTGCTGTACACCCACATGATACAAAGTTCCTAGAAGTTTTCTCAAATTAGTACCCAAAGCCATTAGTTACTTCTGGGACACAGCTGTTGAGCTGCAGTTATTAAAGAAAAAATATTTAAGAAGACATTCCTGCATTTTCTATCAAGTGTTAGTAATACGAAGAGATCACTATTCAGAGGAAATTACACCGATGTTTTCATACCCACTGGAAACTTTATACTGCATATAGAAGTACCTAAAATTTGCCAGTTAAGTGTAATTTTTCTGAAGGTTTATAAACAGCAAGATAAAGTACTCCATCAACTCCAAGAAGTGTACTGACAACAAGATAAATGGGAGTCTCTCCTGGATACTGCCACCTCATGAGTGTTCCTCTAACTGGGAGATAAAGCAGCATAGCTGTACAGAGGCTGAATTACTACAAACTAAAAATAGAAACGGTAAAATAACTAAGGCTATCACTTTGCTGGTTGGGATTGTTTTTGAAATAAGGAAATGCTTCAAGCAAAATTTGAAAAATAAATGTCTCTTAAACTGCATTAATGTAGAGACTGAAACTCAAGGAGAGTGGATCACCAAAGGGAACTTTATCAAAAGATAAAGCAAAGGAAAACTTAAGAACTCTTCTGCATCTCATCAGTCAAATCCCAGTTGTGGTGACCATTTCAATGCATTATACATATTTTGTGAATCACAAAGGAAGCTTCTGCAGCAGGATACCGAATGGTACTGCAGCTTGAAAAGCTTTTCATCTCCTTTTGGTTGTAGATATTTGTATTTCTGAGGAGCCAGAACAACAATGCACAAGAAGAAGCCAAATGTTCCAGTATTGCTGGCCATTCAGTCAGGGCTCCATAAAAAAATCGAAGCCGATGAGACTCTTTTTGCTCTGGGGGATTATGTACATAACACACTCTAAAAGCATTTTTAAAAGATCCCATTAGCTCTTTAATTTGAAAGGGCTTTTGAAAGGGCAATGTACTTCCTTTTTGCTGTAAGTTCTGGAAAAGGAAGAAAATACACTATAAAGAAAGATCAGAACTATAATTACTTTGAAATTAACTCTGAAAAGGTAGTTCCTATAGAAAAAAAAAAAAGATTACACATTTACCTTTAACTGTATCATAAGTAAAGATTACAGTGCCTCTTCAAAACAAATGAAATTAAGAAATAAATCAACATTCATTTAGCAAGAAATATTAAATATATCAAAAATACATTTACTATATTTCATTATCTTGCAAATGTTTATTCCAGCCACTGTTCTAACATTCTGATGTTTCCATAGCAAGAATTCATACTTTTTAAACTTTTTTTTTTTTTTTTTTAGGTATCTACAGCAAGTATTTTCTAATTAAAAAAATAAATTGGTTAGCCATATGAATCTCTGATGAGTTAGGCTCACCATGTCTCATGTTTCATTACCCCAGTTGTTAGCAAATTATTTGGCATTTCGGTAGAATGAAATCAGGGGCTGAATCATAATTTGGAGCCTACCATTAAATGTGCTTCTATCTATAAATAAAAATAAAAATAATAAAAAAGTTTAGCAACCACATGCCCATCAGCATATGGTATGAAGTTTCTAAAAAGTACTTTTTACATTTAAATAAAAACTTCAAGCTTGAAACTTTTTTAAAATTATAATTTAAATTAATACAATTTATATAATCTTTTACTGTTTCTTGTGAAAAGTAATGATGTTTTGAAAAATGAAGGTTACTTTTATGACACAAAATTATTTCTAACCTAGAAAGAGAATTCAAACAATGCATTGGAAGACCAAGATGAATTCTCCATACTACACTTTTTTATGTTGTTTCTGTTTTTAATCAACATCTAGTACTGGTAAACCTGAGGGTGAGTGTTGTGGTACAGCATAGCTCTCCTGGGTTCATTGCCTAGCAGAGCTGGTCAGGATGGTCAATTTGCCATCCATGCCAGACATGTCTTTCTTAGCCCAATTGCTGCATGACCAGGACCTGCACTTTTGTGACAAGGCAGATACAATCTAGAATTTACTGTCATGAGACATGCTGCTTGAGAATGAGCACAGGCAGAACCTGTACGTTCAGATCATGTTTACCAAAATAATACCACTCTGCACTGGTTGTGCATGTTACAGTAATTCCCCAGTGGGAATCTCGGAGTTCTTGCTAGCCATACCAGTTTTCATTATAGTAAGCAAACCCTTCACCTGAACCATCACTCAGTGGGGAAAGAGATTTCATAAAATGCATTTGTATATATCCGTAATTCCTGTTAATAAATTCAGATCCAATAAATACCCTGTTTGGCTATTTTTATCACAGCGATGAATGTTTCACAATATTACGCTTTTAATCAGCTGTGAGGTGTCCCAGTTTTATTAAACAATATTCAGCAACCATGAATAATGTACAAATCAGATTTTTATTTTTGTTGTTGTTGTTGTTTTTTTACAGGAGACCACATAGTTCAAGAGGAGAAGCAATCCCTCTTAAATACCCATGGAAAGGCCAGTGAAATAAAAGTGATGTTATTTGTTAAACATTCAGTTCCTAAAGGGAACTGAGCATTTTTTCACTTTCTCAAAGTGAGAAAGGCCGGGATTACATGCATCTCTGTCTACACTGAAAGGATGCATTTTCCTCTGTCCTTAGTTACTCACATTCTCTATATTTGTCTGGAAGCAGGGCCATAACAAACATAAACTCTCAAAAAATAAAAGCTATGATGCATCTCTGTCCACCTATTTATGTGATACAGGAAGGACTGAGTGGCAATACATACTTCCATTTTGTTTGAGGTTTACATGTATCTTGAGGTCGAAAGACTTTGAGAAAAGCACTGAGCTGGTCTTAAATCTAAGTCATACAAAATCTAGTTGAACAGAAGCTAGTTTATAATTTTCTTAAAATACTGTTTTCTGGATCTTACGCACTGCTGCTTTACTTCAGTTTCTATGAAACATACAATGTCAATGGAATTAATGTAATTTACCAGTGTAAAGTAGGAGCATCTCACTGGTGAACCCAATGTACATTTTCAGAATTAATATTTCTGTCAGTGATTTCAAAGGCCAGTCAGAGAACACTCATATGCTTCTAAGGGACAGAAAACAGCTATTGCTGTTGTTCAAAAGCTGCTCTAAATAATAAAATATTATTTATGTCTAATTTTACTAAACCAATGGTGCTTATCATACATGTAAAGCAGGAAGAGTAATAATTCTATTGGCAGACAAGGAATAAACTATGAAATTGTGAAATGTTGATGATAGACAATTTAGGTTGGCACTTTAAACCTGATAGATAGTATGTAACATTGCTTCAAACATTTATTCAATGTCCTCTGATAACTTTTCTACCTTGATATAATCATTAGTTAACCTATCAGTAACTTTGATTGCAATGCAGGGTGAAGAATATGAGCTTCATGTAAGAAATTATATTCTGAATATAGACTTGCTTATATTCTGAATATAAACATGCCTTGATAAACATATGAAAGTCTCAACTATGATGTCAGCTGATAAATACCTGAGTCTAGGTTTATCATATGGTAGTTACAAAGGCATATCACACGACTTTACACATGCTGTAATAAAATGAATAAGCACAATTTATTCTCAATGATACCTGAAACTAATTTTAATTCAACTAATCATTCATTCCTAGAGTATTTCACCAAGTGTCATGGAAGATAGTAATTTTAAGAACAGTAACATGCATTCAGAACAGCGTCTCTAACCCAGAACTATTTCCACCCTCATCAAGATTCTTCGCACAAGGGATGGAAATATTCCAAAAACATCAATGTGTTACATAATAATCCCATGTACAGCAACTGCGGACAGCAGAAAGCCAAAAGCTTGTATCACTGAGTAATCAGTCACAATCTGGTGTCTTCTTCTTATGTTTTGGGTGGGTAGGAACAATAACATTGCTCTTCCCAAGCAACAAGACTGCTGTACTAGGAAATTAAATAGTCCTTGGGACCATTCTCTAGCCTGGACAACTAAAATAGTCTGGCCATGCTATCAAACCCTCAGAGCCTCCAAACGTGCCCATCCACTTGCATCCAAATGCTGAGTGGTCCCAGAAGTCATCTGGGAGGTTGTTGGTTGAGCCAGACCACACCAGGGCATTTCCAAGTCTTTCCTCCATGAAGGTAAGCTGATCAAGTTCCAGTGCCTTTATCCTTGCACTTCTTAATTTAGTAGTTCATATGCAACCCTACAGCTTCTGTTTACCTTGCAAGTTGCAATGGATGAAATTCTTAAAACCCTCAGTTAAATTTGTCATGTGATTCTGTTGCTTGACTATGAGGTACCAGATGGTGATAAAGAGAAAATAGGCTTTGTTGCAGTTCCGTAATTGAAAGCCAGATGGTGTTACTAAGGCTGATAAAGGGAAAACAATAATATATCCCTGCCCTACTCTGCTTCAGATTTCCAGCTATTGCTATGGAGCTGAAAATCCATCTGTTCAGACATTACTCACTATATCATGCAGCTTTTTTGGACACAAATTTCTGAAACAGCAACAGGTGTGGGCACTTGCAAACTTTTATAATTTTTTAAGTACATTAGAATAATGTTAAAACTGCAATTTTAAATTCATTTCTGTCAGAAAATGAAAATAGTTGAGTCTCTGCAACTAGTAATAGTGTGTTTTATACAGGGAAACAAATCTTCAACTTTAACTGATTAAAATTGAACTACTGTAATAGGAAACTAGTTACCTAGGAGAAATATGGTTTCACTCTTAATTTAGTGAAATCTGAACTTTTATCTACAAATAGGTCTAGAAAATGGCTAGTCTGCTGTTTCAAATTTGTCAAATCTTTATTAGAAAAACTTGCTGAGTTTACTGATTTGATTTCTTCTGTGTGAGAAAGTTTCAATCATCAGTGGGTGTGTATCAAAGTAATAATATTGTTGCAGACATTAAGCAAAAGTTGAAGTTGGCAGGGAATCAGAGAGGCAGAAGAAACAAAAACATGTTGTTTTCCTAGCAGAAAATATTTTGCTTAATATTTAGGATTATGTTAATTTCCATAAATAAATTTGCAACTCAGGGACATATAAATAATTAACTATCTAGTTTCATGAAGTGATTTGTGTTGTTCTTGTTCACAAAAGGGGTATATTACTCCTATGCAAAACTGCATGTACTTATCTACAGATCTAGATACTAAAAAATTATTACAGATGCCCTAATAACTGTATACTGTGATGTCTGATTTGTTGCAATCCTGTATTTTCCAGGATCTTATGTTCAGATCAGCGATGAAATTCACTCTCACTGAATGTTTTATGCCCACATCATGTACAAGACAATAGCTAGCTGCTGGGGCAAGTCATGTCTGCTTTGTGCTGGGAATGTGTCTTGGTATGTGGCTTCAACTTTGCTACCACTAGGGGGAAGCTGCTTGGCTTATACTAGTTGGGCACTCAATTGTATTTTGCAGGACTCCCAGCACAGATGAAAAGCAAGTTCATATCTAGAAAGAGCTCCTTCAGTAATTTGATTTGCTAATACAGATGTACCCAGCTTGCAAAAGATTTAAAAGAGGAAAACAAAACAAAGCAACAAAAAAGAGTTTTTCAAAAATAAACTTCTCAATATTGGTAAAGAAAAGTTCTGTTGCTGTATGGTTACATCCAGTTGTAATTGCACTAGTTTGTACAATATTTAAGTGTTCAGATATTTGGTTTCTTGGCTCAGATTTGAAAGAAAATATTATGTAATTCATGAATGAAGTGAGTAAAATTGTAGTTACCTGAAGAAGGATATCGCTTAAAATTGAGGAATGTATCAAACATCCTAGGCTTGGATACACAGATGATGGTTAGCAGAGACAAGTGAAGAAGAGTCACACAGACTGAAACTGAATTCAGTGAAAGGACTTGGGTACCTCTTCTAGTCCCTTCCCAGTGTAAATCAGAAGTCTTCTGTTCCAGCTCAGAATTTGCTGAGAAGAATGAGAGATCTTGTCTGTATGAATGCCCCTTCTCTTCTCCCCAGCTCACCCCCTAGTAACTTTTGCAGTAATTCAGACAGGCTCAAAACTCAAGGTTACCTAACCTGTCAGCAGATCTTTAATTACATTTGCTGACTTTCGTCAACTAAATCTTTGGTTTCTTCCACGTGCAGTTTGGTCATTTGAAATGTGCACGTGGTGACAAGCTCATGAATATGAAGCATCATGAAGTGTTTTTGTTTGTTTGTTTTGTTTTGTTTTGTTTTGTTTTTGTTTTCCCAGAAATGTACAGGTACATTGTGGATATGGATACCACAAGAGTGCCATTGGTTAGAGCAAAATATATGATTCCAGATTTGATAGCCTGAGGGAGGTGAGGCTGCTGCAACCCCATGCAACCAGGTCCAAACAGCAGGATGTCTGAAAGCTTTTTTTCAGCAGGAACTTGCACAGAGGTTACACATATACAGCACATATATACATGGCCAGCTGCACAGATCACAGTCAGACACTGAGAGCACTCACACAAACACAGTACCAATGGCCTCATCCTGCTCGCCTATCTGGGTGAGCAGGACAGAAGTCTACTAATAAAAAGGATATATATAGGTATATACTTATGTACAAGGTGGATCCCCCTGGCACCTGTGCTCAGGTGTTCAGTCTGCTGAGTAGCTGCCCTCAATCCCCATTTCCAGTTGCTGACACCTGGAGGCATGAGCTGCCAGGACCACAGTCCCACTCCAGATGCTGGAACAGCACACATGCATACCCAGAGCCCCTGGTCCCACAGCTGACACCGCTGTGCTCTCACACACAGAGGTGCCCACAGAGACCCACTCGATGCCTTGCACCTTGTGGACCTTAGGGGTGAAAGGACACATCTATTAAAGGTGTAGGATACTGAAAAGGGTAGCTGTATGAAAATACAGGTGTCTGGACATGTAGAATATTTTTTGGGGAATGGCTGAATAGGCAAGGAACAGGGCTGGATACACAGATGATTAATCAGTGAAACGGGCAAAAACAAATGTATCATAACATTTTCTTCTCTACCTTGCCATATGCATATATTATAATTACATCTTAACATTCAAATGTTAAGAGCTAAGGCATCTCTCCTTCTGTATGCTTTGGATGGGAACTTTAAAAAGATTTATGAAGTGTTTAATTTAATGCATGGTTGCTTAAGCAGAATAAGGGGTTTTGCAGTAAATTGTTATTTTTTCCACGACAAGAAAAGATTCCAGTCATTTAAAATTTTGTCAAAAAGGGACTTAGAACTAGCAAACAGGCCAGGTAGCTGAAAATTTCCTGAGATCTGTTATTCTTATACATAGGAACAAACTTAGACCTAGGTTTTTATTTATTTATTTATTTATTTATTTATTTATTTATTTATTTATTTATTTATTTATTTTTAACTTGTAGTAGAACCAAGATGGGCAGTCTCACACTTACTTTCCTCATCCACTGTGTCCATGATGCAGCATGTGCACTCTGTTCTTACTATCCATTTAAGAAGGTATTTCTTTCCAGAACAGATTCTGAGTAGCAGCTTATCTGTTCCAGCTTCCTCTATTCCATGTTCTTTTAAAAAGCCTGTCCCCAGGTAGAGCCAGTCTGCTTAACCAAACTGCACAGCTTCTTCAGCCCTCACCTGGAGACCCTGCACAGTCTGGGACCCCCATTGCCTTTGGTTTCTGTGGACCTCAGTACTGCTGCTACAGCAAAGGGTTGGTCCCCAGTTGACGCAGGTGAAGACCTTACTGCCTGAGCCCTCCATCCCCAGGGGCTTTCTGGAGAAGTTCGTATGAACTCCTCTCTAGCAGTTGTGGCTCCAAACCTGCCTATGCTGGAAGAATAGGGAAAACTAGGAAGCAAACAAGCAAACAAACAAACTGACCTGATCCTCCACCTAGCAAAAGAGTCATCATCCACAGATTTACAGGGCAAAAGATCATTAGGGGATCCAAGAATATTTTGACCCAGCAAGGGTTTTATTTTTATTTTTTTTCCTGATTCAGCATAATCCAGGAATTCCTACACGAATTGTACAAGAATAACAGGTTTTACAGTCCCGTGTCACTTGAAAGCCCATCTTTACAACACGAAGGATGGTGTCAGAGGCACATGCAGTTAATGGCTGAGACATGCCCTTTCTCAAAGCTCAGTCATCCACATGGAGACAAATTTTCCCTTTTCTCCAGAGCACAGTCGTGTCACTGCACCCCTTTCAGGTTAGCAGCAATTCTCTCCTCTAAATTGACATTTCTCTTATCGGGTTTAGCTACATAGTCCTAACCATAGTTTTTGTGTTGAAGACTGACATCCTTCAGTTTTCCACTCCTTTGTACTGACTGGAGCAAACTGGTCTAGAAAACAAAGAGAAGGCCTGCTGTTTTGCTTAGTCAGTTCATCTGACTCTGCTTTTAACAGGACTGCTGTGTGGTCACAGGTTTTTCTTCCCTCTTCCGTTCCCTGAACTCAGCAGCTGTAACATGATTTAGAGAATGACTCAGCCTCACAAGTTCATCGTGATGCAAACAAGAGTGGGAACATAGCCTGAAAGAAGAACACACCAGAATGTTACTGTCATACCTTTCTGAATGTATGAATCTCGCCTTTTAGAGAACCACCAAAGGACCCATCACTACAGAAAGCCCCTAACTCTCCTGTTGATTTTTAGGGGGAATGGCTACAACTAAGTCAACACCTCAAGCAGAAATAGGGCAGTAGAAACTTTTGTCTGGGTTCAATCTTGATGATAATCAGGAGCAATACATTATACAGGGGGGGAATGTCCTTTAGGAGGCCCAGAATTGTTTGGCTTTCACACAGAGACTTGAAAGATACCTGTCATTCCTTGGAAACTCTGTCAAGAGGAGAGAATAACAGATAGTTTAGATATTTTCTAATATAAAGTGAAGACTTCCATCATGCCAAGCATTAGCAACAGACCTTAAAAATAAAAATAAAAAAGCAATACATGAAATTAAAAAAAAAAAAAAATGTGCAGAGAGAATTTTTCTGTCATTTCTAACAAAAGTAAAAAAAAAAAAAAAGATAGTTTTTGTTGAATGCAATGTATTTTTCTGGTACAGCAGGTCAATGTCAAAAGCAAAGCCATGTCTGTTTTATATTCAAGGACAACCCCTTACTTAGGAAAGCCGAAAGCCTTATTTTGTATTCAAAATCTTAGGAACAGAGTGTCTAGACATGCAGCTGGTATGTTGGGGTATTTAAAGGACTTTGCAGCTTTAGCAATGTATTTTTTATTCTCATTCTACTTTTCTGTTCAGAGGGCAAACCTACGAATTTCTCATCCACAGGAGTAACAACTCTGTAGTTACTCTGTTGTTACAGAGTAACAACCAAGTATCCCGTGAAGTATTACTAATTCATTTTATGTTCAAATTAGCTTTTAAAAACCTTTCCTAACATTTTGCATCAAATTTAAAAACAAACAAGCAAACAAAAACAAAACAAAACAAACAAAAAAGTTCAAATTAACTGGGTAGTCAGGCCAGAAAGTAGAGCAATGTCTGACTGAAAGTTAAGTTGATACCTGCCCAGCTGTATGCTCCAAATGGCAACCCAAATAGGAAAAACCAGAACAAACCTTGCAAATCTACAGCTTTCTTAAAGCATGTGAAAAAAGTGTGGTTGTCAAAGGTGGAGTTTTATATGTTTTATATATTTGTTCATATGTTATACATATACATGTTTATATGAGAGCACCTAACACCATGTTGATCAATGCTCTTTGGAACCATTTTGATGGCAGGGGTAAGAACAAGACTTGGCCTGTTAGTACCTCAGCACTACTGTTTCCAAACAGTTAAAGAATAATTAAAAACAAACAAACAAACAAACAAAACAACAGACTTTTACCATAAGACAAGGCCAGATGCTTCTGGTAACATAGAAAATAAAAAAAAAAAAAAACAACAACTACAAAAAAATAAAAAAACTTCATAATTGTGGTTAAAGAAAGAAATTTTTAAGATAAACAGAGAATATTTGCACTTGTGACTGTTAAAATTCTTGTGTTTGAATCAAATCAGATTAGTATCTAATGCATTAGTTGATAGAGGTTTGTTCTGTTTTCAGTGACTTTTAAAATGTACTTCGAGTGCCAATTCTAATTCACCAATGTATGTCCTCTAAATGCACTCTGTAGCATTTCCCTCCCACGCCATATGTGAGATACATTTTTATAACAAGAACAAAGAGGAAAATAATGGAGCTTTGCTGCTGTTTAGTGAATGGAAATTTTCAGGGTTGCTGGATATCAGTGCCTTAGTGGTGGGAAATCAGGTTTTCCCACAGGGTCTGAAATACTCTGACTGACAACTCTGGTTTAAGGATCACTTGGGAAGGAAGTATGCTGCATGTTAGAAGACAATCCCAGTTATTGCTGTGCCACAGATGCTTCTCTGGAGCTATGTAATTCCCATTGGGCTGTGTGAGTGTTTCATGAACACCAGGTTAGATTTAGCCCCCTTCTCTCTTACTAAAAAAGAAAAGGCAGAAGAAAGGCAAAGCAGCAGAACTGCAATCTTTTTTCTTAACTATCCCAAAACAAACTGTTAGTAAGCAGGGAAGTTTTATGAGGCCATGCCAGTGGAAAGCATCTTCCTTTTCTTTTAAATAAGTGACATACATAAAGATATGTAAAACTGTATCCATATTTTCTGGCAGAAAAAAAATATTTTATTTTTTAAGTTGAAATTATTTTGACCTGAAAAAAGAAAAGAAAAGAAAAAAAGAAAAGAGAAGAGAAGAGAAGAGAAGAGAAGAGAAGAGAAGAGAAGAAAAGAAAAGAAAAGAAAAGAAAAGAAAAGAAAAGAAAAGAAAAGAAAAGAAAAGAAAAGAAAAGAAAAGAAAAGAAAAGAAAAGAAAAGAAAAGAAAAGAAAAGAAAAGAAAAGAAAAGAAAAGAAAAGAAAAGAAAAGAAAGGAAAAGAAAGGAAAAGGAAAAGAAAAGGAAAGAAAAGGAAAGAAAAGAAAAGAAGAAAAGAAAAGAAAAGAAAAGAAAAGAAAAGAAAAGAAAAGAAAAGAAAAGAAAAGAAAAGAAAAGAAAAGAAAAGAAAAGAAAAGAAAAGAAAAGAAAAGAAAAGAAAAGAAAAGAAAAGAAAAGAAAAGAAAAGAAAAGAAAAGATGGTTATTTTATAGCTTGCACTCAGGTTTTCCCACACTGCTTTTAATTTATTCTAAAAAAAATAAAATAAAATAGAATCTCGAGAAGAAAACAATAAGATACCTATGGTCCATAGTCTCCAGACAAAGTGTTCATTAAACTTTGTCAAGAAGTTTGCCTAAAGAAAGCTGTAATACCTGGCCTTTACAAAGCGTGCACTGATTTTAAGTTTCACAGAGATAAATTCTCTACCATCCTGCAGTCATGGGAATAAGTGTAATACAGGTCAGATCAGAAGCAGTTTACTATAGGTACAGAACAGCAGCACACAGCCTCTGCTGATGTGAGCTCTGCCCAAAGGGGGCAGTTTCAGCGTCTATAAACCTCTAGGTTGCACAGTTCTTCAGTAAACTGTGCAAGATAAGCAGGACTACAGCACATCGCAACAGCAAGCAGTGAGGTGGATCACGCAAGGAGGTTCTGGACAGTCAGGTAAGAAAACTCTAGGCAGTAGCTCTCCTTCAAGAATAATTCACTCCTTTGTTAATTAGTTTGTGCTGAGTTGGTGAGGCCAGTAGGTCATGCCGACATGTATTTCTTAACCAGTGAGGCCTGCGAGGGCCCATGAAGTGTTAAATCCACAATACCTTTCCAAGCAACAAGATGGAGAGCTGAGGCCTTTTCTTCATCAGAAATATTATTGAAATGTGTTGATGTCAAGAGTTGCCTGAAGCAGGGCTAAAAAGAAGGAACGTGCATGCATTCAGTTGCCTGGGCACTGCTGAGGTTATGCTCGTTGTCCCAGAGTGGGTGGCTGCAAGTGACTTTAATACAACCCAGAAAGAACATATTTAAAACTGCTGTGAAATTCACACTGAATTTCAGAGCAAATATCTCCTGTGATAAATGATAGCAGTGTACAAATGCCAGGGCTAAAACGGGCATGTGGCGTGCATTAAAACTAGATTGTAAAAGCTGATCCCAGCTGATGAGCCATCTCCAGAGGCATTGTTCTTAAAAACTCATGTTCCAGTCTCTTGAATTTAAGACTTGGAAAAAATGTAGGAGTAAGCCAATGGCAATGCTGGAGCCATACCTTAGGAGGCCAGGTGTACCCAGGTACCAGTGTCCTTTAGAGGGCTGGGATTTTACAGCCCAAATCCCCCAAAGACTTCCAACAGGCATGGCCACTGCCTCTGCTGAATGTTACTGAGCTGCATCACTGGGTGTTCCTGAGGGCTGACTTGTGTGAAATTTTGTACTGAAGATAAGTTCAGCTGGGCTGCTTTGCAAGAAAAGGTCCCTGAGGCACCAGTTTACATATGAAAGGTTTTCTCTGCTGTGGTGAGATGGAAATTAAGGTTCACACTTAAACTGGTTCCAATAATGTGATTTGTGTCAATTCAAGGGTGATATGGGGTAATTTTCACTGGACATATCTGCAGTAGTGTAAAACACTTGGAAAGAGCTCCTTGTATCTTTAGAAAAAGGAACCATTAATTCTACAGGAAACAGATGTAGGCATTGGGTAAGTGTGTGCCTAGACAACAGCTACCTGCCAACCCACAGATACCATGCAATTTGGCAAACGGGACTGTAAGGCATGAATAGAAATCATTTTGTCAGTTCCTTGTGTGAGTGACAGATCCTAAGCAAGGGAAGGGCTGAAAACCTACTGTGTAAATCAAACTCTCAGCATAAACAGTCTCTACCCCCTACTCTTTACCTTTCATTAAATTTTCGAAATATTCAAATGTAGGTATATTCAACCCTGAATCTGTATGTTGAATAGGTTACAAGGCAAATAGAATGAGGGACATTTCAGGAAAAGGCATAATTAATTGTATATATATATTTATTTTTTTTTTTTTGTCAGAGGAACAATAAAGTGTTCCAGTTCATTTTGATTAGCTGGCTAGGCACAGGGCAAATTAATATTCAGTAAATATCCACACTTCTTCTGTTGTGAAAGAGTCTTTCCAAACAGCAGATTCTGACACAGGTCATCAGCCACTCTTCCCCTGTATTCCTCAAAATGCTATTTTAATGGTTGGCTTTTCTCTCCCCCTTAAATAGCTTTTAGCCAGCCATTATGACTTAAACAGCAACTGAGACATGAAAAACAAAGTAAGTGTAGTGTGAAGGTTAGATCAAATGACAAACCATTGGCATCTCACTGCTGATTTTCTTCTTTTATCACAAACTGCAGTTGTCCTGTTACTGCACTTCCCATACATTAATTTCAGTTGAAAAGGGAGGTTACTCATGCGTAGCTGGTAGTCTGTGTTCTTTGCAGCAGTCCTGGAATCATGCATTCTGTATGTACTAAAAGCACGGGAAACATCCAGAAAACTGCTCTCTAAATGTTTCTGGGAATAAAAATGTTGTTTTTTTCAGAGTTACATTGTTTAAAGGTAAGGAATCTGGTATTGAGATATGCTTGCAGTGATAAGAAAACTTAGCAGTAGAACTTGTAAAATGCAGACAACCAGACTCCTTAGAACAATTAGGTGAAAATCACGGTTTCAAGTCAAATCAGATAAGTGAAGAAACATTACCACTGAACAGTAGAAAAGTCAAAAGAACTTTGAAATTTAACAGGCCGGAAACTGAAGGCCATGCATTGTTTGTGAAGCATCAGATTGTGAACCTGGATTACACACTCACTGGGGAAACAGGGGAGGGTCCTGTCATCAAAAGGTATACAAACTATATTTTGGAACTAGTAGATGCGCTCTCCTGCTTGTGGGGTGCCTGCCATTGCAGTTGTGAATAAATTCTAGAGATCCTCACGAGATCCTTCACTGAGATCCTCACCTGAGCCTAAGTTATTGGCTACAGAGTGTTTCTCACAATGTTTACTATAAGCTTGTTACATAGGCTTAGAATTATTATTATTATTATTATTATTATTATTATTATTATTATATTACTACTACTACTACTACTACTACTACTACTACTACTACTACTACTACTACTATTACTATTATTTTCTATGATGATTCCTTAGCGAATTAAGAAGTTGTGAGAAAAAGAGAGAACTGAGCATGGCAAGATATCAGTCATTTTCACTTGAAGGAAATTGTCCCTTTTTCACTGATTCTCCATCTTTTTGCCACATTCTCACTCTCACATCTAGGTTTTAAATTCCCAGTGGAGGCTTGAGGATCTTCTTTTGTTTGCTTGAATCTTTGCTAAATTATAACTACTTTGATTGAAATTGCTTGGATTGATTACTGCTTTTGTCATCTCAACATCTCACTTGTTCAGCTAATGAACTGCTCGGAGGAGAATGAATGTGTACTCAGGTACCCAGCATGGGAGGGTGAGTCTGTCCAGCCTCTTGTTACCAGTCATGACAGGATGCAAATCTGCTTTGTTTCTTACTTAAAGGTCACTGATAGCACTGTCAGATGAGAAATACTGACCAGATTTTCAAAGCTCAATAAAGTCAGTTAGGAATCTAAATTTCTGAAAATAATCAGGCATTTTGGCAGTCTTTTTTGTTAGTATCACTAGCAGTCTACACTGCCCAAAAAACAATGCCACTGCTGAATTAACTCCATCTTTTCTCAGGAGTCCAGGAAAGAAAAAACTGCAATAATTGCATATGATTTGTCTGACATATGATATAATACGTCTGAGGGTCGGAGGAACATAAAGGCTCCTGTTATACTCTGCTTGTGGTGGCAGCAGTGGAGCCCTAAGTGATGCTAGAAAGGGTCCGTACAGGCAATGCTACCCAAAAAAGTCCTTCCTTCAGTCTCCTGAAAAATAAAAACAGGAATTCTGTGCTGCCCAATGCACCCACACCCACCATTACAGCCTACAGATACTATTTTATTGATTGTGATTTAAGTATAAAATCTCTTGCTTTTCAAGAGATGGGGCTCACTTAAAACTCCATTTGAAGCCAGCTGATCTACACACATATTTCACCTATGAGACATCTGGATTTGAAATCTAACACAGCTGACAATGTGTGTAAATTAGATGTCAAGATCACAGACTATAACACCTGTTTAAGCTGACAAATTTATGTCTTTAACATACCGTACTTTTGCTGCCAACATTAGTCTGTATTTCCACTGGCAGATTTCCACACATAAGGAATGATGTGCTTGTGCTGCAACTGACTTATAAACACGTCATGTTAACAGAGTAATTATAGACTTACACAAGCAACACAATTTGCAAAACAATTACTTTACTCTTCAATGCTAGATGGTTTCATTGTGTTCCAGAAAATAATTCCAAGTTTCAACATATCTTGCTTTCAATTCTACATCTTTGAAATGGAAACTTTATAGAGAAATACATAAAGTTCATTCATCATTGAAGGCCTATATAAAACTCTTAACTGTCTCTCTCTCCAGGGGTAAATTGCATCCAAAATGCAATAAAAGAGTATAAATAAAAGAGTATTGTGGGTAAACAGTAGACCTGTATGAGTAATCATCTACACAAGTCAGAATCAGAGTTTTCACTACACATGGTCTGAAATAAAAAGATTTAAATTAAAATAAAAAATACAAGCCATTCAAGAACATAAAAGCATCTTCTTTCTGTAGAACTGAAATAAATTTTTGTAGTTTTTAAAGAACTGTGAAAATCTGCTACAAAACCCAACAAAATCAAACATAAATCTAGTAAAATGGTATGCAGAATCTTGTGCTTCAGTGTATCGGAATATGGTCCATATTTGGACCATTTGCATGGTCTGTGATGGCTGATTAATAGCAGAGGACAAATAAGCACCCCCTTACTGAACCAAACAGACCCCACCCTCAAACAAACCCCATCTGGCCAAACAAATCCAAACCACTTACTGGCTCTACATGGAGAATCTGTTTCATTTTGGGTATCATATCCAGTCAGACTTATCTAGTCTTGCCTTGGCTTAAGATCCTCAAATATCTTGCGTAAATACCACTTGTGGTATAACACAGTCATGTAAAGTTAACAGATGGAGATTGTCAAATAATTAATATAGCATCCTAGTAATATTTTTCTCAGGAGTTTTCCAACTTCCAGTTTGCGCATATGCTTGCTTAAAAGGCTAATAATCCAAGGTATCTTCCTTCAGTTACTTGTCACAATACAGCCTTCACTAAAGTATTATGATCCTGCAATATTGATGCCATTGTACTGAGTGAAGGAAAAGTCCTCAGTTAATTAGTTACCGTTTTTTATGGTATTCATATTTCAGGATTTCTAACAGAAAATACTGCAGAACACGTGTATAATATTACTGATCTGTAACAATGTTCAGAGCAGTGTAATTTGTGTCTGACATTACTGTAAAGCACTTGCAATGGCAACTGAAAAGTATTGCCACATGTAGTGGAGTGGAGTGTAGTACTGCCACACTCCAGCTCTGTAAGCAGGAGCTTGAGCACTTCTCAGTTTCTGTCTTCCCTCTGCAGGGCTGGTGGAAAAAGAATGGAGCTTTCTGTTCTGCTCTTTCTGTTATTGACCATAGATAACACTGCTTCTTCCTCTTTTAGTTTAAATCTATTCCACATTGTCTTGTTCTTATCTGCCCAAGAAAAAAGTTGCTCTCCATCTTTTTTATCAGCCTCCTTTAAGCAATGAAGAGCTGCAATGAGGTCACCCCCGAGCCTTCTCTTCCGTAGGCCGAACACCCCCAGCTTCCTCAGCCTTTCTTCATAGGAGAGGTGTTCCAACCCTCTGATCAGCTTTGTGGCCCTTCTCTGGACCCACACTAACAGATCGACATCTTTCTTGTGCTGGGATCCCCAGACCTGGATGCAGCACTCCATGCGGGGCCTCATGAGGGCAGGGCAGAGGTGGGACAATCACCTCCCTCAACCTGCTGGCCACTCCTCTGCTGATACAGCCCAAGCACACACTGCTGGCTCATGTCGAGCTTTTTGTCCACCAGAACCCTCAAGTCCTTCTCTGCAGGGCTGCTCTCAACAGGTTCTTCTCCCAGCCTGTACTCCTGTTTGGGATTGCCCTGACCCAGCTACAGCACCTTGCACTTGGACTTATTGAACCTCATTAGGCTCAAATGGGTGCACTTATCCTGCTTGTTCAGGTCCCTCTGGATGGCATCCCTTCCTTCTGTTGTATCAACTGCATCACTTAGCTCAGTGTCATCTGTGAACTTGCTGAGGGTGCACTCTATCCCACTGTCTATGTTGTTGTTAAAGATATTAAATTTCACTGGTCCCAAGACAGACCCCTGAGGGATGCCAGTAGCCACTGGCCTCCACCTGGACATAGAACCATTGACCACCACTCACTGGGTGTGGCCTTCAAGCCCATTCCTTATCCACTGAATGGTCCAGCCTTCAAATCCCTCTCTCTTCAATTTGGAGATAGGTGATCATATGGGACCATATTGAAGGCCTTACAGAAATCCAGGTAGATGACATCGGTCAGTCTTTCCCTGTAAACTGATTCAGTCATTCCTTCATAGCAGGCCATTAGATGGGTCAAGAACAATTTGCCCTTGGTGAATCCATGCTGGTTGTCTTGGATCACCTCCTTCTTCTGCACATGCTTTGACATTACATCCAGGAAGATCTGTTCCATCCTCATCTTTCTGTTGCCTACAGATATTTGCCCTACTAGAGCATGATGACAGAAGGAGGTCTCTTGGCCACTGAAGACAGATGTTAGCAGCATACTGGTCTAAGTGGTTATCCCTATCTCAAGTCCTCTATTTCTGCTGGTGCAAGAACATGTCCTGTTCAAAGAATTCCAGTCCCTTTCCTCTTGTATTGTCTAGGTTTGCAACTGTTGGTGATACCTCAGAGATCCAGGAGATTACACCACTGCAAGAAATTCCTAACAATGTGACCAGCATCCTCCACCATCATCCCTCCAAGTTCCACCTGTGATATTTTGCCTGGGGTGGCATTCCCTTTTTTGCCAAATCATCATTAGATTTTTATTTTTTTTTTGTCCTTTCTACTCCTCCTTTATACTCCTCTGTCAGGCTTTCCTCCAAGAGATATTTATCCAGGCAAATGTCTCTTTTTCAGGAGTTATAACAGTTTAAGAACCAATGCTCTGTTCTTTAGGAACACTTACAGACCCACTGCTTTGTGTCCTTTTTGTGCCAGGACCCACTCAAATGTCATTCATGGTTTGGAGGAAGGGATAGAAGAGCAAAAAACACATTATTTCTCTGCACTGTAAATGTGGCCTGGACCATATTGGTCATACATAGAAATAGATTTTCCTTTTTAATTTGTAGCGGGTAAGGTGACCTTATTCAGGATTGTAATTTGCAGTAATTCTTATAAGCACAACATCTAGCTGAATTCAGATAGAAAGTGCAACCTTCCAGGACAATGTTAATAGTAGAGTGCATGATATTTTCCCTCAAAAAATTACAGCTGGGAATATACCACCAAACTTCCAATACACAAGACACTTGTGTTTTTTTTTTTTTTTTTTTTTTTTTTTTTTCAACAGTAACCCTTTAGATAGCTCATATACTTTCATTGGTATTAGAACTCCTTTTTCTTTGATCTAAACTCAGATTATGTATTTTTTTTCTCTAATAGCTAGAAGGTTTTTCTTTAAAATATTTATGTGTATAGATATATATAAAGTACAGACAGGTTTTTGTGTATTCAAATATACAGCACAAATGCCATATAAATCTCCTCCTTCCCTATTGATGTGAGCAAACTGCAGTGGAGGAAAACAGATTTACATTAAATGAAGTCAGATAAAATTGAACATTCAGTTTCAAAACTAAAAATCTTAATGTTGCTATACTCACATCTTTAAACAGCCAATGAACTAGTATTAGGTTTATATTGACCTTTATAAAATTTCAAACACGTGGATCCAGATATTGAGGTGTGGCTGAACTGCAAATGCCTTTCTTCAGTTATTCCAGGAGAGGCTAACAGTAGGGTCACCCCTACAAACAAGTAGCAGAAGCAAAGAACTGCTCCACACCTGTCTATCTGTCAAGGAATGGCTAAGCTGCCTAGACACAGCCTAGCACTTGGAACATTGCAAGAGAAGATACACTCATCTTATGCCTGTCCATCTGCTGTTTTGAAAGACCGAGAGAACACAATGCAAAATTTCACAGGCTCCATTGAAACTGGCTGTTACTGCTTTGTACTGCTTTCAAGGCACAGAAAGGAGAGGGGCTCTGGTTCTGTGTTTGTGAAGAACTGTATTTCTTCTATTTTTCTGAGAGCTATGCCTTTACATAAGACAAAATAAATGTCAGTGCCATGGTATGCACTGGAAATTCAGAATTTCTCAGGATAAAATTGTTTTTGTAATTGCACAACATAGAATCATGGGATTAAATATCATGTGCTGATAATACAGTTGCATTCCACTGTCCCACTGTTGAATATATGTCCTCTAGATAGGTCTGTCATGCTGTTTTCACATATGCTAACTAACTGGCCTGTTGTTGCTCAGAATGTATCTTTGGGTTGATCAGAGTTAATGAACTTTTGATATTCAGCAGGTATATGTGAGAGGGTAGTGTGGATTAGAGGTTCTTTCATATTCGTTTCAGTGAATGTATATGGATCACTGAAAGCCAGCATCATGTTTTATTTTTTATTTTTATTTTTTATTTTATTTTTACTTTTTGTAGCTGTACTCTTTAATGGCAGGGAAAAAGCTGACTCTGGCTTCAGGTATTTATACTTTACATATTAAGCATGCCTTTCCATCTATGTGTTCTCCTTTGGCTTGAGGGGCAGTGGCACACTTAACTCACCCACAGATAATTCTAAAGCTGCATGGTACTTGTTCAGACACCAAGAATAGAAACCATGCTCTCTTGATTTCTTAACAAGCTGTTAAGACCCTAATTCACCATACGGTCCTGTGCATAGCCCTCACGTCTGAAGTTTAAGAATTTCAATTAACTCTTGGCACTTCAGATATTACCTTCTGGCCTGTGGCTCAGGAGGTGCTGAGCATTTAGAAGCTGAGGTATAAAAAAAAAAAAAAGATCTGCAGGAACAAAACTTTAGAAGCAGATTTTTGGTGTCTGTAGGTCAGATAATCAGCATTTGAAGTGTTGGAGATCTAGATGTCCTTTTGAAAGGTATAATGTGTGAAACAGTAATGTCAGTGTATTGTCTTTCAAGCTAGCAAGGGAAATAAGCAAAAACAAATGAACAAGCAATAAACAATCACAGCGTTATCAGAATTATTGTTTTTTTGTTTTTTTGTTTTTTTTTTCCTGAAACTATCTGTTTAAATCAACTTTCAATGAAATAAGCATACCTCCTGCCAATTTACCTGTCAAAGCTGACTTTGAAGAGGACACTAGTCATTTTGTCAGAAAATCAGTGTTTGCTTGCCCCAGACTGGTAAGTCCATGCTTTTATGGAGTATGGGAGTCTGTGCAAAGAAAAACGAAAAAATAAAGAACAGGCTATTTCGGTGATGAATTCTTCATTTGTGAAGGGGAACACAACTTGGAGTAGTTTCCCCATACCTGCTTAGTCCTGTAGTGTCTCTGGATTGGCAGAAACCTTTGTTCTTCTCCTTAAGGTACACTGTATAGCCAAGCTTGTTTGTATGCATTGTCTCCTATGACTATTTTTCTGCTTGCAGCAGTATGAAAAATTAAAGAATTTATTCATCTGTGTACAGCCTACCAACTATTTTCACATGGCTACTTCAGTTAATTGATCCAACAAGAGCATACTGTCATGCCTGAAGCAGTCCAGGCTTTAATGGATGCCTTGCACCGCAGCTTTTCCTCTGTTGGCCATGAATTAATTTGTGTATTTGTCATAGGAAATATTGAGATCCTTTTTTTTATTATTATTTTTTTCCTTCCCCAGAATTGTGTTACTAAACAAAACTTATTGGAAATATTTAACTCATTGGAATTTGAAGAGCTCTCAGATCTACAGGAACCTGAAAAAAAAAAAATAAAAAAAAATATATATGAGTCATTCTGAGAATATTTTCTGTAGGTATATTATGTCTTTTTTGATCTGGGAGTACTCAGGTTATTCTGAGGGCCAGAACTCCTAAAGAGCCCAGTGATCATGATGGCGCTGAAACTTCTAATGAAATTAAATTCCCATTTTAAATATCAAAATAATGACACCCCCATTCATAAAATTGTGCAGCATGCTGGAGTCTAGGTTTTTGAAAATGCAGCAATATGTGTTTTTCTAAATGATAATGTGAACTTTTTTTTTTTTTTTTTTTTTTTAAGGGAAAAAGGAAGAAGTTAAAATAAAATAATTGTGCACCTGAAACGAACAAACAAGAAAAACAACTAACTTAAATCTCTGGAAAATCTTATATTCATTGGGAATGATCTTTTCTAACAGGAACAGCAAAATTCTCATTTTCATGTTATTGTTGTTTCCTGTGAATTCGAACATACCTTTCATCTTAAATCATTTCTGTGTTGTAACCATTATCAGTGATTCTCAGGTTTGCTGAATTCACCCTTTGGAGATAGCTCTTTCTCAGAAATGTCAAAAAAGCTAAACAAAATGTAGACACGTGAACGTAGAGTTTGAGGCAAATAATCTTCCAGATAAAAATAGCTAGGTTGTAGTTGTGGAGGCAGTAATGACAGAAGAGGAAAAAAAAAAAAAAAAAAAAAAAAAAAAACCTGTCATATGTAGCTGTGATTTTATTCTCTTTTGAAGCCAAATGCTGTATGTTTTTCAAGACAGTATACTCTAACTAAACACCAGATACAACTCAGGGACTTTAAAGTCTTCTGAATGAGGCATTGCCTGCTTTTGCCACACACAGTAATACCTTGCTGAAAATTTGTACCTTATTCTGAGCTTGGTGAACAATTTTCTTTTGTTTTCTTTAAGTAATAATGTCACAAAATAGCTCCAAAACCTAAATCCACTGTCCTAAACCATGGTCCTCTCTATCAGAACAGAAATTCAACAGGGGAAAAAAAAAATACTTCCAGCTGCAACTGTCCATTTTCTGCAGTTTTTTCTCCACTATGAGTACACACGTCCAAACTATTTCACCATCAACATGACAAGAAGAATGAGCATGGCAGAACCTTGCTATTGTTAGCTTAACACAAAAACATTCCTTGGAGGAGAAACAGCAACATCACCTAATTGCTAGAATGGTCCCATTATTTCAGGGGTATCGGAACAAATTCACCTTTGAGATACAGAATCACAGAATCACAGAATTTCTAGGTTGGAAGAGACCTCAAGATCATTGAGTCCAACCTCTGACCTAACACTGACAGTCCCCACTAAACCATATCCCTAAGCTCTACATCTAAACGTCTTTTAAAGACCTCCAGGGATGGGGACTCCACCACCTCCCTGGGCAGCCTGTTCCAATGCCTCACAACCCTTTCGGTAAAGCAGTTCTTCCTAACATCCAACCTAAAACTCCCCTGGCGCAACTTAAGCCCATTACCCTCGTCCTGTCACCAGGCACATGGGAGAACAGACCAACCCCCAACTTGCTACAGCCTCCTTTAAGGTACCTGTAGAGAGCAATAAGGTCACCCCTGAGCCTCCTTTTCTCCAGGCTGAACAAGCCCAGCTCCCTCAGCCACTCCTCATAGGACTTGTTCTCCAGGCCCCTCACCAGCTTCAAGAGCCCTAAGGGCACTCACAGGCCTTTTTGGATCTCACTGTCTATCCCTGGAGCCTCCCCCCAGCCCTGCTCAGGAGCCCCATTTCAGCTCCGCCTGGGGAAGTTCCCTGTCCTTGTGAAGCTGTGGGAGTGGTGGTCATCAGATCTGGATCCTCAAACACCTGTGCCCTGGTGTCTTAGGTGTGATTGGGACCCATGCTGTGCCCTCATCTCCATCCCTGCTGCTGGCTACATCTGCTGCCCCTGCTGGCTGCCCTTGCACCCATTCTGGAATTTACGAATTCCCCCCAGCCAGATGCACCCCCAGCCAGAGCTCAGCTCTGCCTGCTGCATTGGCACACCCCATCATTGTTTTTTGGTGTGCAAGTGTCTGGCACTGGGTTTCTGGCTCCCCATCCCTGAGGGAGCAGCCAGATCCTGCTGCTTCTGGATGATAACCTGCCTATTTTGTCATTGAGCTGCTCATTTCAGAGCTAATGTGGAATTTCAGTCATTGCTCCCTTGAGAAGAAGTGTGAAATTATGGCGTAAAACCCAAGTACTGTAGCATCAAGCTATTTTAATTCAGCACCAATGTGTCAAATTATCAGGTGTTTATTTTGGTGCACCACAGTCTGGAACTTCTGAATATATTATATACATGTATGTATAAGCATTCACATAAATGGGTAGTGCTTTAAATTAAGTTAGTCAATGCATTAGTAAGGTAGTGATAATGAAAATAATAATTCATTTATTTATATTATACCAATATTATCATAGAAATATAATATAATCATATAATTATAATTATTATATAAATAATAATATAATAGACTTGTAGAATTAAGATTATTATGTTTCTTTCACTTGGTAAGGTCAACTTAATAATAAATGCCTATCTAAAATTTCACAAGTGGTATTGCCCTAAGAAAAGGAAAGGTTAAAGGTGTTTGTACTATGTAAGGATAAGAAGCATGTGTCAGAATTAGCTTTCAAATTAAGAAATTACAAGAAAATGAGATACAATCCCTGTGTGTTGACTAACAGCTAAGGATGGGAATATTCTAATTAGTTGTTTGGAAAGGGAATTCTCTAGGCAATGTACTTAGAAGGAGATGAAAACAGAATATTACATTCCAGAGAATGTCTGTATGAATGCTTGTTATATGAGGAAGCATTGCAGCAGCAGAGCAATGTAAATTTACTTTGTTCTATTATTCAGAGAATGGCTGGTGTTAAAGATTGAATTTTGCTGGATTTAAGTAAGGGAAAAAGTGTTAAAAAAAAGTCCTCCAAGAATACTTGAAGAATAGTATCATCTTTTTCTTAAGATTAAGGACAAAACTTTCCACTAAGAAATGTTAGTATGGCTGTACTGGTGTCAATGATAGTACATTAATTTATAATAACCACCTATTCATGATGTTTTGCAAACAAATAAAAATGCATATGTTCCACTTAGAGGAGGCTCTTGCTTGTGTTGTTCCTTACAGACCTACATTCTCATTCAACAGAGACAGTGAGAACGTTTGAACAAGAGGTCAGAGGAATTTAAGGAAGAGTATGAAAATATTATTACTTATGCAGTGCCACTTGTATTCTCAGAGACTTTCTACCCATGGATAATAAATTATGAAAACAGAAGACAATGTCCCTTGTCACAAAGACCTTCCTGCTTCTGAGCATTAGAGGAGTACAAACTGAGCATGCAGTGGATGCAGATTTGGAACTGCTGTTAATAGATTATGAAAAAAATATTTTAATGTGATTTCAAGTCATTCAAAACACGCAGGTGAACACCCTTGCTTTTATTTTTTATTTTTTTAAATTATTTTTACCTGTAGTGAATTTCCCATAGTAGACTGAAAAGCCTTGAAAATCCAAAAATTTCACAGAGAAAATGCATGTGGTTACTGGGTCAGATGAAAAAACTGAATATTATAAACGAACAAACAGATTATTCACAACTGCCCCAGCTCCCACAGCTCTCCCATGTAGGTCTATTCTTGCAGGTATGATTTGAAACAATCCGCTTACTTTCCATGGTAGTAGTAAACTTTGCCCAGTCCTGTCAGGACCTCAGAAGGGCTTTTTCATCCTTTTCAAAACCTGGCTGGCTGCTTTCCAAGTTTTCTCAGTTTTTTCTCAGAGCCACGGGATCTTTTCCATCCTGGGTACAACTTCATTTACTGTGCTTGACAATCTTCTCTGTTGGGGAACGCCTTTGGCAAAGTGCACACCCTGCCTAAAGAGTGTATTTGTCATCCTCCTTATAAAAGAATTTGAGCCAAACAAAAAGCCTCATAGAACAAGCATTTGTTGTCTGGTTGTCAGGGCAAATTTAGGTATTTTCTTGCTAAAATAAGACCAGAATAAAAAGTCAGGTAAGCTTTGTAAAGACAAAATATACTGGTTTGTGGCAGGGATTATTTTAATCACATCATACTTTCAAGTTTATTCATATTAAATCTTGTTTTTCATAATGACTATATATTTGAGCTTCCTGCAAATTTTCCTCTCCTACTTTTTTTTTTTTTTTTTTTTTTTTTTTTTTTTTTTTTACAGTGAGGTATGTGACAAGGCAAATCACAAAAAAGTGCATAAATTGATCAAAAACCTGAAATAAGTGGATATAAACATGAAGATTCTGTAATTTGAAAGTACCACCCTTGAACTAAGTTTTCACATGCATGTAACTCTAAATTTTTAAAGATTGCATTTTTAAAAAGTGTAAAGAAGGTACATCCATTTATGACCAATTATTATTAAAAATAGATCAGTTTTCACCATTCATTTTGTAAAATGTGATAGAAGTTTTTCCCTATGAATTGTACACTATCCTAGTAGAATTTGGACTCATTCAGAGAAAAACAGACAAGCTTTTACAAAACTCTGAAGTTCTAGGCTAAGGTTAAATCTGATTTTTCCTTAGTCAGTCATGTTAAATGTCTCATCTTTACTGAAGTGATCGAATGATTTAAGCCTTACGGGATTTTGAATAAGGTCTTTGGTTTACTAATTGCACAGTAGTTCAAAAATACACCATCCATCATGTTTTGCAGTTTAGTTTAATGATTTCAATATGACTTATGACATTAATTTTCTTGATTATCTTTGTAGATCCTTTCCAACTGAGCTATTCCATCCAATTCTATAATTTCAAATCTATATGCCACTATATATAACCCTGAAGAGAGATTTTTCATGTCAGTGACTCCTGCATAAGCATCACACCAAAATCCACTGTGATACATGTCTGTGGAGTTTTAGGACAGCATCATACAGAAGCTGATAATATTCCTCCATTTTAGAATCAACTAATCAAATTTCATTTTCTAGTTATGTTTTACTGAGGCAAATATGGGGCTAGTGACAAGCATCTAAACCCATGTCTCTTGTTCTTATAGACTTGTTTGTTCTTGTCAAAAGTAATAGTTAATCGCTCAAAAGAATATAGTTTTCAATTCTGATAGTACTTACAAGTGGCAAAATATGAATGGTAGAGTCTTACCTCCTAGCTTTGTGATTCAACATTTCATTTCTAAAAGAGCAAACTCTTTTAGATACAGATGTTTTAGAATACAGACGAACAGATCTTTTAGAATACAGGTGTTTTTCTTAATAGCGCAATAATCTATAGGAAATATATCCTGTGAAAAATATTATTCTTACTGTAGAAGGGAAAGAAAGATAGAAAATTATTTTGAAGACAGAATCAAAAGCTAAAATCTAGGCAAAAAAGTAATGGGGATACTTGTTACTGTGCACAATATTAGCCTTATCTAAAGCTAAGCAGAAGTTAGGAATTCTGTTTCTGGATCTAATTGTGAGGTTCTGTGTTTTAGGAGATTTTAGTCTTAAAAAAAAATCTAGCGATCTTTTCTTTAAAAAGTAGTTTACTATTAAAAGGTGTGAAGCCTTTAGGAAATCTTTTTTTTTTTTTTTTTTTAATATTCTGAAGGGCCGTGAAAACAGTGTCTGCTGGATTGTTTGTTAGTTTTCCATTTAATTCTCTAGTTTCTTATGTTTAATATTTTTGGATATAAATATATATATATATATATTTTTTTTTTCTTTAAGGAATTACTTTCTTCAAAAAATGGTATCCTAAAATAAGAAATATGATTTTGTATTTCCTATCAGATAAAGGTGTTAAATCTTATTTTTTTACTACATGTGTGAATTTTCTGTTTGATGCTTCTTAATTACATGTGGGGGAACAACTGTTACATGCAGTGATGGAGCTATTCAGCATAACATCTTTGAGAAGTTCCTGGACAAGGAACTTGTAAGTACATATTACCTCTCACCACTATCTGTAGCAAAGAGCTACTCACAACTACTTGACAGGTTTGTAAGCAGGCTCATGTGAGAATACATTAGGAGCTCAAATCTGCCTTCCATTCACTGAGAAACAGGTGAGCTCTTGAAAGAAATGGCACCAGAGAGAGTCTGCTACAAAACAAAACAAATAAAAACCAGAGCAAACCAAACCAAACCAAAACAGATTTGATTGTGTCTCTGCTGAATTGAATAGCAAAACTGGGGTGACAGTTCCATGTACCAAGACTGCACTTTTGAGAACTTGAAAACAAAGAACAGCTACACTTCACTTCAGTACCGTTATGAAACGGTGAAAGCTAATGGGAAAAAGCTGTGGGATTCCCTGGTATTTCCTTACTGCATTTTAGTGATTCTGTTCTGTGGCAGATACTCCAAAGATGCCTATGCTGTGTAACACCGCACATGCTGAGGCTTCAGAGCAAGCTGCTAATGAGCCAATAAATTTCTTTGGCAGAATACAGTACTACTTTAGGTCTCAGAAGCAGTACAGTCATGTTAGCCCATGCAGAGTATTAATTCCTCAGCTTTTTAACAGAGCTGATCATCTTGCAGGGAACACTGCCTCAGTGCTGCTCTGGTCTTGGTCCATGTAGAAACATCTGCAGCATCTTTGCAAAACAGTTTATACAGACGTCAGTTTTGGAGCTGAATGAAAATGGGACCATGAAAAAGCTTAGAATGGGTGCTAAGCTGTACACACTGACAAAATAAAAAAATAAAATAAAATAAAATAAAATAAAATAAAATAAAATAAAATAAAATAAAATAAAATAAAAATGAATGTAAAATGTTGAGCTTTGGACACAGGAAAACACTACATAATTTTAAGACATTAGGGTTTGGAAAGATAAGAAATCAGAGCAGCAACTGTATGGTATCCCAGCCACAATGTGATACAGGCTCAGGTCTTACTTGGCAGTAGGTTTGATTAAGCGTGAATGTACAGTGCACTCCAACACTATGTTGCACTCCAACAAGGTGTTTGCCACAGCTCCACACTGCATCACACTTTCTTTGCCACGCTCTTCACACAAACTAAAGTAGTCCTCAGTGCTTTGGTGTGGTGCAAGACTATAAATTTAGTGTAAATTACCACAATGACTTCATGTTGGCAAGTCCTTAGGCATTTGGCAAAATTGGCTATCACACCAGGTATTTGAAACATCTTTAAACAGGGTTTTAAAGTTTATAAACAAAATTCAAAATGGTATTTGGAAGATAAGAAAAACAAAAAATATTTTTTAACTTTTCTGAGATGAGACAACTTCAAGTCTTATAGGATAGCATTTTTTTATTAATATTTTATTTGTCATTATCAGAGGTCAAAGGCAAACAAATATGCTGCTGTCTTGTAAATCCACTTGACCACTAAAAAAAATAAATAAAATAATAATTCCTCTACTTGAATGGCACTTTCTATTAAGTTCCTCTTAATTCCTGTTTATTTCCATCACTGTACTCAGTAGCAACTATTATAAATGAAGTCTCAACTCAACCTGAATTTAAAAAAATTTATTAAAAAATATATATTTATAAAAGGTATAAAAGGCAAGTAAATAGAGCTGGGTGTGCGGAGAGCCTATGCTCCAACAGCACGCACACACAAACATCAAACATTCTAAATATGTAGAACATCGCTTTTACATACTAAACCCGTGTATACCTATACATACATACAATCAGGAAAGGTAACAAACAATCCTTTAAGTTCCATGACTTAACAGTCTCCATTTTCCATTCCTTTTCTTAATTACAAACAAGTCTCCATTTTCCATTCCGTTTGAGCAATATGCCTTACTTTAAATTGTCAAGCAACTCAGTCTTTGGGCCTTATGTATCCCGTTCTTCCCAGATCAAAGAAAAGCATATCCATCTCCTTTTCAAGGCCAATAGGCCTGGGTCAAAAGGCATGTCCAGGTCAACAGGGGGCGTAACAGCAAAAGCCACAGAGATGGCTGCAGCAGCAGAGGGGCCGATGGCGATGGCGTAGCAGTCGGATCAGTAAAGGAGCCCGCAGCTCCCTCACTATCTGGCAAGCCACACGTTTCTGACTGTGGTCACACAGGGCTCTTTAAGGCCTCAGAGACTGCTCGCCAGGTGCCGAGCAATCCCACTGCAACCTTGTCGTTTTTAGTTGCAGAGTCCCACACCTTGACATCAATTTGGTCCCATATTTCAGGCTCATAAACTGTCCAATTGTTAATAAGGAAAATAAGCTGAAAGGTTACCAGGACAGTCTTTGTTCCTAAGGACGTACGATTCCCCCTAACGCGCAACTGCTGACCAGCAAGGGGCAGTTGTGTGCGCGGGTCTGCTTCTCTCAGCTTGAGCTTCTCTCCAGCTCCAGTGCGCACATTTCCAGCGACATTCTGTATGAGCTTCTCTGAGCGGTTTGCGTAGTCTGGCCGGACCTGTCTTCATGAGGCAATCAACGCGTGCCTGCTCCCATCCTGGTCTCCATTCTGCTAGCCTGCTCCTCTTCATTCCTTCTTTCTGCCTCCCTATTGACGACACAATCTCATTACATCGTGTTGCTTTTTTTTTTTTTTTTTTTTTTTTTTTTTTTATCCTCAGGGCAGGCTCCCCTCTTATACCCTTCGCTCCACAGCAGTCCTTTTCAAAACAACTTTTCATTGGTCAAACAACTTTGAATGTAACAACAACAGCAAACACCCAGCAGCATCCATGCCTTAATGGCTGGAGAACAAGAAACTGGAGACTGCATGGAGTCTCCTGAATCACCCTTCTTTGTTCCCTCTAAACTCTTTTATATGCCTGAGGGCCTCGTCGTTAAGAGTCTAATGTTATCTCAACCACGGGGCTTTCCAACCCCCAAATCTCCCACTTCTTTATTAATATCAACCATTTTCTCGACATGAATTACTACTCCATATATAACAATGAGCTTTTGATGGAAATCTCTATTCTTTAGTCTTTAGATGGGCAGTCTGAGGAATGCAGTATCAGTCTGCACTGTCTGAAAGGAGACTGTACCAGACGAAGACGAAAGGTTGTGGGGCCAAATCCTTCATCAGAAAATGCTTTGAAAGATGAGACCCCAGCTGCCATGTCATTTATTCAAAACAAACAAACAAGCAAGCAAGCAAACAAACAAAAAACACCAACAACTATAACCCCAAACACAAGCTCCTGCTTATTAAAATGCCCTTTTGTGGAATGCTGGAGAAACTCATATATCAGGAGTTCCTTAACACCATTGAAAAGTGACCTATCAGAGCAAAAGACTAGAAATAACTCAAACAATTCTTTCCCTTCAGTTCTGGGACTTTGAGAAAAGGTTCATTAGAACAATCATTTATTTTGACTCTAAGAGCCCCATGGTTGTGTTAAGCTTTTATCTTACAACGTCATAGTAGAGAACCCTGTTCATTTTGCAGTTTTGCTTTGCTACTTTTTCACTGAGACCCTAGGTTAACTAAATGTATAAAAATCGAAATGATTATAACTAAATGTATAAAAATCGAAAGCATTATACAATTAACTTCCAAAGAAGGGCTAGGTTAAAAATACAGTTTGAGGATAGATAGGAAAATGATTGCTTGCAATTTCAAATCAGAACATTTTGAGTAGTTTGAACAGTTGAAAGAGTATTTTGAAATACTCTTTCAGAATGGGTTTTCCTCATATGAGACAGTAAAAACTGACAAGTAAAAATTAGTAATAGTCAAAGCAATAGAAGCCATACTTAGTTTTATGCCAGAACTGCAGGATAAAGTTATTAAAATTATATTATAGTACCTTATCTACAGAAAGGACAAATCTTGAACCTCTTAAAGTTTTCTATGTGGCCTTCATTTTAAATCTGTTACATGCAGCAGTACACACAGGAGGCCCTAGAAGGTTAAGAAGCAAGGTAGCACAGCATTACTTTGCATTTAGTCATGCTTATTTTCCTGACATAAGCAAATTCAAACTGCTCCAGTGAAAGATATTAAGAGCAGAGGCTTGGGATTTATATTGGACTGTTGTGGCTACACATCATCATCATTGTTACCTTAGTTACAGCTACAAAAATCCTTGCAGTGGATAGTGATGTTTGAATCAGAATAAATCCTCTTGGCTTTACAGTACTGGTAGCTGAAGAAATCATAATTTTACCTCTAGTCTGAAAGTTTCTGTGCTGCAGTTGTATTTCAAGGCATGACAGATGTGAACCAGTACATCAGTCTTCATTCAAGAAATCATTTCTTTTGAGGCTACATCTCAACAATCTGAAAACATTACTTAATTATCTATTTAACAAACCCAAACACAACAAGAAGCTGGCAAAAATTTAGAAATCACAGAGAGAGTTTTACTCTTTCTTGTTCTACATGAGTGTTTCAGAATGTGAATGAGCATTGGTATTTTCACTCTGGTACAGTGCTGATGTCTAGACTGAGTCTGAAGACATCCAGGGGAAGGGTGCAGCCATGACACCATCTGCAGCTGCAACAGTGACCGCTATGAAGAACATCATTCATACTTTCCTGAGACAAGTGCAAAAGATATGGTCATATACAAGGAACCAAAGCTGAGGAAGTCTAGCTGTCAGCCTTAATGTCAGCTAACTATTATACACTTAAGCTTTTTGTTTCATCAAAACTGAAGTTGTCCCTGCTTGTGCTTATCTTTTTAAGAAATGAAATCTCTGGCTATGTATATGTATTACGTATCCATAATGGATAGGAGTAGCTGTCTTTTATTTCTGTCTAAACCAATATAACATACTATAGCACTGTTTTCAAAAGGACAATACCTCAAGTCTCAAAAATCTGTGAAAAGCTCACTTTTGCACAGTATTGTTCTAAATGATGAGATTCCACCCAGTGCCCCTATATACCTTGTGAGACAGCCATATAATCCTGTGAGAAGAAGAAGAAAAAAAAAAATACAAACACAAAAAAGTAGTAATATTTAGGCTAAAAAGTTAAATTCTTAATTCTTAAAAAAAAAAAAAAGTTAAATTCTTAAAAAAAAAAGTTAAATTCTTAAAAAAAAAAAGTTAAATTCTTAAATTCTTAAAAGTTAAATTGTTGTGGATGGAGTTTTGAATAAAATCTCAAGAACTTTCACATTGTTCTACTCCTAGCTTGGTATAAGGAATCTGAGTTGCAGAGGACATTTCCTGACCCTCTGCAGAGCTATAAGCAGGTATTACCAAGTTTTCTTTTCATTAAAGGTTACAGTCACTGCTGTTCTAGCTAAATGTCTCATGTAACAAATTCGGTCTAGCAACCCTTTGAAGAGGGAAAGGATTATTTTATACATGGGTACTGTTACACCAAAGCATTTATCATGATAGTCAAGGCCACACATGAGGTCTAGATTGGTTTCATAAAAAATAATTCTCCACTCTCCTGCATTTTACAGTGAGGCATGAATTTGCAAGTTTATGACTTATTTCTGCGCTCAGGCTTTAAAAATGTAATTGTAAATGAAAGGCTGATTTGCACAGTGCACAACAGTATGTCAGAAGTCACACACAGTATCACAGAATCACAGTATTGAGGGGTTGGAAGGGACCTTGAAAGATCATTGGAACCAACCCTCCTGCATAAGCAGGATCGTTATAGCAGGCTGCCCAGGTAGGCGTCCAGATGGGCCTTAAATATCTCCAGAGAAGGAGACTCCACAGCCTCCCTGGGAAGCCTGTTCTAGTGTTCCATCACCCTCACTGTGAAGAAGTTCTTCCACATGTTGGTGCGGAACTTCATGTGCTCTATCTTGTGGCCATTGCCCCTTGTCCTGTCCCTGCAAACCACTGAAAAGAGGTTGGCCAAATCCTTCTGTCTCCCACACCTCAGGTATTTATACACATTGATGAGATCCCCTCTCAGTCTTCTTTTCTCCAGGCTGAACAGACCCAGGTCTTTCAGCCTTTCCTCATAGGGAAGATGCTCCAGGCCCTGTATCATCTTTATGGTCCTCTGCTGGACTCTTTCCAGGAGATCCCTGTCTTTTTTTGTACTGGGGAGCCCAAAACTGAAAATAAAACCTTCAAATTTAGGAAACCACTTTTCTCCAAGGTGCATACTGGTGCACAGAGTTTCAGTGTTGTTACATACATTTTCTCGCAGTCAGTTTTGTGAACCTTGAATAAAGTCCAGTTTTCCAGCTGAGCGCTCCATTTCTGTATTCCAGAAATTGATAACAACATTAAGTTTTCACTAGGAAAAAGAAGAAAGTAGAGGAACATATTATGAACCTCTAACAATGTCTCTCTCAATCCCTCTCCTCTATTTATATATATATATATGTATTTAATATTTTAGATTAATCTAGATTTCTGTGTGAACACTCTTGAAGCAAGAAGATCTCTTGACACCTATTCAAATAATGCCATTGTAGCATATCAGACTGCATCAAGATAATCCCAATATCCCACAAGTAAGAGAAAATACACATTCTTTACTGTATTTTCTAGCCATCTTTCATTTTGTTAAAACAGACAGAATGATTTTGCATACAATTTCTCACAGCACTTGTGATTTACTAAAGTACTAAAATCTGCGCCAACTTAACCTTGCAACCTGCTCTTCAGGTTTCCATTTGAGATCTACAGAATGACATTACAGGAAAAGAAGATAGGAAGTGATGCAATTTAACTGAAATTTACACTTGCCTTTTTTAAATAAACAGCATTAAAAAAGGTGGAGGATAAATGTTTCTAGGTCATGAAGAACACTGTTAATGCTGTTTAAATAGAAGTTTCTCGAAAGCTGCAACATTCACAAATAATTTGGATGGTTCTGTTTGGTAAATGTTGACTTTTATTTCAAGATGAGGGATAAGAAGTAACCAAGCTGAATCACAGTGTGGTAGAAATTAATTCATACTCTGAGGGTTTCCTGATAGCCCCAGGAGATAGTCCAAGCCAGACATTTCACCACTCTTACATGCTTACAGCCCATTACAAATGTCTTAAAGGTCTGATCACCACAGAAATTTTAAGCTTCCTGGAAATAAAAGACATAACCAAAGGAAGGCTAGAAACCCTAAGCAAAATTATAAAAACATGTTAGGAAAAAATGCAGTAATTATTGACTCTACAACCCTGATGACATCAAGCCGTAGAACTGCATCATTTTTACTAGTTCAAATGCATCTTCTTAAATGCATACAGACACATTAGTCTTCCTTTTTTTGAAGCATGGCTGTGCAAAGAATATGTCTACGAACAAAGATATTAAAATTGCCCATCCTGCTATGGCAATTTTGTTGTGTTGGATCTCTGACAAGCACAGATAATTAATTCTTACTTCTGCCTCTTTACAAAAATGCCTTTATGCAATCACAGTTCTTAAAACAAACTGTGGTTCAAGACTCCAGTTTTAAAGATTCAGTGCATCATTTATTATAAACTCTGGATTAAGAAATACAAACACAGGACAGCTCTGCAAGATGTTTACTGAAATAGGTTTTTGAATGCAGTAAATGGCACTTCTGTTCTATCATTAATGATTATTTTGTTAATTAATGATTAGTAATTAAGAAAGTATTTAAACAAACAAACAAAAACATCCCCTAATGAAAGAATATTTGTGCACTGCTTTCTAAGGTGATCATGTGGTAGTAAATGTATTTTATTAAGTGCTAAAAACTTTCCTCTTTCACTTCAAAGTGTAGAATACTTGTAAGAATATCAAGACCATGATAACTAGCAGTGAATCTTGTAACAGAAGATTTTGTGTAAGTCTGTAGTTTCAGCTGGCTGTTCATATAAGGAGTTACATAATGTTAGCTGCAGCTTTTTATGTGGTGAAGAGGCAGATTAATATTGTAGAGAAACTCCTGAAAAAAACTATGTTGCACAATGTACACTACTGCAAGAATGAATTTAAAAATGAGAATAAATTAATTACACTATTGTAGTGCATCAGAAATGTCCCTAGAGAATAAGGCATATAAAAGTTATATCTCTGTTTTGCAGATGAGATGTTCATTTCTACTTTTCTCCTTGAGCTGCAAATTATGGTGGATATGTCGGAGTCCCTGGGCTAATTGTACTTTTGATCCATTCTGATTGCCTGAGGGTGTATTTGGAGATCAATACCAGTTAGCCCATGTGGCCTGGATTAACTTCGTTACATGGACTTCTTTTCTTCCAGGAACAAATGGTGCGATAGATGAATACAAAATCATCTTTAAACACAGTATTATTTATCTAGAACAGAATAAACTGAAAGAAGAGAAGCCCCAAATGAGGAAATAGGCTGTGTGAATATCTAAACTTATCCAATATCTAATCTTTACTTTTACACCAATTCCAATAGGTACAGCTTCCTTTCCACTGCTTATGTCATCCTGAAATTGCTTAGGCATTTTTTATCATTAACAGTTTTCCTTCAATTTAAACACTCAGTGAAATTATAATTATATTCAGACACAGTTGATCTTATCAACTGTATCATATTGCTATTTATAGATAGCAGATGACAGTTATATAAATGTTGGCAGGGATATCCATACAAGATTTGATTTTGCCAGTTTTCTCATCCAGGGGTTCAGCTGTCTAATGAAGTGTTTTGTCTGTGTTTGAGCTGGATATGTAAAGCGATGAGGTCTATTTTTAAGAAGACTATACACCAGATTTATACTAAGACTATACACTAGATTTATATTCTTTAAGGTTTCAGTAATAGTTTGATTTTAAGAAAGAATTTAAACTTTTAGCAAATACAATACACAATATACATATACCTTTTGTGCTTTGTTAATTTCACTCCATACAAAAAATGAAAGAACACATTTTACTTTTTAACAATAAAAAAATTACCTGCTTATCAGATACAGAGGAACCTGAAAGCAAAGAAATAGACTTGCAAATAAGCAATTTTACATAGAGTAGCTAATTAAAAAAATAATAGTCTTATTGACATTGAGGAAGAGATTAGCATGTAAGCAATTCACACAGAATTTCTTTATGCAAAGTGTAATTAAATTAGAACTTTCAAAGATAATACTCTTTTATAGTTTTCTCAAGGCAAAAACCCTAAACAAACACAACATTGAACACATGCTACTCTTATTATCACCAGGTATTCTGTAACGACAGCAAGATTTTAAACAGATGCTTTCAAGTCTCCAGTTATTGTAGAACAACATTAGAAGTGATAAATCTGAATGCCATGTAGCAATGAGAGGAAAGTTGCAGTTTTGGGAGAACTACTCAGGGAATGTGACCTGACATGGGTATCAAGGCAACAGAATTAGTCATGCCCTGATCCTCCTGCAGAGTCTCACTCTAGTTACCAGCATTGGTGCAGACTTGTCACTGATAACCCAGGAAAGGGAATATATTGGCCAACACCTACAGCTGTCAGGTGAAATGCGGGGTGTCTTAAAGGGGGATGCAGTTGTCAACTGTGTAGCAAACATCATATGGAAAATATTTTCAGTTTGTACAAGAGTGGCTTAAGTAGGAAGACATTACGAAGCAGTAAGTTAATCCAAATATAGCCATTTATCATGCATTTAGCATTGCACCTGAGACAACTCTAACAGACAAGTCATGTTCTACCTTGTCATTTTACACATACTGGCTTGAAAGCCAGGATAGGAATACTTAATTGGCGATTTAGGATGTTATTTTTTCTAAGAGAGTTTTTTTTTTATTTTTCATATACATTAGGTACTCCATGTACTTTAGGGTACATCTGCACCTAACTGCTCAGACTTCTTGGCATTTTTGTAATTTTCACCTTGCATGAAATTTTGCAGTTTGCAGTTCATGCTTTCATGTTTGTAGAAAAAAAATACAATACATCCAATTATGAATTAGTACAGACATGTTAAACAGTTTCAGTTCATCCTTCCATTTTAAATTCATGATAGCTACTCAGACTCAAGACTTATTATTATTAAAATGTATATCTCAAACATTTAAACCTATATATGTCCTTTTGAATTTTACAAAACTGCTTCCTACATTATGAACAGAAAAAGCTTTTGTTTAAAAAGACAAATTCAAAGAACTGACAGATTATGTAACTCTTCTTTCTTTCCCTGTTTCAAAAAATAGTTTCTTTTCATGAGGCTCAAATATCTATCCTCAGCTAGTTAAGAAAGAAATAATTTGTACAATTAAATATTTTTATTTTTATGCCAGAACTGTTTACCTTCAAGCAAGATGCCTCTTGCTTGAAGCAGCTGAATGATGGTCTGATTTTTAATTTTTTTTTATTTTTATTTTTTTAATTTGGACAGCTATTCAGCCCATGTTTTACTAGTTTACTATAAATTTGACCTTCATTTACTGCAAATTTAAGTCAGATGTTTCTTCAAAAGATCAGTGAGCCACTCTCTTCAGTCTGCTACAAATCTATACAGCTGTATTCTTTGCTGATTATTTTTCTTATTACTTTGGGTAAAAATAGTTAGACACCCTCCCCCCCTCCCCCCAAAAAATATATATTTATATACATACATATACATTTCAAAATTATGAAACCTCTCCAAGGGAAGGTAAAAATCTCAGTAACAGCACTCCTATCTACAAAAGATCTTACTAAAATTGTGGGAAGTACACATGAAACAAACAATGAAGAAAAAATATAAAATATAGAGGAAATAGAGGAAATTAGGAGTGTTAGAATTGAACCCATTGCTGCCATCGGCAATAGAGTATCATGGGAGAGCAGATAAATTTATTTTGACTTCTGCAATGACTTCATTAGAGGACATCTCAGTCAAAATCAGTGGCATTTCAACTTTCTTAATGCTGAATGAAAACAGATTAAATTTGTTAATTACATTGATGCAAGTGAGACATTTAAAACCAATTCAGGTATTTTCCTATTGCTTGTTCAGCGATTGCCAGGAGGATCACTGGAAGGCAACTCTCAGGGAAATCTGCTCACAGGGTTTTGTTCTTAGGGGAATCCTCCTGAACTGTTTTGTTTTACCATTCTTTAGTCCCTCACTCATCAAAGTAAGTTTACGCATTTTATGTGCAAGAATTCAGTTTTCTGAGTTGGATCAGAACTTAGATTCCATGTACTCTAGGCAGAAATATTCTGCTTGTCACTGGTTTGAGACTAGGCCCATAAGAAGAAGTAGAACAGTGTATATATCTGCAATCTCTGATGGCAAATAAACTACCAATGCAATAAAGTTGTTTTCAACATTTACATTTCTTTCCCGTCAAATAAGTAACACTGGCAGTAACAAGAGCTACAGTTTCTCCAATTCCTCCACTGATAAGAGTGTACCATCCCCCTGTTCTGTAGTTTCATGAGTGCTTTATGTGGACCTATTTCAAAAAAAGCATGGTGGTGGTTTATTCCATTCATAGATTAAATGCTAATATCTGAATATAAAACAAAACAAAAACAAAAAATCAAACCAACAAAACACAGTTCCACACTATATTGTTTCATCATTTTAGAAGGCAGAAGGCATTAATATGTGATTAATAGAAATGCAAATTGCATTTTCCCTCTCAAATTAACTGCATAAATACATATTGTTTTATAAGTTCAAGTTTTGATGAATTGTACTTTATCTTGTAGAACAATGAAAATCCTTGAATTCACTATGCCTTACCAGAATGACACACTATTTTAATATTCTGACAATTCATTGGAAGTATTTGTAGCAAAAGACAAACAATCTAAATGGTATATAGTAAATGCAATTTATAAATTCTTGCACAAACATAAATCCTTAAGATTAATGTACCTTTAACTAGCCAACTGTCTTATTCATAAGAATTGATTAAGTTGTGGCTCTATTCAAATGGAGAGTAGCAGCTCTAGATACACACTTTTGTATACAATGTTTTCAAAAATGGAAAAGTATGCTCTTTAAAGAAAAATATTTTATAAGTGAATATATTTAAAGAACCCTATATCAAATTTATCAGTATAAAGAACTGAAATTATTTTCTCATGGTTTTTCAAGCTTTCATTTCTGGATAGTTGCCTAAGGACAAGCTACAGCTTTTGGTAAAATTGTACACTTACATGCACATTCTTCCATATGGTGTTCTAGCTGAGATACCTCCTTGCCTATTCAGTATGTCTGGCATGAAATTGATACCCACTCCTTTCTGTGACATAAATTATGATTTTGAACTTGCTTCATAGCACATCTTTTTCTTAAATGTTTTTAAACCTCTAATTATTATTCATTTATTTTTAAAATCAGTTAGCCTAACTAGTCACTTGACCAAAAAGATTTTAAACTCCTCTCTTTTTGGTACACCAGAAACTATTGAAAGATCCGACATCTTTTCTCTAATCTAATAGGAGTGCATATTATTGTTAAAATGCCTAATTGCATTGTAAGCAATAACAAATGAAGCTGCCAAACCAGCTGTGGTAACATGCTGAAACTTAAGTCATTCGGAGAACCTAGTATTCAGAGCCCAACAAAACAGCTCAGAACATGCTTAAGTGAAAATACACTTTGTTTATTTATGAGGTTATTTTTGTTGTGTTTTAAGTGCACATTTTTGAAAATGTTTTGCTTGTCCGGGGCAATAAACCTTAGTTCCTCATAAGAAGAAGTTCTGCAGTCCTTTTACCAGGTTAAATCTTCTTATGTTTGAAAATAAAGCTTTTACGAGTAAAATGTGGAAAGTGTTCAGGAAGGTTCAGCGACAAATTATGACTTTACTTAGGTATTATGAAAGGCATAATCTCCCAAACATTTCCTAGTTCTACATAGGCCAACTTCTATCAATTCAATATGCAGCATAGCTGTTGTAGATGCAAGATTGATTCTGATGGACAGGTTAAAATAGTAATACTGGGTTTGTTCCCATATTGGCAGTTGATACTGTTTGCTCTACAGTTGCCTACAAACAGGAGTACACATTCCCTTTATTCTGAGGGACAAACAGAAATGAGGCTCTTTTTATGTTTTCTAGTTTTCATGCATCAAAACATGAGTTTCAGTGTACCTCAAACTGTGTTATGTAATCCAAGCAGCAATCTAAAAAGATTAACATTGAAAAGGTAACTCTTTAAATACATCTGTAATAAATTCTCCAGTAACAATTCTTTGAACAGCCTATGATGACAATTGCTTCAAGGAATTCATATAAATTTCAGAACTAATTGTGTAACAGAGGAATACTTCACTCAACTTGTATTGTTGTCACGTTTGTCCTTTTCTACTGTTTAATCACACAAGTGATTGATCTCTCTGTGTGTTTCCAGACTTCCCTTGCATGTTCCACGCAAACATTAGCATGCTCATATATAATGGAAAGACAAAGAGTGAATCAGACAGCTGAAACTTGTTCTTCAAGCTCTGGACTAGGAAATGAAACAGATCATCAGAGTAAAACCATTCTATCCATAGCGAGTGCCAAACACAGTTATAGCTCCCCAAGAAGTAGCTTGCATGTGCCATGAGAGATGACAGCCTCTGCAACCACATCAGCTCTAAAAGCCATACAAATACTGGACTAAGGGGTTGCTGTCTCCTGCCCCACTCTGAAACCTGATCCATAATAAGAAACCAGGTAGACAAGCCTAAGATGCTACTTCTTTGAAAAATGATCAATATATATAAAGAGAAGAATGTCTCTTTGCAATGTTCACCAATGCCACTTGCATCAGCAAAAGTACTTCCCCACACTAATGTCAGAAAGAGCTGTTGTGGTTTGATAACAATGGACATCTAAGCTCAAACCACTGCTCTCTCACTCTCCCTCCTCAACAGAACAGGGGTAAAAAATACAATGAAAAAGCCTTGGGATTGTGATAAGAACAGGGATATTACTGTCACGGGAAAAACACTCAGCTTGGGAAAGATTAATTTAATTTATTGCCAATTAGTATCAGAAGAACAGTGAGAACTAAAACATCTAAAACTAATAACACCTTCCTCCCATCTACCCTCTTCCACCTTCTCCTCCCAAACAGCACAGGGGAACAGGGAATGGGGGCTATGGTGAGTCCCTAATACATCATCTCCCCCCTGCTTCCCGAACTGATCATGCATGAGCTTCCCACTGGCAGCAGCTCTTCAAGCTCCCACACGGCTCTGTACCATGGGGTCCATACATCCCCCAGGAGCAAACTGCTCCAGCATGGGTCCCCCACGGGTGGGCGGCAGCTCCCCCCAGACCCTCTTGATTCAAAGAACAAAGCTGAAATGTCTTAGTGACAAAGTATCCTTTATTGTCAGCGCTGGATGCACGGGAGATCCTTCCACCTAACGTGCATGTTTGAAGTGACAAACTACCTCATATTTATACAGTAAAACAATGAATATTCAATTACTACCTATACATATTCATTACCTAAACCCACCTACTCTCGCTTCATATGCTAAGTAGCTTATCAGTTCTTTGCGCTTGCGTGAAGCCTCCCAAGAATTGTGGGCAGGGGTCTTCGGGATGTGGGCAGTGGTCTTTGGGAGAAGACTGTAGGTCTTCCTCATGGTGTACTTTTCACATTTTGCTAAAGAATGCCGAGTTGGCTGAATTGGTTGTTCAGCCAATTGAGCCGCAGGAATGCCGAGTTGGCTCAAGACAGTTTAAGTTTCAGCATAACTGAAGGTCGACAGATAACAAGGTGTGGTATATTTTGTTCTCATTACAATTTTAACTACAAGATTAATTCTATCCTAAAGTGAATTTATACAATATCACCATGCTCCTGCGTGGGCTCTTCTCCACAGGCTGCAGCTCCTGTGGGGACTCTCCATGGGCTGCAGCCTCCTCCAGGCCACATCCACCTGCTCCACCGGGGGCTCGTCCACCCATGGGGGGGGCTGCAGCGTGGAGATCTGCTCCATGTAGTACCCATGGGCTGCAGGGGGACAGCCTGCTCCACCAGGGCCTCTCCCTGCACAGCCCACAGGGGAACTGCTGCCGCGTGCCTGGAGCACCTCCTGCCCTCCTGCTGCACTCACCTTGAGGCTGCAGGGCTTGCTCTCACCCCTCTCTCCCAGCTGCTGTTCTATAGCAGGTTTTTTGTCTTCTCTTTCTTAAATCTTTTCTCTTACAAACAGTATTGCTTATTGGCTCTGCTCTGGCCAACGGTGAGTCCCTTTAGAGCCAGCTGAATCTTGTCCTTACCACATGGGACTACATGGGCAGCTGCTTAATTCTCACAGAAGCCTCCCCTACAGCCCCCCAATAACAAAACCTTGCCACATAAACCCAACACACCAGAGCTGAGCCATAAGCAACACTGTTTCCGCTTTGCCTTTGACAATAATTGTTGAATAATCTTCTTTTCCTATCTCAACCCCTGAGCTTTTTCATTAAATTTTCTTCCCCTGTTCTTTGAGGAGAGGGAGTGAGAGAGAGGTCGTGGTGGAGTTCAACTGCCCAGCAGGGTAAAAACCAGTGTGATGGCAGGTTCTTGCATTACATAGTTACATGTAGATCTATATTTTGGCAAGCATAGTGTAGAATGACCAGAAGCAATGGAAATTAGACTTCTATACTTTCAGTAACACATCTATTCTAGCATTCCCTTGTTAGAAAGCATTAATTTTCTATGAAAATATACCAATAAAAAATAGTTTATACTCTTCCAAGTGTTTCTTCACAGCTCATGTAATAAACAAAGCCAACACAAAGTCTCTCAGAGTCTGCATGCAGTGTGAAATTCAGAAAATTAAGAAATTCAGCTACTTTATCCATTCAGTTGATTATTTATTTATTTATTTTTAACTGTGAACCCAAATGATAGTAATTTCTATTATTTCTGCTAATATTTTTCCACGTAATATCAAGGTAATAAGTTTCCCCTTAAAATAGTATCCAAGTCCGTTAGTAATGAGGAAATGAAATCTCAGTCTTGCACATGGCTAACCCACTCTGTTAGTTTTGCATAGCAGCAATATATTAAAAAAAAACATATATAAAAAAAATGTAGAGTCACTTCAAAGCAAGTAAATTTGAAAATATTTTTATACCAGTTTGATAAACACTTCAGTTAAAACCTCAACATCTTACTTTTATGCCAATTAAGTTATGCTACAAGAATCACAATTTTGGCTGCAGAACTAAGGTCCAGTTCTTGACAGATTCTGCAGAAATTTTCACTTCACCATTTTTCACTGTGACATGTCCAACTCCTTTCTTGAAGAACCCATATGCGAGAGGTCTTTCACACATTTCATTTTCTTAAGGGTATATGTGCTCCAGTAGTAAGAAAGAATTATCTACTTTCACAATGACAGAATGGTTGAGGTTGGAAGGGTCCTCTGGAGGCCATCTGGTCTAACACCCTACTCAAGCATGGACTCCCAAAACAGGGTGCCCAGGATCATATTGAGACTGCTGTTGATGATCTCCAAGGAGTGATACTCCAGAACCTCTCTGGGCAATCTCTGGCAGTGGTCACCAGTGAAGAAGTGCTTCCTGATGTTCACAGGAAACCTCTTGTGTTTCAGTTTGTGCCCATTGGCTCCTGTCCTGTTTCTCTCCTATTTCTCTCATCTTTTTTAATGTAATGTTTGGGGACCTGAAAATACAGTGTGCTGCTATTAAATAGATTTACTCCTGATGAATAAGGTTGTAAATGTAGAAGTAGGACACGTGCTAATAACTATAGCAAGTCCAAATCAATTAATAGTTTTTATCTAATGGAAAGTGCTAAATGCCAATGCAACAAGACTTATCAGCCTTTCCATGTGTACTATGAATTATATCATATATTATACTGCATTTAATCTTCTGCCCCAAGCTGTTTTTCTTGTAAGAGTTTTAGTAGATAATTCATCTCCTTGTAGCTTGGTTCCTCCTTCAACAGACCCAGTTTAGCCTCAATTTATCACTGAAACTGTGTCTAAAGCAGTTTATTTCTGGTACTGTCCTCAAATTTCAAGGCTCATTGTATTTATTATGTGCAATCCTAAACCACATAATTCTGTGCTCAAGTTGACAGACAATCAACTCTGATGATGAAACTTTTTGATACTAGGCTCCAAGGAAGTTATTAAATACACATTTGCATGATATGGCTTTCCCTGTTGAGACCTTCAATATTTGAGGGCAACTGGAGTTACATGTAAGTCTTCTGGACTTACAGATTAGTCGTTTTGGGGGCTGATCCTTTTTGAATATAACAAGATGATATTTCTTGGATATTTTTTCTAAGAGCAACTATTAAATTCCTGATGGGCAGAATGCCAACATTTACTAGCAGAAATTCCTTAGCTTCTGAAAAAGATGATTTCCTTGTACAGATGGTTTGTTCTAATAATGAGTGTATAGCAATACATTCCCACATACAGTTTGATGCTATTAATTCTGATATTTGTTAAAAAACATACAAAACCTTTTGATTTGTTTTGATATAATTTAGTAAATTCTAAGGAGAGTGGAGGTAAAAACATCCAGATTGTAACTGAGATACAAATAAAAAGTATAATTTGCTTAGATTCAGTTAAACTGAAATTTTCAAACAACAACAACAGATCATGAATATTCTACAAAGAGAGAAAGTTGCAGCATTCCTTTAGAATATTACTGCATTTTACAGAAAAAAAAAAAAAAAAATTAGTTGTAATAATATCAGTAGCAATTTCAAGGGATTCTACATACTATTAAAAAAAAAAAAAAAAAAAAAAAAGAACCTTTTCAAAGTTACCAAAGTAGTAGTAGCAAAAATTGGCTCAAATACACATTCTTTCTATTTGTCTGTTAGCTTTTCAGGAAACATGTTTTGTTGTACATTACAATATTAAATGATAACAGTATTACAGTGTTAGGATGTCTACAAGAAGAGGCAGACCTTGCAGAATTCAGCTAGCTCTTATTTTACTACGTGGACATGTCTGACCTTGGCATATGAGTCTATATTATTAATATAGACTCAATAATTCTGACCATAAGCTGTAAGTGGCTAAGCTATTTCTAAACTGTGTATTTGTTGATCTCTTTATAACCCAGTAACTTAGTTGAAAAATTTGAAAACTTGTATGTGCATTTGAATCACAACACAATCTCTCTTGACTACAGCACTTTGAATTTTCATGTACTTTTAGTGGATAACTCAGCGATTCATGTTACCTTTTCTTATTAACCATGCTGCAAAACATTGCTGTCAGAGGGTTGGCAGAGCCTGCTTTGTGACAGAAAAGATGTTACTAAAGCTCATTACTTCAGAAGTTACAATCCAGCAGGAGAACTAACATCACAAAGGTGCTGGAGGAACGTGATACCCTGACGGTGCTGCTGGTACTGCCCATGGTGCTGTTGGATCCCCAGACAGCTCAGTTCACTGAATCCTGCTTCAGGTATGTAGGTAGCAGTTGGACTATTGTTTTGGCTGTTGTCACCTTGTCCATATGAGCTATAAGACCCTGGTATGTGCTCTCAAGCGGCACACGGGAGATGGGGTTTGGTGCAGAAATACCCTAGATAGCTCCAGGCAAGACAAGTGTTGTTGCCAGCTGGGAGGTGCAATGCAGATACAACCCTGGGTCAGCAGAAGCACAGCAGCCATTCCAGCCTGGCACTGGTTATCACAGAAATGATGCTTCAGGGCACAAGCCACCCCCTCCTGCATGGTTGAGCTGGGCTGCACAAAACCACCTTCCACTGACTGGACTCACATTTGATGTGCTGAGCTGGTGGTGCAGATTTCTTTACACCAAAATGAGCAGCAGACTTATCATAACATCTTTAGAAAAGCGTGCATTGCATGGTGAGAGTCTTCATATCCAAATCTCTCTCTACACCTGGTAAGCTGCTGTTTCATCACATGGGAATGTGAAACTGATGGCCTGGCAACTCTGTCACAGACCGTGGGGTCTTGGGGGCTGCCCGTGCCTGATCCTGTCCCTAACTTTCAGAAGTGACTGGGATAGCAGAGCTGTATGCAAATCATTGCAGATTCCTGCTTCAGACAATTGCAGTTAGCTGATCCCAAAGCGGCATTGTTGATGACTTCTGACATGCAAACTGCATTTTTGCTGAAATACTCATAACTTCTGTGCCTTCAACTCCAGCTGCTCTTAACTGTGTCAGCGAGTCTGGAGTATCTGAGACTGCAAGACAGTTCAGCTCCAACCATAGCATATATAAATTGAGAAAACATATATATATTCTCCTGTGTTTCTTCTTTAATATCTTCTCTAAACAAACATCAAATTAGAGCATCTTGGGCCTGAGCAGAGATTACTCTTTTTATACATTTTAATAAAAAATGTACCTATTTTTAATTTAGTCTGGGATATAGCTATTTAACTTTTAAAAGCAACTCGTGTTGATGATTTCTCACCTCATAACTGTTTCTTATAAAAGTTAATTTGAATGTGCAGACTTTTGTTTAATGACTTATTGTTTTACTGACTTAATACAAAATGTAGCTTCAAACCTCTGTCAGCAAGCAGTGATAGGTAGTATATTTTGCTGTTTGCCTTGCTCCTAGTATACCTTTTGAACTGTGATGGCAAACACAATATTACACCTATTCCCTAGAACTTTTACATGTCATGGAGTCTGTGCTTTCTTTGTCCCTGTCACTGTAGTTTTGTAATTTTTATTTCATTGCTCTTGTATGCTAAAAAGAGACGGTTTCTTCCATCACCTATGGCCTCATTCCACACAGACACATAGCGAAGTGCCCAAAACATCTTTCTGTAGAACATTTTCAAAATGTCTTGTTTCAGCCTCCTTTAACTTAATCATTTTAAGCAATGCAAAACCCTCTTTGCTGAGTTTTATTTTCTATGGAAACTTCAAATTTAGAAAAACTAGTAATGGAGGAATGTGATGCATTGTCAATTTTTATCCTTTGTTGACTGACCGCATTTGACCACTCTTATGTCAGCAGTAATTTAAAAGCATAATTCTGCTGTTGTGTTTGGTCCCATCTACAACTATAATAGTTATTTTCAAAATGGAGATTGTCAAGAAAAGAGTGAAGTTAATTCTTTATTTCACCAAAGGTTAATCCCATTGCAAGGCATTTATTGACTCCCTGCGTGGATGCTTTAAATTGAAAGCCACATGGCTTCAGTTCAGTAGAGCTGAACTCTCTTAGGGATTAGGCTACCAGTGACAGTTGCTTTCCTTATGAATGAGAGAATCCACATGGAGCCTGAACAGGCTGTAACTTGTACACATTGACTTCAGCTACATGTAATTAGCCCGTTGGCTCATTTGTCTTACCTGCCCATACAAAGTAGTTAGTAACTACTATAAATTATACTTCAGTACCAACATTATTAGTGTGGTAACTGACTGTTCCTCATTTAAAGAAGCACACTAATAGCAGATATCAGAAAAAAAAATAAAAATAATAATAATAAAAAAAGCACACAAGCCTGTTATAGAAGTAATTGCATATGATGCATGAAAGTGAGATGTTTGTCTCCTCATAAATACAATGGAGTTTGAATTATCTGATTGCTTATGATAGTCTATGAAAAATATAGAGAAGGAGGGTGGGTATTGCAGGTATTACCTGTTTCTTGTAATAGTTTTAACAAACAGATTCCATCCATATGCAGCAAACTGTTCATATTGTATCCAGGAATCATTCTGAACCACTGAAAAACAATTATGAGATGGGGGAAAAAAATCAATATTACAGAATTTCTCCTAGAGCAGACAGACATGGATTACATTTTGCTGTTAAGAAAGCTAACATTCAGGTAAACATCATATTATGAAAAATAAATGTTTTCAAAAAGACTTTTTTCATTTCCAGTGCCTGCTTTGGCATTTGGAGTCTATGTATGGTCTAGCCTTATTCTCTTCATGGTAGTTCAAAAAAAACTACAACCTATAGCAAGAAAGTCAAATGTGATTGAAAGTGATTCCCATTATCAGAGACAACTTCTGTTCAAACAAGAGAAATTCTGGGAACTTTTGTTTTCAGCAAATCAGGTATTGCTCCCTTAGCAAAACCATGAAAAAAATAATCTGCATTTGCTCAAGAAAGGTGACCTCAGAGGACTTGTCCTGCTTGTGAACTTCAAGAATTACTTGTGGCAGCTGGGGAAGGGACTGAAATGTCGACCCTGATCCCAGCTTTTTCACTTGAAAATTTCAGCAGCTCTGCAGTGCAAGCTGGCCCACATGAGATGTGTCCTCTGCACTGACCAAACTGTACCTCATCAGGCTCTTGTTTAAAATCAAACCAACTGGAAATGTGAACACCAGCCCTGAAACACAGCTACCTCAGCTCATACCATTTATGCTTGTTCACCTTAAACATGCTCAACATGCTCAGATGTTTGTAGGAGACAGAAATGTTTCCAACACCTCAGAAAGAGATTTCAGATGGTACCAGTTTTGAAGTATTACTCCCTTTTATGCTATTGTGAATTCTGCACACACATGCTCTGATTAATGCTGAGAATGTTTGTGGATAATGGAAGGAAAATGCTTGAACCTTAAAAAAGTGCCAGATTTTATGTGGAGTACTTGTAGGAAGTCTCCGCAGTATTAGAGGGCCTGAAACAGAGATAGATGAGTGCTTTCACAATCAATCTGTTGTGATTGACATCACACAGAATGAGACACCCTGGACCTTGTTGATCCATAAAAGCAGGACTCCTCTCCAATCTCCACCTTACTGTGTAACAACCAAGAACAGATATGGTTGTAACAGACAAATACAATTATGAACAAGCTCTGAAGGGAGAAATCAAATCAGCAGCACACACCAAAAGCCACACAAAAAAAGCAATGAATGCTCTAAGGGGCACTGAGGCACTCATCTGCCAGCCCCTCAGATACTCACATGTACTATGCTGCCTTTTAGGTGTTAAGATCTGGGGTGTCACTGAGAGGGTGCCACAACTTGTCAGGAATATGGACTATTATCCATTACTACTCTGCCATGTGGGCAAGAATGACACTGCAAGCCAGAACCTGGGAAGAATTGAGCAAGACTGCAAAGCCCTGGTGGTGCAAGTGAAAGAGATTGGTGCCCAAGTTAACATTTCATGCGTTTTAATAGTTAGGGGAAAAGGAGCAGCTAGCGGTAAGTGCATCATGTGAATCAACATTTGACTTTGTGGCTGGTGCCATCACCAGGGTTTTGGCTTTATGAACATTGGACATTCTTTGATGATTATAGCCTGTTAGGAAGAGATGGGATTCATGTGTCTAGAAGAAGCAAAAGAATCTTTGCCTACAGGTTGTTTACCTTTGTAAAATGAGCTTTAAACTGATGAGCTAGGGTGTGGGGTCCAAATGATGACATTTGTATCTTTGTAAGGGGAAGGGAAGGGAAGGGAAGGGAAGGGAAGGGAAGGGAAGGGAAGGGAAGGGAAGGGAAGGGAAGGGAAGGGAAGGGAAGGGAAGGGAAGGGAAGGGAAGGGAAGGGAAGGGAAGGGAAGGGAAGGGAAGGGAAGGGAAGGGAAGGGAAGGGAAGGGAAGGGAAGGGAAGGGAAGGGAAGGGAAGGGAAGGGAAGGGAAGGGAAGGGAAGGGAAGGGAAGGGAAGGGAAGGGAAGGGAAGGGAAGGGAAGGGAAGGGAAGGGAAGGGAAGGGAAGGGAAGGGAAGGGAAGGGAAGGGAAGGGAAGGGAAGGGAAGGGAAGGGAAGGGAAGGGAAGGGAAGGGAAGGGAAGGGAAGGGAAGGGAAAAAAATGATAAAAGCCCACTGAGAGTCATAAGGATGTTGCTAGGGCATGCAGAGTTGCAGTTAGGAAGGCAAAAGCGCAGCTTAAATTGAAATTTGGCTAAAGATTTTAAGAATTACAGGAAAGAATTCTGGAGATATGCAATAAGCAAGCAAGCTTACATATCTGAAGCAAGCAGCAAACCTAAGGAAAACATAAATCCACTGTTAAACAAGCTGGAAAAATTAGTTATCATCAACACAGACAAGGCAGAGGTTCTCAACACTTTCTTCATCTCTGTCCTTACCAACACTGTAGGGTCTCAGGTTCTGTGAATAAAAAAATACATCGACATAGACACTGGCCCACCATCAGAGAAGGAAGAGTTGGTCTGACATCAATTACAGGTGCTTGACCCTTACAAATCAATGAGCCTACACAGTATCCACGCAACGATGTTAAGAGAACTGGCTGAAGTCATTGTGAGACCACTCTCTATAGTCTTTGAAAAGTCATATAGATCAGGGGACATCCTAGGAGACTGGAAGAGAGCTAATTCTACACCCATCTACAAAAAGTGCTTAAAAGAAGATCCAGGAAACTATAGTCCCATCAATCTTACTTCAATCCCTTGGAAAGTTATGGAAGAATTTCTCCTGAGAACTATTACAAGGTAGATAAAGCAGGTGATTTTGAAAAGCCTGCATACATACAACAAAGGGCAAATCATGCTCGACAAACCTGCTGGCCTTCTGTGACAAAGTAACTTGCTCAGTTGACTTGGGGAGAACATTTGGTAATATCTATCTATATTTCTGCAGAGTTTTGACACTGATTTCCAGAAGCAGTGGAAAACTATTCTAGAAAAAAAAAAAAAAAAAAAAAGTAATGTGTTATGATGTGTTATGAACTAGATAAGTGGTCTACAAGATGGGTGCAATACTGGCTAATGGACCACACTCAGAGAGTGGTGATAAATGGCTCTTTTTTCAAGCTGGCAGCCTGTTATGAATGAGGTCTCCCACAGATTGATCACTTTGTTTTAGTACTTAAAAGGTGTCTACAAAGAAGATGAAGATGACATTTTTGCAAGGAGAAGATGTCTCCTCCATTTTCACAGGGTAGAGACAAAGGGCAATGGCTGCAAGTTGCACTGGGGGATAATACAGTTGGATGTAAGAGGATATTTTTTTAACTGTGAGAACAATCAATCACTGAAATAACCTCCCCGAGGATGTGGTGGGCTCTCCAACACTTGAGACTTCTAAAGCTCAGCTAGACAACAGGTTAAACAACCTTATCTGCTTTTACCTTGAAATGTTGGACCAGCAGATCTCTGGGGTTCCTTCCAACCTGAGATTTCTATGATTCTGTGATTCTATGACTTACCTCACATGACCTGTTGCAAGGTTCTAATCTCAGCAAATAACAAACCCTTTCCTCTAGGTTTGTGTTGGCACTGCAGGTTGAAACATCATACCAGAAACCATTGACTCTGCCACTGATGCCAAGTTCAGCCCCTTATAGTTTGGCAGATGCAAAGCAGGTTTGCTACTGCTTAAAGGACTCTGTGCAAACCATACATCATTTAATTCAGAATGTCTCTTCATAACAGAGATTTTTATTTATTTATTTATTTATTTATTTATTTATTTATTTATTTATTTATTTTGTGCGTATTTGGAGGAAAAGATACTTGCTGTGCAAGGATCACATATTGTTAAGGCTTATTACTAAAAAATTATTTCTTGTTTAGTACTGCATCCAACTGTAGGCAGAGAACAACAGAAAACACCATAACCTGGCATTACAATATGTAAATCTATTTACTTGTAGGCTCCAGAGTGCTGCATTTTTCTCTGCTACAAGCATAAATGTCACTAAGCAACAGTAAACACAGATAGATTGTTTTCATCCATCTAAGAGAAGGGTAGGTACGCATCTCTCGTTAACAGCCACTGACTTCAAGCTATTAGCTTCATTTTGACAGCTTATACAAATAAATAAATAAATAAATAAATAAAACAGCAAACAACAAGCAAAAGAGGACATCATTTTTGGTGTAATTATTTGTGGCTTTCAGTGTGCTGCTGATGGGAGTCAAACTCAAGAGGATTACGAATGAGCGACAATAGGAAAGAGAAGAGTAAGAACAGTATAACTTCCCTTAAGGGAACACATAGCATTAAAATAATAATAAAAAATAGCAATACTTGTATTGTTCAAATGGTGGGAATGCCTACAGGGAAAATCTAGATCAGGATCCAGTTGTGCTAGGCAGCATACAAACATATGGTAAAAACAAGCCTTTGTCTCAAAGAATTTGAAATGTAGGTAGGAGAAAACAATGGAAATTGAAAGACAGAGACACTTTATCCGGGTAGAAATAACAAGGATTTTGCCTAAGGAAACATGAGCTGTATGCAGATTGCTATGGGGTCTCTGCTAGAGTCAGGGGCTATAATCAGATTTCCAGTCCTCTACTGCCTTGACTAGAAGAAATTTTCACACCTAATACTCTTCTAGCACTTTTCTTGCTAAATCTTGAATTTCTCAGTTTCTCCTTTGAAGTACTGTTCATTACTCAGATATTTATTTTGTTGATTCATGAACAGATGCATCATGCATCTGTGAAGTGGGTTACCGATAGCCACACAAAAAACCACATCTTTACCACTTTACCATCTCAGCACTCCCAGGCCAGAAACATATTTCTGCAATATACACACATTTGTACAGATGCACGTGAAACCAGATGTGCTTCCTGGTATTTTAAAAGGAAAGGTGAGATGAGTTAGTGAGAGATTTCAACACTGCTTGCTGCCTTTGAGCCTGCTCATTGCATCATCATTTCCTCCTAGCATCATCAGTGGTCTGTATCTCTGCATTGAATACAGCCTCTCAGCAACAATGAGCACTGACTGACTTTGTCACAGAAAAGCCAGGGCAAAACACCCCTATTGTCCAAATTCCTTAAACCTCTTCAAAAGACCTTTAGTTATCAGGATACCTCACTTCCTATTAAGGATCACCTAGTGAAGGCAGCTCACGGGCCACGCACATCTTGCCAAAAGCAAAAAACACACCAGAATAGGAAAACTGATCCTCTTGGGTCATTGCTTCCCCTGGTAAGTGGTGGATGGCAGGGTGTACCCAGCAAATGTGTCATTCACTGCCAGAAATAGGTAGGTGGGCAAGTCCTTGTCCCAAGGAGGCAAGGAAGGTTTTCTCTTGCAGCCTTTGAGGCTCTGAAGTCCTTCAATCTTTAAGGAAGAACCTGCCCAGGTTAGAACACAGTACTGAAAGTCTGGCCTGATCACCTGAAAAGATAGATAGGTAGCACTGGGATCACATCCAGAAAACAGAATTCATATTGACAGCTTCAGTCAGCAGCAAAGAGGTGTCAGTAAGAGTGCGCACAACTTTCCCAGAAGTGAGTGGTCTTTAAGTGAACTGCATGGGAACTCATGTCTCACTGGACAGCTGCACTGATCTAGTTCCCTATGTCGCCTTGAAAGATGAAAGCAGGAAGGAAGAAGTCTGAAAATCTAGCATTCAAGGCCAGTTATACAAAATGGTGAGGGATTCCTCTTTAGAGTTTCTCCCCAGCAAGAACTTCGGTGATGTTAGAAATGAAAAATGAGTCTGGGGAAAATGTCTTCACACTCTCAAACCTTCAGTGTGTACTCCTGCAGTGTGGAGGAGAAGCAACATTTGTGTTGATACAACATTTAATTGCACCTGATAAGATCCTGATAGTTCAACTTCACTATTGAGTCTTGTAGTGGATAAATTCAATGTATTTACAATCTTCTGTGTTAAAACCATTAAAGTTAGACTATGGATGATGCTCTGATCTAGATATTTTTTAGAGTATTCCAATACCAAATAGAGATAAAAGAACTGGCTAGGAAAAGAAATCAGATTAGAAATAGTAGAGTGACACTTGAATAATTTATTGTGGAAAAAGAAGCCCTGTGTAAGTTTTTATGATTTTTTTTTTTTTTTTTCCCTCATTCCAGTTTATTTTTCATGCAGCTCAGTTTTCTTCTGGTTCACTTAGTTTTGACATATGACTAACCAAAATTGCCAAGGGCACATAGATGATGGATGATACAATGATGACAGACTTATTTTCATTCCAATTCTAAATTCTTGTGAATAGGACATTTTTCTTTCTAAGTTCAACCTACTGCATTCATTAAAGTGGAGGAGTTCACCTGATGTGACTGTGAAGGAAGAAAAAGAAAGAGAAAGCTGGACTGCAGTTTTGCAGACATATTAACTTTATTTGGATTCTTTATCTCTAGGAGTCACATCCCTCACAGCATTGCAAACAGACACCGGTAAGTGCTTTTACCTTCTGATGTTTTGCATGGCAGTATTAATAAACTTCTTTCTCTGTCCTGGGCAGGAAGCAAAGAAAGCCACAGCAGAAACACCACAGGTTTGAACCTGCAGTTACAGTGGAGAGCAAAGTGCTAGAAATAAATGGCAGCAGGAAAGCAGAGAGTGCAGCCTGGCACGGCCAGCTGTTTGTAGAGAATGGGAACGAAAGGATGAAGAAATGAAGCCCTGTTATTCATACCATAAGGCTTCTAAAGAAACTTGGGTGATTCCCCAGTGTACATGTGATACCTCTACCTATTGTCAAAGAAAAGGAAAGAAAATCTTACCAAATATGGTACAGGGAATGACTTATTCCACTTTTATCTTTTCCTTCATTTCAGTGACCTACCATTACCAGGTCACAAATAAGATACAGTTTCCGTGGTGATCCTTTGCCGTTTTGATAATATGAACCTCCTACCTTAAAACTAGTAATGGTAGACAGACCAATCTTTGGGGTTTCCTGAAGAAGTTTCTTTTCAGTGTGCTCATGTGCTCCTATAGGGAGGAAAATTTCCTTGAATGTGCAAAATTCAAGGTAAATAAAAAAGGAATAATTTGAGGCAAATTACTTGCAAATGAAATGGTGCAAGGTGACACATAGCATTTAGGAGTATAATGTTGGAACTCTGCATAATATTTTTTTTTTTTAGTTTTTTTTTTTTAAAGCAAGGTCTGCCTTTAACACAAAAATGTTCACTGTAGCATCTTATTTGCACATCAGTGTGTATGAGACAAGTTTGAAATCCATGAAATCCTGTGAAAATGAAACTGATATGGGGTATGATTCTCTTGTCGTCCCTAAACAGAAAGCAAAACATGAGACACCTGAAAATATTGATTTTATTATTATTATTATTTTTTTTTACTGATGACTGTGTCATTTGTAGCAGATATCTGGAAGCCCAGTAGTCTACTGCCAGATATACAGCTAGCCATAACTATGAAAATCACACTGACCCTTGCAAGTTGTGAGGTCGTAACAAATGGTGAAACCCCTTCAAACATTTCCAAGTACTCTTAAGCCTGGTTCCTGAATTTTGGATATGTTTGACAGCTGATTCTCCAACTAGTGTTTTACTGTGCTCCTCCTTGCCTTACCATAGCATACCATAGAACAGCTTGGGTTAAAATGGACTCTAAGGATCACCTAGTTCCAACCCCCCTTCCATAGGCGGGAACACCTCCCACCAGATCAAGTTGTCCAGGGCCTCATCCAAACCCAGCCTTGAACACCTCCAGGGATGGGGCATCCACAACTTCTCTCGGTCAACCTGTTCCAGGGCCTCACCACCCTCTGAGTGTAGAATTTCCTCCAAATATTTAATCTAAATTTCTCCTATTTTAGTTTAAAATTATTCCCCCTTGTCCTGTTATTATCTGCCCAAGATAAAAGTTGCTGTCCGTCCGTTTTTATAAGCCTCCTTTAAGGATTGAAGAGCTGCAATGACGGTCACCCCAAGCCTTCTCTTCTGTAGGCTGAACACACCCAGCTCTCTCAGCCTTTCTTCATAGGAGAGGTGTTCCAACCCTCTGATCAGCTTCATAGCCTTTCTCTGGACCTGCTGTATCAGTCCACATCTTTCTTGTGCTGGGGACCCCAGACCTGGATGTAGTACTCCATGTGGGGTCTCATGAGGGCAGAGCAGAGGGGGACAGTCACATCTCTTAACCTGATGGCCACCCCCTCGGTTGATGCAGCCCAGGACGCAGTTGGCCTTCTGGGCTGCAAGTGCACACTGCTGGATTGTGTTGAGCTTTTTGTCCACCAGAACCCCCAAGTTCTTCTCTGCAGGGCTGCTTTCACTGTGTTCTCCCGGTCTGTCCTCATGTCTGTGATTGCCCTGACCCAGCTGCAGCATCTTGCACTTGGACTTATTGAACCTCATTAGGTCCCTCTGGATGTCGTCTCTTCTTTCTGCTATATTGACGCACCACTCAGCTTGGTGTCATTTGGAACTTGCTGAGGGTGCACTCTATCCCACTGTCTATGTTGTTGATAAAGATATTAAACATCACTGCTCCCAAGACAGACCCCTGAGGACACTGCTTGCCACTGGCCTCCACCTGGACATAGAGCCATTGACCACCACCCACTGGGTGTGACCTTCAAGACAACTCCTTATCCACTGAATGTCCACCCATCAAATCCGTATCCCTCCAGTGTGGAGATCCAGATGTTATGTGGGAATGATGTCATTGCTTCTTCCTTCATTTCCTGTTCTTGAAGACTTGTTGCTTTGCTAACTACTTCTGTCTATTTTTTCTTTTCTTCTTAGTTTTCCTGTTGCATTTTTGTTCATCCTCTGTGCTGATGGCATCAATGTGAAACAGGCCTGGTAATATTTATTGGTTGGGATTCTTTACTGTACCATGCCTAAATTTAGCATTAATCACTCGTAATATTGTTGGTGCAAGACAAGTAATTTTTTTCCACTAAAGAAGGACTTTCACACTGATCTGACTTGCCAAAATCTGATCATTTCATTGTAAGAGGTGAGACATGACAGGTGTTAGGGGACAGGTAAAGTAATTTGGTCTGTACCTCAGTCTTCAGGAATGGGTTAGGCTGAGACGATATCTCATTTTATCTTTTATTTTATTTTATTTTATTTTATTTTATTTTATTTTATTTTATTTTATTTTATTTTATTTTATTTTATTTTATTTTATTTTATTTTATTTTATTTTATTTTATTTTATTTTATTATAATTTTCTATTAAACATTATTTTATTTTATTTTAATTTCTGCCTAGAACAATCTTTGTTTATTCAGAAGGAGAGGATAAAAGAAAAAACACATTTGTCTTCGTTAGGAAATCTTAGATCAAAGAATACTGATTTACTTTTCAGCAAATAATTATTAATCTTTGACACAGATGCTACCAGCCTCTTATAAGTGAATACTACTATGGGAAAATCTACTTGGTATGCATCCAAGGTCTGCAATATTTAGACACGATAAAACCATGAATCAAAGTGGGCATGAAGCTAAAGAAACAAATTGCAGGAATGCTTGAGTTTTGGCTAATGGATGGCATAGAGTACTTAGGATTTTTACATTTTAGAGGTAACATTTTAAAAGGGCCGTTTCTGTAGGTTCAGTGTGAATGGATGTGTGTGTGTGTGTTAACTACACCTTGGAACATAATAGCAGAGGTATAGTAAATGCTATTTAGAGGGATTCAGACCTGGACTAGAAAGAGAAGGAGAAAGAGAGAAAGAGAGAAAGAGAGAGAGAGAAAGAGAGAAAGAGAAAGAGAGAGAGAGAGAGAGAGGAGAGGAAAGAGAGAGAAAGAGAGAAAGAGAGAAGGAAGGAAGGAAGGAAG